>NC_084847.1:45968055-46268055 GCF_033115175.1 Lepus europaeus | reverse complement strand
TTCCCTTGCTCCTAAATCATCCCTGTTTCTTCATGCCTGCTGTTTGTTTTGTCTTATAATGGTTCACGTTAGAGCACTCTCTTACCTACCTTGGTTTTCTACCGCTAAATAAAATTTACAAGAGGCCATTATTTTGAGCTAAGCGCCCATCCTAGAGTCCAACAGACTAAAAATAAAAATGAAGTCACTCATGCTGAAGTTCTGTGTCACCAAACCCAAGTTGAGTTGTTACCTGATCTAAGACATCAGGAGACAGAGATAATAACCAAATTTCCCAAACTGATCAGTTTCACTAGGCATGGTCATGAAGTATTATCTATTTTATCTATTTTAATGCTTATCTTCTGCTCCCCCCCCACCCAATAACCTTAAGTAACTGGTCCAATGTTTAGCCTTACGATTGGTTAACTGTCGACCAATCAATTATTCTTCTATTGCTCTCTCTCCCTGTCCCTATCTACAAGTAAGTGCAACTTGGAAATGGTCACTCTGCAAAATCAAGCCATTCCAAATCTTTACATTTGTTGCAATCTTCTAATTGGTTTTGTCTTGGGTGCTACTCATGCTTAGAAGCTGAGGGCCGGGAAGCCAGCTGGAACTAGGAACCCTTGGACTGTGGCCTTGCATGGAAGGCGTTTGAGCCTTTTGCTGGAGTTACCCCGGTGTCAGGGCCTTTAAGTGTCTGTCCTGGGCTGGTCAGGACTGCTCGCCGGAGGTTTGCAGCAATATCAGGACGCAGCGTAGGCAGCAGGCTAGGGGTGGTCTCTGCTTTTAGGATGTAAGTGAGTTTTTTTTTTCTTTTTTTTTTGGGGGGGGGGTGGTTTTTGGTGTTTTTTTTTTTTTTTTAAGGATATCTTATTTATTTGAAAGACAGAGAAAAATAGAGAGATCACCCATCCACAGGTTCACTCCCCAAATGGCTGCCATGGCTGAGACTGGGCCAGCCAGGCTGAAGCCAGGAGCCTAGAACTCCATCCAAGTCTCCCCAGTGGGTGCCAGGGGACCATCTTACTTATTCCATCATCCACTAGCTTCCCAGGTGCATTAGTAGAGAGCTGGGATTGTCAGCACTTTTCTTATTTTAAATAGTCAAGATAGATGTGTCACAGTATTTGCATTTCCCTCACAGCTAATGATAGTGAACATTTTTCACATGCTTATTTTTCATCCTTTTATCCTCTTCATGAAGTTTCAGTTTAAGTATTTTGTCATTTTAAAATGGGACTGTTTTCTTACTGTTGAGTTTAGAGAGTTCTTTATATATTCAAACATACGAATCTGTCATGGGATATGGAGTTTGCACATTTTTCCCAGTCTCTAGATCTTCTTTCATTCTATCAATATCATCTTTTTAAAAAAGATTTATTTATTTACATATTTATTTATTTGAAAGGCAACATGATGGGGTGTGGAGTAGATACAGAAACACAGAGAGACAGAGATTTCTCCCTCCCCATATGTCTGTAGCAGCTGGGGCTGGGTGGGTCAGGTCGAAGTCAGGAGCCAGGAACACCGTCCCATCCAAGCACTTGGGCCATCTTCTGCTGTTTTCCCGGGTTCATTAGCAGGGAGTTGCCCTGGAAGCGAAGCAGTCAGGATTTGAACAGGCACTCACATGGGATGTCAGCGTCACAAGCGAGGATTTAACCCACTGCACCACAGTGCTAGCCCCTCAACACCATCTTTTGAGAGTGAATGATTTAATTTTGACCAAGTCCAATTTATCACTTTGTTCTGTATTTTATTTCTTTTTAAACACATTTTATTTTAATAGAGTTCATACATACATCATTTATTTTCTTTTTTAAGATTTACCCACATATTTGAAAGGCAGAGCTACAGAGAGTCAGAGGGAGGGAGGGAGGGATAGAGAAAGAGAGAGAGGTCTTCATCAGATAATTCATTCCCCAGATGGCCACAATGGCCGGAGCTGTGCTGATCCGAAGTCAGGAGCCAGGAGCTTCCTCCAGGTCTCTCACGTGGGTGCAGGGGCCCAAGGACTTGGGCCATCTTCTACTGCTTTCCCAGGCCACAGCAGAGAGCTGGATTGGAAGAGGAGCCTCCAGGATTAGAACCAGCGCCCATATTTATTTCATTTATATCACATCTACAAAACTTAACTATCAGCCGGCGCCGCGGCTCACTAGGCTAATCCTCCGCCTTGCGGCACCGGCACACCGGGTTCTAGTCCCGGTCGGGGCACCGATCCTGTCCCGGTTGCCACTCTTCCAGGCCAGCTCTCTGCTGTGGCCAGGGAGTGCAGTGGAGGATGGCCCAAGTCCTTGGGCCCTGCACCCCATGGGAGACCAGGATAAGCACCTGGCTCCTGCCATCGGATCAGCGCGGTGCGCCGGCCGCAGCGCGCCAACTGCGGCGGCCATTGGAGGGTGAACCAATGGCAAAAGGAAGACCTTTCTCTCTGTCTCTCTCTCTCACTGTCCACTCTGCCTGTCAAAAAAAAAAAAAAAAAAAAAAAACTTAACTATCCCCTGATTACAAAGAGTTTCTCCTATTTTCATCTAAAATATTTACCTTTTCTGTTTAGATCTATGATGAATTTTAAGGACTTTTTTGTGGAGGGTATGAGTTTTAAGTTGAGGCTAGATTTTTTTATTTTGTTTTGTTTTTTGATTTGTTTGTTTTACCAATGAATGTCCAATTATTCCAACACCATTTGTTGAAAAGATTATCCTGGGCTGGCACTGTGGCACAGCAGGTAAAGCCATCGCCTGCAGTGTCAGCATCCCATACGAGCACTGGTTCAAGTCCCAGCTGCTCCTCTTCCAATCCAGCTCTCTGCTATGGCCTAGGAAAGCAGTAGAAGATGGCTCAGGTGCTTGGGCCCTTTCACTGGTGTGGGAGACCCAGAAGAAGCTCCTGGCTCCTGGCTTCGGATCGGCCCAGCTCTGGCCATTGTGGACATTCGGGGAGTGAAACAGCAGATAGAAGACCTGTCTCTCCCCCTCCCTCTCCCCCTCCCTTTCCCCTCCCTCCTTCTCCCCCTCCCTCTCCCCCTCCCCTTTCCCCCTCCCCCTCCCTTTTTCTCCCCTCCCTCTCCCCCTGCCCTTCTTCTCCCCCCTTCCCTTCCCCTCCCCCCGCCTCTCTGTAACTCTGCCTTTCAAATAAATAAATAAATCTTTAAAAAAAAGAAAAGATGACCTGTTCTGTTGAGCTACTTTTGTTTCTCATCCAAAATTTAGTTGCCTGTACTTGGGTGGATTTATTCTAGTAATATATTGCTTTCCCTCTGACAATACGGTAATAGCTTGCTTATTGTGGCTATATAATAATCCTCTGCCTTTCAAATAAAGAAATAAATAAAGCTTTAAATGAGGTCATGTCATAAATGACATAATCCGATATGCCTGGTGTCCTTCTAAGAAGAGAGTAGGACAAGACACACTGAGAGAAAGGAGGCCTTGTGAAGACACAGGGAGAACAGAGTGTGGCTCCTGGCTTCAACCTGGCCCACCCAGCCCTGGCTGTTACAGCCATCTGGGGAGTGACCAGCAGATAGAAGATCTCTGTCTCTCTGTGCCTCTGTATCCATTCCCCCAACCATCCTGTTGCCTTGCAAATAAATAAATACATAAATAAATAAATCTTTTTTTTTTTCAAAAAAAAAAAAAGATGATATTGATTGAATGAAGGAAGATCTAGAGACTGGGAAAAATGTGCAAACTCCATACCCCATGACAGAGTTGTGTGTTTCAATATATAAAGAACTCTCTCCACTCGACAGTAAGAATCGTAAGAGAACACATTAGCAAGCCAAGGAAGACACCAGCCCTGCCCGCCTGAGCTCAGCCTCGCAGCCTCCAGACCTGAGAGACAGTGCATTTCCCGAGCTTAAATCTCTCAGTCTGGTGCTGTATCCTGAGAGCCCTGGCAAATGCGATTCAGCTGGGCTGCTACGTGCTGGAAGGCTCTTTAACTGCAGCCTAAGGTAGGAAGGTGATATTGCACTATTCAGGTGTGTCTCTCCTCAGTGGGTGGTTTATAGTTTTTCATGGAATTACGCCGTTTCATGCAGGCTATCAGGTTCATGACTGCGAAGACTTTTGTGCTAATGTCTTATTTCACTTTTAATTTCAGTAGCGGTATGCGGTAATGTCCTGTCTGCGATGCTAATATTCACCTTTTGTGTTTTCTCTCTTTTAATGTCTGTCGGTTGATAGAAGCTTGTTAATTTAAGCAGTTTTCCTGTTTTAATGATCTCTATATTTTGTTTATTGTTTCATTGGCTTCTGCACTTAATTATTTCCTTCCTTCTGCTTCTCTGGATTTATTTTGATCGCTTTTGTCTAGTTTCTTTATGTGAAAGATTATCTATTGTTTTTGTGTTTTTTTTTTTTTTTTTGACAGATAGAGATAGAGAGACAGAGAGAAAGGTCTTCCTTCCGTTGGTTCACTACCCAAATGGCTGCCACAGCCGGTGCTGTGCCAATCCGAAGCCAGGAGCCAGGTGCTTCCTCCTGGTCTCCCATGCAGGTGCAGGGGCCTAAGCACTTGGGCCATCCTCCGCTGCTTTCCCAGGCCACAGCAGAGAGCTGGACTGGAAGAGGAGCAACCGGTACTAGAACCCGGTGCCCATATGGGATGCCAGAGCTGCAGGCAGAGGATTAGCCAAGTGAGCCATGGTGCCGGCCCAGATTATCTATTTATTATTAGGTATTGATTAATAATGATTGTAGGTGCGACTTCCCAGCCCCCGCTCTGTTGCTCTGTTGGGACCGGGGAACCTCGCCCGGGAGCGGAGCCCCAATAAAAGCCTGTGAACTAATTGACTCGTCTGCCTGGGAAGATTTGTTACGCACCTGGAAACCTTACAGATGGTGCCGAAACCCCGGAGCTGAGGCTTAGAGCCTCCCCTTTCTGGGTTCGAGGCCCCCTCGCTCATTGAACCTGTCTGGTGCCCCAGGCTGACTACGGACCACGCTCAACCAACTGTAAGTAACTCCTCCCTTGCTCTCCCTCCCTCCTCTGGGTTGGCCCAGTCTCTGCGATCTCCGGCTAGCTCTCAGAGACCTCCAAATCGTGTGCATGTGGGCTCTGTCCTCCGCTGTTTAGCCTCCCAGCGGCTGTTGGAGACGTCCTGCCTCTGGCTTGGCCCCGTAGAGCACTGATCTCTAATCCGTCTGCTGAAGTCCGGGGCAGGGGGCGCCTTGACCGAATTTCAGTAGATCCGAGCTACCGGGGAGACCATGGGATCTGGCCAATCCTGAAGGTGGGACTCAAAATGCCCCCTGGCCTGCCTCCTAAAGAACATGAAGAAACTGGGACTGGCCCAGGACCTAGAGTAAATGCCTAATCTTCTACTCCACCGAGGCATGGCCTAATTATCTTGAGAATTTCTGCCCCAGGGAGAGAAAACGGTCAAAAGTCCCGTATCTCCAGGCTTTCTGAAACCTCCACTCCCATCCTACCCTCTTCTCCTCTAATTTCCTCTCTGCCTGCTCCACGGCCCAGGTCTTGCTGGCCAAGATCGGGCCCCCACCGCCTAAGGACACCTCTTCTGTGTTACTGCCAAACTTTTGACCCTCTGCCTTTTCGGACCCTCCTGAGTTCCTGGGGACCCCATAGCTAGCCAGGAACCTCCCGCCCCCATATGCACATTCTTCCGCCGTGCCCCACCCCATGTCCTGCCTCTCCCCGACGCCATTGCTGGAAGCCAGGTAGCCACGTGGCCCAAACACCAGTGTCAAGCTCCCCACCCCCATCTTAATGGGATTCGCTGCCCCTGCTTCCCTGGCCACCCTCCGGCAAAATTTTAAAGGGACCCGTTCCTGAACACGTGCCTCTAGCTTTGAAAATATCGCTTTGTAACTTGCTGAACTTATTTTGCAATTTATTTTAACAGGTTTCCAGGTAATCAGTACTCAATGAAACAGCAATGGGTAATTAGTACTTGTTTTAGATGAATGCAATGTTAATTTTAATTGAATTCAAGTAGAGATATATCATATCAGCATCTTAAGTCATTTAGGTGTAACTGCTAATTTATTGTAAATTCTTGTATACTCAGCATGTTAAATTTGTGTTAAAAATGTTATAGAAATGTATATTTGGTAAGAAAGGTTAAAAGGAAAGAGTTATTTTGAATAAAGAAAGGACAAGGTTTGTAAGATTGACTTCATCCTGATGGCTAGTTTACTCTAGACTGGAATGGAAATGATGCAATGTTTCAAGTAAGCTGAAGAGGGTGTGTGGAAGTCACAGAAGGTTACGAAAGAAATCTTGGATCTTATTGAGAAAGGCACAGAGGCCTAAAGAGTTAAATGTTCTGTAAAATCCTACAGGTGCTTTCAAAAATGCTCTGTGAAGTAAGCAAGTGCCTCTTGTTGAGTTTATAATGAGTTTATAATTTTAAACGTGGCAACTTAAAGTCTTTTGTCATCCACAGTTTTATATATGATTTGCTGTTCATAAATCTAAAGCATTGTTGGTTCTGTGCTTAGCTGTCCTTCTATAGGTCCCGATGCACTTTTTCCAGCCACTTTTATTGTATTCAGTGCTTTGGGATGGCACTGTAAACAGATGAAGCTAATAATGTATTATAGGTACCAACTGAGAGAAAGTATGGTTCACTGAGGTAACTAAGAGCAGAAAGTAATTCGAATCAATTGGTAAATTAAAAAAAAAAAACAGTTAACGAGTTTAAAAAGCTAGTACTGACACTGCTATATTTGTTATCTAATGATTGAAACTGCTTTCTAAATTTTCATTTGATATTGCTATTGTCAGTAAGTGATCTGGGACTTGAGCACCCCCTTGACTTGCATCCTCTGGTCTGCTTTAACAAAAACCAGGAGGAAGAGAAAGCTAGGCATCAGAAATGAAAAGATGGGTGGCAGATCTATTAATAGCTGTTCTGCACAGTGATCTGCCCTCAAGGAGACCCAACAGGCCAGTCCACTGCAGTGGCTTTCAATATGAAGAGCCCTGGCAGCTCTGCCAAGAGTTGGATCACTGGAAATGGACCTGCCCTGGAGTCAAAGGACTTCAGGTCAGAGCCACAGATCTTATTGGCTCTAAGCTGAAGAGCCCTTCACTCAGCCCAGCTTCCAAGATGACCTCTGCTGCTGAGAGGAGACGGCCAAGTAGGGTCAGCAACATTGCAGGCAGAACTGTAAATTTCCTGTTAGAGATGCCACCTGCCTTCACCTGGCCAGCTCTCCTCCCAGGCCAGCTAAGTAATGGAAGTCAACAGAGTGCCTTCCCCCAGAAGGTTCACACCTCCCTTAGGATGTTCCCCATGTGAAAAGATAGATAGGTCTGGGCCTCATAACTTACAAGGCCTAAAGCCTACCAGATTATTATCAAGCCCCTTCTGTCAGGTTACTCTAACATCAGTGGCTCTGCTACCAACCTGTGTGTACTGATGGTCCTCTCCTCCACTTAATTTGCATGATTATTCAGAATTTCTCTACAGACAAACCCCTCTACCTGCAAAAGTTGAGTGGCCTTTCTCTCGGTCTTGGCTGGGATCAGATTTAAACCACTTCCATCAAACCATCCTCACAAGGGTCCAGAGACCCCCCCTCATTCCTCTCATCTATGAAATCCTTTCATTACCTGGTTAGTGCCACTTTTAGGGTGAGAATAGCAACCAATGATCCTGACTTGTATACTACAGTGTCTGTTTAAGTGTTTACAGCAGGTGATAATGGAATGAACCAAGGCCTTCAGCAACCAGGCAGTCAACCAGATGCTTCTCCATCCATACATGCCTGTCCCTGCGGAGCCCCAAGATACCCCCAGCGGGCCCCTGTAGACGACGTCCTCAGTCAGCAGGAAGTAGCCAGAGAGACTCATCGTCACCCCCTTTCCTATCATCAAAAGGTTGGGATGGTAGCTTTGGGATCCGCATGGAAGAAAGGCCTATATTTCCGGGAATGGAGAGGCCTACTTCTGGGGAAGAAAGTCCTTGTCAAGGTCCCTGCGGGTGCCTAAAGGTCAACCAATGAGGATCAGACCCGCCTCAACCTTTAACTCCCATGCCCTGAATCTATAAAAGGAGCTCTCCCAATCTCTGACACGCGACTTCCTTGGCCCCCACTCTGTTGCTCCGTTGGGACCAGGGAACCTCGCCCAGGAGCGGAACCCTAATAAAAGCCTATGAATTAAAAAAAAAAAAAGATTGTAGATATTTATGTAGTGCAAAGTGATGCTGTGATATGTGCACACCACGTGCAGTGACGCCATCAAGCTAATTAGCATATCCATCACCTCCGGGATTTATTTATTCCTCTTGCAAACTGAACCACTGTACCCTGGACTGTCTTCTCCCCATTTGCCCCACTCCTGAGCTCTGATAACCACCCTTCTCCTCTCTACGTGTCTGCTTTTTAAAAACGACACATTTAAGTAAGAATATGCAGTGCTTTTTCCTAAGATTTCTTTCTCTCTCTTTTTTTAAAGATTTATTTATCTGAAAGTCAGAGTTACACAGAGAGAGAAGGGGGAGAGAGAGAGAGAGATTTCTATCTGCTGGTTTACTCTCCAATTGACCAGAACGGCCAGAGTTGTGCAGATCCAAAGTCCAAAGTCAGGAACAGGGAGCTTCGTCTGGGTCTCCCATGAAGATGCAGGGGCCCAAGAACTTGGGCCATCTTCTACTGCTTTCCCAGGCCATAGCAGAGAGCTAGATCGGAAGTAGAGCAGCTGAGACTAGAACCCAAGCTCATATGGGATGCCAGCACTGCAGGTGGCGGCTTTACCCACTAGGCCACAGCGCTGGCCCCTAGTTGTTTATTTGAAAGGCAGAGCATTAGAGTGGAGGAAGAGATGGTTAGACAGAGAGAGAGAGAGAGAGAAAGAGAGAGAGAGAGAGAGAGAGAGAGATTTTTTTAAAAAGATTTATTTTATTTAATCCTCAGATGGCTGCAATGGCCAGATTTGCGCCAATCTGAAGCCAGGAGCCAGGAGCTTTCTCTGGGTCTCCCACGTGGGTTCAGGGGCCCAAGGACTTGGGCCATCTTCCACTGCTTCCCCAGGCCATAGCAGAGAGCTGTATCGGAAGAGGAGCAGCCGGGACTAGAACCAGCGCCCATATGTGATGCCAGCGGTTCAGGCCAGGACTTTAACTCACTGCACCACAGCGCTGGCCCCGAGAAAGGTCTCCTATCCACTGTTTTACTCCCCAAATGGCTGCAACATCCAGGTATAGACCAGGCTGAAGTGAGGAACCAGGAACTCTATCTGGGTCTCCCAAGCACTTGGGCCATCTTCTGCTGCCTTCCCAGATGCGTTAGCAGGGAGCTGGGTTGGAAGCAGAGCAACCAGGACTTGAACCAGCACTCCAATATAGGATGCCAGTGTTACATTCTGTGGGCTTAACCTGCTGTCCCAAAATGTAAGCCCCACCCCCCAGAAAATTTAGTCTTTATCTTTCTGTGCCTCGCTTGTTTCATTTAGCATAATGTCCACCGGGTTCACCCACGTTGTCACAAATGGCAGGATTGCCCTCTTTTTGAAGGCTGAGTCGTACTTCGTTGTCTGCGCACACCACAGCATTCATTGGCTGATGAACATTTAAGTCGACTCCGTAACCTGGCTGTTGTGAAGAGTGCGGCAATAGGGTGAAGCTGCTGTTCATGATGCTTGCATCCATATGAGTGCCAGTTCCAGGCCCAGCGACTCCAGGTTTCTGATCCAGCTCCCTGCTGATGTGCCTGGGAAGGCAGTGGAGGATGGCCTGAGTGCTTGGGCTCTTGTACGTATGTGGGAGACCTGGATGGAGTTCCCACCTCCCAGCTTCCACTTGGTCCAGACCTGGCTGTTGCAGGCATCTGGGGAGTGAATCAGTGGATGAAAGACCAATCTCTCTCTCTCAAATAAATATAAATCTTTAGAAAGAATACAGGGATGCAGGTGTCTTCTTGATAGTCATTGAGAGTCCTTGATTTGATATCTACCCAGCAGAGGGGCTGCTGGGTCACGTTGCAGTTGTATTTTTAGTGTTTTGAGGACCCTCCATACTGTTTTCCATTATTGCCATACTGACTGACATTCCCACCAACAGTCCTCAAGTGTTCTCGTCTTTCCACATCTTCACCAATACTTGTGATTTCTCATGTGCAGCTGTTCTGACAGGTGTGAAGCGATGGCTCATGGTGGTTTTCCTTTGCAGTTCCCTGATGATCAGAGATGTTGAGCATTGTTTCATATATGTGTATATTTTCTCTTGTGAAATAACTGTTCATGTCCTTTGCCCATTTTTAAGTTGGGTTATTTGTTTTCTTACTATTGGGTTGCTTGAGTTCCTGGTGTATTTTGGATCTATTTTTTACCATTCCGTAGCTGCCTCTCTCTGTTGATTGTTTCCTTTGTTGTTCAGGACCAGGGAATCTGATTTGCGATTTTTCTTTTTGTTGCCTAAGCTCTTGGGGTCAAATCTAAAAATTCATTGCCCGGACCCACATCATTGTCTTTCTGCTGATTTCAAGTTTGAATGATCAGTTTAAAATCTTTTTTTTCTTTCTGATGTAAGCATTTATTGCTATGAATTTCCTTCTGTATTCTGCGTTACCTGCATCTTGCATCTCACAAATGTTAATGTGTTGTCTTTTCATTTTGAATTCAGTTCAAAAATGCTTTCTAATTTCCCTTCTAATTTGTGCTTTGAGGGCCAGTGTTGTGGCACAGTGGGTTAAGCCACCATAGAAGTGTTGGGTTTGTGTCCCAGCTGCTCCACTTCTGATCCAGCTCCCTGCAAAAGTGCCTGTGAAGGCAGAGGAAGATGGCCCAAGTGCTTGGGCCCCTGTGCCCACATGGGAGACCAGGAAGAAGCTCCTGGCTCCTGGCTTCGGACTGGCCCAGCCCCGGCTATTGCGGTCATTTGGAGAGTGAACCAGTGGATGGAAGATTGATCTCTCTCTCTCTCTCTCTCTCTCTCTCTCTCCTTCTCTCTCTGTAACTCTGCTTGTCAAAGAAATAAATAAATCTTCACAGAAATGTTTTGACCTGTGGTCATTCAGTAGTGTGTTCTTTAGTTTCTAAATATTTGAAGTTTTTCAGGTATCTTTCTGTAATTAATTCCTAACATAATTTCAATTTAACCAGATGACTTGTACTTTTATTAATTTACTGGAACTTCTGGTCCAGAGTGTGATCTATTCTGAAAAAAAAAATGTGTATTTTTCTGTTGTCTGATGAATTCATCAACACTTTCAATTAAATCAAGTTGATTGATAGTGTTAGTTCAGATTTCCTACTTTTTCTTTTTGTCACTGAGAAGATTCTTGAAATATTCAATTATATTTGAGGCTACAGCCATTTCTGCTTACTTTTGTACTAGTTTTTACTTTATTTATTTTGAATGTCTTTCTAGATGCATACATTTTTAGGATTATTGTGTTCTTCTAGTTCATTGAACTCTTTGTCATTATAAAATGACCTTAGAACTTCTGGTAATATTCTTTGCTGTGAAATATTTTATGTTCATATCAAACTGATTTTTAAAACTAGCTGTTTTAAAAATTGGAGTGGACATGATATATATGTTTTCTTCATTTTATTTTTATCCTATTTGTGTCTTTATAATGAGTTTCTTTGTTTTAGATATTTATTTTATTTATCTGAAAGGCAGAGTTACAGAGAGAGAAGATACACACATACACAAAGAGAAAGAGAGAGAGAGAGAGAGATACAGAGCTCTTTCATCCACTGGTTCACTCCCCAAATGGCCACAACAGCCAGGGTAGGGCCAGGCCAAAGCCAGGAGCCCAGAGTGTCTTCTGGACCTCCCACATAGGTGCAGAGGCCCAAGCATTTGTGCTGTCCTCTGCTGCTTTCCTTGGCACATTAGCAGGGAGCTGGCTTGGAAAAGGAACAGCCAGCAGCCAGGACTCAAACGGGCACTCATATAGGATGCCAGGGTAACTCAACCTACCGTGCCACAACGCCAGCCCCTAAATTGAGTTTCATGATAAAGTGGGGTCATAGTTTTGTGTCCAGTTTGACAATCTCTGGCTTTCCATTAGAGGCATGTCTCTACATCCTTCTATGGACTGAATGTTTGTGTCCACCCTACAATTCATACATTGAAGCCCTAACTCGTAACATGATGTCATTTGAACACAGGGCCTTGGGGAGGTAATTTGACTAAGAGGATGGAGCCTGCATGATGGCGTTAATGCTCTTATAACAGTTCCACAAAAAGCGTGTGCCCCTCCCCCATCAATGCCTTCCTACTTATGAGAAAATTATTCTGTTCAGATCAGAAAGGAATAAATGTTTGCTATTCCAGCATCCCCACCTCTGGTATTCTCTTATGGCAGCCTGTATATGAGTACAACACATGCTTTTTAGTTAGGCAGGGGTTTATACCATTCACATTTAATATAATTAATGATATGGTAAAACTTTACACCACCCCTTAGCTACTTGTTTTATATCATCCCGTAGAATCACTGCTCCATTTTCCTCAGGTGAGACTCTCCTTGGGACTCTATCCAGTGTTATGATGGCTGAGAGGGACAGGAACCATCTGTACCTGGTCCTGTTTGAGCTCTGAGGATTGTTCCCACTGATCTCTGCCAGGAGGTTCTTTCCCAGCTCCCAACATCAGTTTCCATATGGGCACATAGCGACCCATGCTCAACTGAAAACTGGATGCCCTCTGTGGATCTCCGAGCCTCTCTCTCTCTCTCTCTCTCTCTCTCTCTCTCTCCAGCTCTCTTCTGTACAGTACTCAGCTCTAAAAACTCTACACAACCGAAGGGGAGAGCATGATGTCATACTACTGTTCTGAAAAGCCTTAAAAGCCCAGACTCTTGGATTCATTAAATCCACACCCAGGAATTCATTAGAAATGTGGGCAAGAGTGGCTGGACACACAGCCACCAGTCCACCATATGGTGCCCCAACTCCCTCACCTGGGGACATCCCCATAGTGCCTCTGTATGGCTCATTCCCCTTACTGGCCTCTTCCCCAGCCAGGGAGGGCAAGGTGCAAAGGCAACAGAGTAAGGAAAGACAACGTGAGAAGGAACCAGAAAATGGGAAGAGAAGAGCAGCATTTATGTTTACTGGAGAAAAAGGCATAAATAACATCATAGCATAAATAGATACCCATAGGGGCCACTGTGGCGTAGTGGGTAAAGCCGCCACCTGCAGTGCCAGCATCCCATATGAATGCCAGTTTGAAACCCTGCTGCTCTTCTTTCGACCCAACTCTCTGCTATGGCCTGGGAAAGCAGTAGCAGATGGTCCAAGTCCTTGGGCCCCTGCACTTGCATGGGAGACCTGGAAGAAGCTCCTGGCTCCTGCTTTCAGATTGGCTCAGCTCCAGCCGTAGCAGCCATTTGGGGGGTGAACCAATGGAAGCAAGACCTTCTCTCTGTCTTTCACTAACTCTGTCAAGTAAATAAAAAGAATAGATTCCCATAAATAATACAATAGTATAAATAGATACCCAGTGCACCAGGCATGTATTTTACAGTGGTCCCCCTTATCTATGGGATACACATTCCAAGACCGCTGGGAGATGCCTGAAACTGCAGGCATAGTCTACATATACCGTGTCTTTTCCCTTACATACACACCTCAACATTATGTCTTGTCTTTCTTCACTAAGAACTGTCACATACTTGGCCGCACCTCTTGCAATTTGAGGCATCACAGCAAAATGCATGCATTTCGTTTTCCTTCTTTGCAGTTCCACAGATAGAAGATTGCTTCTTAGCAACTTCAGCATCGTCCTTAAGTTAAGAATGTTGAACTCTCCATATGAAGAAGTACTTTACGGTTTCTCTTCCAAACTGCCGGAGTCACTACTACGGTTATGCTTTGGGGCCATTGTTAAGTAAAATAGTGATAACTTGGACATAGGCAGTGTGGTACTGTGGCAGACCATCAGGTAACTGAGGTGGTGACTCAGCGGCTAGTGGGCAAGAAGTACATGCACTGTGGATACACTGGACGGAGGGATGAGTCCTGGGCAGGACAGAGGGGGACAGCATGAGGGTTCATCATGCTACTCACAGTGACATACGACTTAAAACCTAAGACTTGTTTACTTCTGGAACTTTCCGTACAATATTTTGGGAATGCAGTTCACCGTAGGTCACTGAAGCTGTGGAAGATAAAACTGCAGACAAGAGGGGCAATTGTGGATGTGTATCTTGCAATTAAGCATAGGTTTATTAAAGAATATCTGACAGGCTGGCACTGTGGCATAGCAAGACAAGCCTCTGCTTGCAGTGCCAGCAGCAGATATGGGCGTCATTTGAGTCCCAGCTGCTCCACTTCCAATCCAGCTCCCTGCTAACACACTTGGGAAAGTAGTGGAGGATGATACAAGTCCTTGGGCCCCTGAACCCACGTGGGAGACTCAGAAGTTGTTCCTGGATCCTGCCTTCAGCTTGGACCAGCCCCAGCCATTGCGGCCATCTGGAGAGTGAACCACCAGAAGGAAGACCTCTCTCTCTCTCTCTATCTCTCTCTCTCTGTAACTCTGCCTTTCAGATAAATATGATAAATTGCTTTTTTTCTTTAAAAAATATTTGATTGGGGCTGGCATTGTGGTGCAGTGAGTTAAGCTGCTGATTGCAATACTGGGCATCCCATATCAGAGTGCTGGTTCAAGTCCTGGTGGCTCTTCTTCCAATCCTGCTCTCTGCTATTGCACCTAGGAAGACAACAGATGCTGGCTCAAGTACTTGGGCTCCTGGTACCCACATGAGAGATCAGGATGGAGTTCCCAGCTCCTGGCTTTGGCCTGGCCCAGCTCTGGGCATTGCAGCTACTTGGGAAGCAAACCAGCAAAAGATTCTTTCTCTCTGTGTCTCTATGTCTAATTAATTAATTAAAAACCCACATTGGATGGCATAGAACAATGTTCATGGGGCTGGCACTATGGCATAGTGTGTAAAGCCACCCCCTGTAGTGCTGGCATCCCATGTGGGCATCAGTTCTAGTCCCAGCTGCTCCACTTCCAATCCAGCTCCCTCTAGTGGCCTGGTAAAGCAGTGGAAGAGAGCCCAACTCCTTGGGCTCTTGTGCCCACGTGGGAGACCCAGAAGAAGCTCCTTGTTCCTGGCTTTGGCCTGGCTCAGGCTTTGGCCATTGTGGCCATTTGGGGATTGAGCCAGTGGATAGAAGATCTCTCTCCCTCTCGCTTTCTGTAACTCTGCTTTTCAAATAAATAAAAATCTTTAGAAAAAAAAAAACAGTGTTCATAATAAGTGTAAGTAGAAAATATACGCTGAAAATTATCCTTTCACTTTTCAGAGCTAAAGGGACATGTCTGTGTAAGCCCAAAAACTCTGTGCAAGATTATCTCTAGGTAATTGAATTAATTGACTTCATGTTTTTCCACATTACTGAAATAGTCTACAATATATATGATTTTTAAAACACTGAATATTTCCTTTTTAAAAGTTCAGATTTGTGCACTAAGTTGCATATGGCTTAGGGGACTGAAAATACATCTTTCGTGTCTCTACATCACATTTTTGGTCTCAATGTTCTTGTCTGTTGGGAGCCTTCCTACTGTGCAAATGACTAAGTGCCTAGATTTTCTTTTCAACCAAAAGGAAATGTTTTTAAAAGCTCTTAGGAGATCGATCCAGAAGAACTGAACTAATTCTCAAAAGAGGAAAGAGACTTAATAGACCACCTGTGTCCGATGGTTTCTCCCTCTGTCCCTGTCTCCCAAACTCCTCTCTCATTCTCTCTGTCTCCTGGGTTCCAGGCTTGGAGCACAGCTCAAGGCCAAACCTAGCAGGCTAACCCATAGATGTGCTTGATGGAAAAGAGACAGGCAGTGTTAAGAAGACCCAGGGAATGGCCAGGAGGAATTTTTCAGAGCTACGAAAGAGAGTACCCGGGAGGCAGACTTCAGAGAGCCATCCAAGGACAGCCCGTGTCTCAGGAATGGGGCCGGGCTGGGCTAGGCTCACCTCAGTCTTTACAACATCCTGGACAAGAGGCTTTATCCTACATCACTAAGGAGGCATAAAGAGCCGTAAAGACATTAAAAACCCTTCGCAGAAAATTCAGGCCGTGACTGTCAATCTACCCTCTGCATTTGGGAATACTTCCGTGCACATATTTTAGCGGTCCTTGGCACTCTATATCAGTGCTTCTCAAAGAGGCCTGCAGACCACCGACATTGGAGTCTTCTGGGGGTGCTGCTTCAAAACACCAACCCCAGAGCCTGGTCTCAGACCTCTCAAAGGTGAATTTCTGGGTGGTGGGGCCTGGGAACATGAATGCTAATACTCACCAAGAAGTCAGACGCAGCCAGCGCCGTGGCTCACTAGGCTAATCCTCTGCCTTGCAGTGCTGGCACACCGGGTTCTAATCCCGGTCGGGGCATCGGATTCTATCCCGGTTGCCCCTCTTCCAGGCCAGCTCTCTGCTGTGGCCCGGGAGTGCATTGGAGGATGGCCCAAGTGCTTGGGCCCTGCACCCGCATGGGAGACTAGGAGAAGCACCTGGCTCCTGCCATCGGATCAGCGCGGTGCACCGGCCGCAGAGGCCATTGGAGGGTGAACCAATGGCAAAAGGAAGACCTTTCTCTCTGTCTCTCTCTCTTTCTCACTGTCCACTCTGCCTGTCAAAAAATAGAAAAAAAAAAAAAAAAGAAGAAGTCAGACGCACCTAAGACTCTGAGCATCGTTTCTCCATGTTCTGCTGTTACTCATCCATGGGTGAATGACAGGCAAGGCCAGTCATATGTGTGGACAACTTCATTTTCCATGCATCCCTTGGCTCTGTTTGTATCACCCCTACTGAGCGTCCAGTGCTAAGTCCAGGAAGGAAGGAAATGTGTGTTGGTCGTAGGGGACAAGTAAATTTGCTTGGATGGTTATGTGCGTGTGGATGCGTTTAGCTGCAAGTTATAGGATATCCAACCAAAAGCAGCTCGGCATTTTAGATATTTAATTATCCATTTAATCAAAAAGTGTAAGAGGGGAGGGGTTCTGGATTTGGTGAGCTGGTCAGTAGCCAGGCTCTTGCTACCATCCTGTTTGCCATCCTCAACAGACTACTGGAGTAGAGCTGACGTCACCTCCTTTGTCCAACACATAATATTTCTCTTCATTCAGCCTGGAGTCGCATTAACGCTTTTCCATTTTCTTTTCTTGGCAGCAATATTAGCTTTGACTCACTGGGAGTCAACCACATCTCTTAGTTGTTTTTGTCACAACTGTTAAGTCTCTTCACTCTGAAGTGGATTTCATACAGATTTTGTTTTGTTTTGTTTTTGCTGTGTTGTTGCTCCTAAGAGATAAAAATTGAAGTTTCCAAGACTGATCTCTTGCATAATGGCCTTTTTTTCTTAAAGATTTATTTATTTATTTGAAGTCAGAGTTACAGAGAGAGAGGTCTTCCATCCACTGGTTCACTCCCCAGATGGCCACACTGGCCAGGGCTGAGCCAAGCTGAAGTCAGGAGCCAGGAGCTTCATCTGGGTCTCCTATGTGGGTGACAGGGGCTCAAACACTTGGACCATCTTCTGTTGTCTTTCTCATGCCAGTAGCAGGGTGCTGGATCAGAAGCGAGCAGCCAGGGGGCTGGCACTGTGACACAGAAGGTTAATGCCCTGGCCTGAAGCGTGGCATCCCATATGGGTGCCAGTTCCAGACCCGCTGCTCCACTTCCAACCCAGCTCTCTGCTATGGCCTGGGAAAGCAGTAGAGGATGGCCCAAGTCCTTGGGCCCCTGCACCCACATGGGAGACCTGGAAGAAGCTCCTGGCTTTGGATCGGCGCAGATCCGGCTGTTGCAGCCAATTGGGGAGTGAACCATTCGATGGAAGACCTCTCTCTCTCTCTCTCTCTCTCTCTCTCTCTCTTTCTCTCTCTCTGCCTCTCCTCTCGCTGTGTAATTCTGACTTTCAAATAAATAAATAAATCTTTAAAAAAAAAAAAAAGAAGAAGAAGCGAGCAGCCAGGACTGAGACTAGCACCATATGGGGTGCTGGTGTCCCAGGGGGCTGCTTTACCTGCTACCCTACAACACCAGCCCTGCATAGTGGTCTTGAAGAAAAGACATCACTCTTTTACAACACTGCACAGAAAGCAACTACAGCCCACAACATAAGGAAATCAATCTCATTCAACCATTAGGGTTGGACCCCAATGGCCCAATCATGAAGCAAAAGAGGAGGAGCCTCTTTAGCCGTGAGCTCCAGGGTGGGCAATCCTGGTGCTGCCAGCTGCAGAGGTTACGCTCAGCCACCTGCGTAGGCCAGGTCTGCTCCCTCAGACGCACAATGCAAGCTGAACCCAAGACTGTGATGTCATAGGGCCACTTCACCCTGGGCTCTGGTTACTCAAAGTGTGTGTTCCATCTAATGCTTTTCTAATCATGCAACTTAAAAATTTTAGCTTGAGGGCATAGGGCAGGTGAAGTTAGGGTTTGCAGAACTTAGTATAATAGTAAAAGAGGGCCAGAGTTGTGGCGTAGTGGGTAAAGCCACCGCCTGCAGTGCTGGCATCCCATATGGATGCCGGTTCAAGTCCCGGATGCTCCACTTCTTCTTCTTCTTCTTCTTTTTTTTTTTTTTTGGACAGGCAGAGTGGACAGTGAGAGAGAGAGACAGAGAGAAAGGTCTTCCTTTGCCGTTGGTTCACCCTCCATTGGCTGCCGCGGCTGGCATGCTGCGGCCAGCACACCGCACTGATCCAAAGGCAGGAGCCAGGCGCTTCTCCTGGTCTCCCATGGGGTGCAGGGCCCAAGCACTTGGGCCATCCTCCACTGCACTCCTGGGCCACAGCAGAGAGCTGTCCTGGAAGAGGAGCAACCGGGATAGAATCCGGCGCCCCGACTGGGACTAGAACCCGGTGTGCTGGCGCCGCAAGGCGGAAGATTAGCCTATTGAGCCGCGGCACCGGCCGGATGTTCCACTTATAATCCAGCTCTCTGCCACAGCCCAGGAAAGCAGCAGAAGATGGCCCAAGTCCTTGGGCCCCTGCACCCATGTGGGAGACCTGGAAGAAGCTCTTGGCTCCTGGCTTTGGATCAGCACAGCTTCAGCTGTTGCTGCCAATTGGAGAGTGAGCCAGCGGATGGAAGACCTCTCTCTCTCTCTCTCTCTCTCTCTCTCTGTCTGCCTCTCCTTCTCTCAGTGTAATTCTGACTTTCAAATAAATAAATAAAATATTCTTAAAAAATAGAAAAGGAAAGAGCTATAAAGAGAGAGGCCCCCTAGAAATCAGCAGAAAGTGCCCCCAAGGAACATAGCAAATAGTGATCAGCACGTTAGGGTGAGGGGAACTTCTTCAGACCAGAGAAGGAACATCTGAAAGGATTAAGGTGAGTAGAGTGCCAAGCACACAAATGGGGCCGTGACCCATGCTGGTCTCACTCGTAAGACTGGGAACTTTACATAATGCACGAGGCATTAGCACACTGTTCAGGAACGTATGACCTGTCACCTGACACTGCAGCACCAGAAGGCAAAAGTCACAATGTTTTGCAACTAAAGATTACAAAATGTGCAAAAAAAAAAAAAAAAAAAAAAAAAAGTCAGGAAAAGCAGGGTCTACAGTGACAAGAAAAGGCAATGAATTAAATATGACCCAGAACTGATGACGATATTAGAATTACCAGACAGGGTTGTTAAAAGAGTTATCATAAATGTATTCTATAATGTAAAAGATTATGATTATGATTATTTTATTTGAGAGGGGGCGAGAGATGGAGCACCCACCCAAAGCTCACTTCCCAAATGCCTACAACTTGCAGGGCTAGGCAAGGGCCAAGCCAGGAGCCAGGAACTCAATCCAGGTCTCCTCCATGTGTGGCAGGAACCTGATAATTCGGGCACAGTCAATACTTCCAAGCCTACATCCAAGGTCTGCACTAGCAGGAAGCTGAAATGAGGACCCTGAGCTGAGAACTGAGGCCAGGCTCTCTGATATGGGTCACAACAGGTATCTTTTTTTTTTTTTTTTTTGACAGGCAGAGTGGACAGTGAGAGAGAAAGGTCTTCCTTTTTGCCGTTGGTTCACCCTCCAATGGCTGCTGCAGCCCGTGCATCTCGCTGATCCGAAGCCAGGAGCCAGGTGCTTCTCCTGGTCTCCCATGCGGGTGCAGGGCCCAAGGACTTGGGCCATCCTCCACTGCACTCCTGGGCCACAGCAGAGAGCTGGCCTGGAAGAGGGACAACTGGGATAGAATCCGGCGCCCCAACCGGGACTAGAACCCGGTGTGCCAGCGCTGCAAGGCGGAGGATTAGCCTGTTAAGCCACAGCGCCAGCCAACACAACAGGTATCTTAACTGCTTGGTAAAGCACCCACTCCAGGTCAGACTATTTAAATATTACATATATTAAATATACCTATATTATATATATAAATATATCTATATAGATATAATATATTTATATTAGATATTTACAAAGTCTAGTGATTAAAACTATACAGTCTAAGATGAACGTGTAGTGAATGAGGTTAATGGCAGATTAGACTTAGCCAAAAAAAAGAACAGCAAACTCAAAGATTTAGCAAGATAAACCCTACAAATGAAACGCTCCAAAAAAAAGTAATTGCAGAAAATGAAAAGAGCATTAGTGATGTGTAGGACAACTTCAAGTGACTGATATACATGTAATTGTAGCTTCGAAAGGAAGAAAGGCACGGAGAGAATATCTGAAGAATAATTGATAAAAATTTTCCAACTCTGATGGAAACTGTAAACAAGAAACATGATGAAAATGCACCGAGTTATATCATTATCAAGTTGTTCAAAACCAGGGATAAAAAAAAAGAAGAAGAAGAAGAAGAAAAACTTAAAAGCACAGCCCGAGGGGAAAACATGCTTCAGACACAGGAACAAAGATAAAAAGGATGACAGCAGGTTTCTTATCAGAAACAAAACACAGACAGGGGAGACAAGGAAGCAGTACCTTTACAACAAGGAAAGGGACCAGCTTTGTGGCAACAGCAGTGCCAGCATCCCACATCAAAGCACTGATTCAAGTCCCCAGCTGCTCCACTTCTGATCCAGCTCCCTGCTAACGTGCTTGGGAAAGCAGTGGGAGATGGTCCAAGTCCTTGGGTCCCCGCCACCCACGTGGGAGACTCGGATGGTTTGGTCTGGTCCAGCCCTGCCCATTGTGGCCATTTGGGGAGTAAACCAGATAGACGATACCGTTCGCTTGCGCTCTCTCTCTCGCTCTCTCAAATAAATTTTTTAAAGAATAGGAGCCAGTGTTGTGGCGTAGTGGGTAAAGCCACACCTGTGACGCCAGCATCCCATATGGCTACTGGTTCATATTCCAGCTATTCTACTTCTAATCCAGCTCCCTGCTGATGCACCTGGGAAAAGCAGTGGAAGATGGTCCAAGTGTTTGGGCCCTTGCTACTCATGTAGGAGACGCAGATGAAGCTCCTGGCTCCTGGCTTCAGCTCCTGGCTCCTGGCTTCAGCCTGGCTCAGCCCTGGCCATTGTGGCCACCTGGGGAGTGAACCAGTAGATAAATGATCTCTCTCTCTCTCCTTCTCTCTCTCTGTAAATCTGCCTTTCAAAAAAATAAATAAAAATTTAAAAATTACTTTAAAATTCTTTGAAGAATAAAAAGCCACAGGAGTATCTATAAATGATAAAATTATAAATTGTAAGTCTATAAAGTATCTATAAATTATAGGTATATTTAAAAATAATAAGCAATGCATACAAAAGTGAAAACAATGTATTGTGGAGTTCATGGCATATATGTAAGTGAAATTTAGGGCAGCAATAGCATAAAAGTTGAGAGAGAGAGGTGGAAGTACAGTAGTGAAGGTTCTTATCTTCTGTGTGAGGTTGTGTAATACCACTTAATGTATTCAGTAAACCATGAAACCACCATTAAAATGTTTAAAAAGTGTTAGAGTTAATGAGCCAACAAAGGAGATAAAAATGGGATCATAAAAAATACTCATTAAGCCAAAAGAAGGCAGGAAAAGAGGAAAAAAGACCCAAAGTGTAGGTGGAAAGATAGATATCATAGCAAGATGATAGATTTAAACCTAGCTAAATTACTCACCACAGATGAATTTCTCTAGGCACCCTCCAAATAAAGGCAGAGATGATTAAATTGAGCTAAAACATCAAGAGCTAATGATATGCTTCCCTTTTATTTATGTATAAATAGTTAAATTCAAACAAAAAAGAAATAATTTTTAAAAAGCATACCACATCCAAACAGTCCAAACAGAATCTGGAGTGCGATGGTAATACCAGGGAAAGCAGGTTTCAGAGAAAAAATATCAAGAACGTCACATCATAGCAAGAACAAGTTCAATTAATTAAGAACACAAGACAATTCTTCACAACAGTTTTAAACACTTGAGGTGAAAACTGAAAAGACTGTTGGGAGCAAATGACAAATCCATATAGTTCTAGTCGGATATGTCAACATCCCCTCTCTGGACCAACGATAGAATAAAAACTCAGCCACAATTTAGTGGACTTGAAAAATACAACTGGAGCTGGTTGACATTTGTAGAACACTTCATCCGACCACACCAGACTCCATCATATTATTTTCAAGTGTACAAAGAACTTTTATTGAAATAAACCATAATCAGGCCTATAAGATAGATCAGAAAATGTTTAGAAGGATTCACGTTGTACAAAGAAGAGGAGATACCAAGAATGAGAGAGGTGATATCATTGCATATTCAATAAATATTATGAGAATAATATGGAACTATGATTACAACGTTATGCTTATCCCTTGCTTTGCCTCGATGAAACGGACAAATTCCTTGAAAAATCACAAAGCACATGCAAGAAGAAATCAATAAACTGAAACATTTATATCCAAGAAGTTTAATTTGTAGTTGAGAAACTTCATACAAGACACTGCTACACCAGATGGTTTTGCTGTTCAAATCTACGAGTCATTTAATGAAGAAACGAAAAACAATCCTGCTCAGTCTCCACCAGAAAATTGAACAAGAGGGAATACTTGTCAACTGATTCTATAAGTCCAGCATTATTTTCCTACTAAAATTGGACAACTATAATAAAAGAAAATAAGGTTACAGCCCAACGTTCTTCATGAATACAAATGCAAAACATTTTAGCCAAACTTCAGAAAATTGGATTTGATGATAGCATTGGGTTTATAATGACCAAATAAAGTTTAACCCAGGAATGTAGGGTCGATTTAACATAAGAAAACATCAGTATAACTTATCATGTAACAGATTAGGAAAGAAAAAACCCATTCATCCCCATAGACACAAAACCTCATGTGAACCATTCCAACCTCCATTCCACATAAAAACTCATTATCGGGGCTGGGGGCTGGCGTTGTGTCACAGCAGGTAAAGCTGCCGCCTGCAGTGCCGACATCCCACATGGGAACCGGTTCGAGTCCCAGCTGCTCCACTTCCTATCCAGCTCTCTTCTGTGGCCTGGGAAAGCAGTAGAAGATGGCCCAAGTCCTTGGGCCCCTGCACCTTCGTGGGAGACCCGGAGGAAGCTCCTGGCTCCTGGCTTTGGATCGGTGCAGCTCTGGCCGTTGCAGCCAACTGAGGAGTGAACCAGTGCATGGAAGACCTCTCTCTCTCTCTCTCTCTCTCTCTCTCTCTTCTTTTCCTTCTCTCTCTGTGTAACTCTGACTTTCAAATAAATAAATAAATCTTAAAAAAAAAGAAATATAGTAAGTGAAGAATGCTAGACAATAAAAGAGTGCATATATTATGATTCTATTTACATAAAACTCTAGGAAATGCAAATTAACCTTAGTGACAGAAAGTAGGTAAGTGGATGGGCGAAGGGATTTAAGGAGGAATTACAAAGGAGCTCCGGGAGATGAGATTTCAGGGGGTGATGGACACAGCCACTACCTAATTAGAGTGACAGCATCATGGGTACACACATATGTCAAATGAGCCAAATTGTATACATTCAATATGTGCAGCTTAATGTAAGCCAATTCTATCTCCATAAATTCATTAACCACCACAACACGACCCTTGGTGCAAGAACTGCGATCCTTTCCTGGATTCTGATGTCCTCAGCAGGCCTGGTATGTGCACTTGGCCTTTAACTCTTGTTTGCTCATTTTGCATGGAGAGAGATGAGGAGGGCTCTTGTTTAACATAGGTAAAGGGCTGTGGTTTCCAAACAGGCTGTCCCGCCAGTTCTCAAAGTGGAGGGAATGGCAGGCTCAAGATGTCTGGGCTCCTGGTTTTTACCTTAGAGACCGAAGAACAGCATCTGCTGGAAACCAAGGTATTAAGTCCTTTTCACAGAGGTAATAGTGGCACTGACTGGTTGCTGGTACGGAGAAGAGGAGCTCAGTGAGCAGTTTTAACCAGTTCTGTTTCTCATAGGTCAGAGTAGGATCAAGAGATAGAAACTGCCAGATGAGGGGCTGGTGCCGTGGTACGGTAAGGTAAGCTACTGCGTTTGGAGTGCTGGTTTGAGTCCCAGCACTGCCAATGTACCTGAGAAGGTAGCAGAAGATGGTCCAATTAGTTGCATCCCTGCCACCCATATGGGAGACTGGGATGGAGCTCCTGGCTCTTGGTTTGGCCTGGCCCAGACCTGGATTTTGGGGCCACTTGGGGAGTGAACCAGTGAATGGGAGATATCTTTCCCTCTCTTTCTGACCCTTTTTGTCACTCTGCCTTTCAAATAAGTAAGTAAATACTTTCTTTAAAAAAAATTGAGGGGCCAGAGCTGTGGCATGGCAGGTTGCACTACCACCTGTGCACCAGCATCCCCTATGGGTGTCAGTTCGAGTCCTGGCTGCTCCACTTCTGGTTCAGCTCCCTGCTAACGCACCTAGAAAAGCAGAAGATGGCTCAAGTGCTTGGGCTCTTGCACTCACATGGGAGACCTGGAAGAAGCTCCTGGCTCCTGGTTTTGGCCAGGGCCAGCTCTAGTTGCTGCAGCCATTTGGACAGTGAACCAGTGGATGGAATATCTCTGTCTCTGCTGCCCCCCCCCCCCCGCCCACGCCGCTGCCAGTCACACTGATTTTCTTTTTCTTTTTTTTTTTTTAATCTTTTTTTTTAAACTTTTATTTAATGAATATAAATTTCCAAAGTACAGCTTATGGGTTACAATGGCTTCCCCCCTCCCATAACTTCCCTCCCACCCGCAACCCTTCCCTTTCCCGCTCCCTTTCCCCTTCCATTCACATAAAGATTCATTTTCAATTCTCTTTATATACAGAAGATCAGTTTAGTACATATTAGGTAAAGATTTCAACAGTTTGCCCCATATAGCAACATAAAGTGAAAAAACTACCATTGGAGTACTAATTATAGCATTAAATAAGAGTGTACAGCACATTAAAGACAGAGATCCTACATAATAGTTTTTTTAAAAAAAATTAATTTTCTATGCCATTTCCAATTTAACACCAGGTTGTTTTTTTTCATTTCCAATTCTCTTTATATACAGTAGATCGATTCAGTATATAATTAGTGAAGAACTCATCAGTTTGTACCCACACAGAAACACAAAGTATAAAAAATACTGTTTCAGTACTAGTTATAGCATCACTTCACATTAGACAACACGTTAAGGACAGATCCCACATGGGGTGTAAGTACACAGTGACTCCTGTTGCTGACTTAACAATTTGACACTCCTGTTCATGACGTCAGTAATCTCCCTAGGCTCTAGTCATGAGTTGTCATGGCTATGGAAGCCTTTAGAGTTCGCTGACTTTGATCTTATTCCGATAGGGTCATAGTCAAAGTGGAAGTTCTCTCCTCCCTTCGGAGAAAGGTACCTCCTTCTTTGATGGCCCCGTTCTTTCCACTGGGATCTCACTCACAGAGATCATTCATTTAGGTCTTTTTTTTTTTCCATGATATCTTAGCTTTCCATGCCTACTATACTCTCATGGGCTCTTCCGCCAGATCCGAATACCTTGAGGGCTGATTCTGAGGCCAGAGCAGTCACACTGATTTTCAAAACAAATAATTGAAACACTGTCTAGTTGTTGGGTTCTGAGACTTTGAGAGTCCTCTCTGGCCTTTTAAGTCTTTAATTTTCCACTTAAAATCTCGCTGTGTTTATGTCCTGTGGTGACTCATGGGGTACAGGGATATTTGCCTGAGAATGAACCTTCTATGAGTCTCACCTACACCTGTGTGAGATGCTAAATACATGAGTCTCTGACTTTGGACTTGTGAGCTGGTGCTAGGATGAGTTGAGACTTCGTGGGCTACTGGGACGGAATGAATGTATTTTGAAACCTAACTTCTAATGTACTCCTAATGAATCTCTAGTGCCCTAATGTGGTCGTATTGAGAAGTGGGGCCTTTGGGAGTGATTAGGACATGAGAGGGCAGCCTTCATGAATAAGGGATTGATGCCTTTATAAAAAAGACCCCAGGGAGCCAGTGTACGAGCCTGTGTTCTGTGGCTCTAACACAAAACCGCAGGCTGGGAAAGTTACAAAGAGAAGAGGCTGATGGAGGTTGATAGTTCAGGAGTTGCAAGGTGAAAGGGAAGAATCTTCCTGGCACAGTCTTGATGCTTGGTGCTTCAAACATCACTTGATGGGAGAGGGGGCTTGTATGGGGGTTTGTTTGGTCTCTGTCTCTTCCTATCAAGCCATCAAGGTTCAATTATGGGGGCTCAGGGCTGGCACTGTGGTGTAGTGGGTAAAGCCATCGCCTGCAGAGCTGGCATCCCATATGGGTGCCAGTTCTAGTCCTGGCTGCTCCACTTCCAATCCAGCTCTCTGCTATGGCCTGGGAAAGCAGTAGAAGATGGCCCAAGTCCTTGGACCCCTACACGCATGTGGGAGACCTGGAAGAAGCTCCTGACTCCTGGCTTCGGATCAGCACAGCTACAGCCATTGTGGTCATTTGGGGAGTGAACCAGAGGATGGAAGACCTCTCTTTCTGTCTCTCCCTCTCTCTATCTGTAACTCTCTCAAATAAATAAACAAAATCATTAAAAGAAAGTCATGGGGGCTTCTGTCTCATGGCCTTATCTCACCCAATCCCTTCCGAGAGCCCCACCTCTAAACGTCATGGTCAGGTTCAGTTTCTTCCCACTTAGGACCTCGCCACGGAGATGAAATTTCAACACCAGAAGGGTTGCGGGGTACTCAGTCATGCCCAGGCCACAGCAGCTGCCTGGCTCTGTCTTTCAGTATGTGCAGGGAGAGCAGCAAGGCACTCATCACATTCCTGGATTGGCTGGCACCTTGACCTTGGCGTTCCCAACCTCTGGAACTGTGGGAAACAAATGTCTTTTGCTTTGTATAAATGCCCAGTTTATGGTATTTTTGAAATAAAAGCTGTAACCACAGATTAATGCTGCATTCACATTGAGAACTTTCCATAGGAAAGCAGTAAACACACACACACACACACTCATGCATACACACAAACACAAATACACACTCACACACACAGCACAAACACAGTTACACATACATACACAAACACACACACAAATATGCACAGACTCCCACACACTGACATTAAAAAGGCTTGACTTCTTGGGGCCGGTGCTGTGGCATAGCAGGTAAAGCCTCTGCCTGCAGTGCCAGCATCCCATATGGGCACCGGTCTGAGTTCTGGCTGCTCCACTTCCCATCCAGCTCTGTGCTACGGTCTGGGAAAGCAGTGTAGGATGGCCCAAGTACTTGGGCCTGCACCCACGTGGGAGAACCAGAGAGAGTTCCTGGCTCCTGGCTTCAGCTTGGCCCAGCCACGGCCATGGGATCCCCCGAGGGAGTGAACCAATAGATGTGCTAGCCCCCTCCCTCTCTGCCTTCCATGAGACGTCTGGGAAGTTGTTCTGGGAGAGAGGCAGCTGTCACTCAGCCAGATCCAGGTGACTGAGAAGCCTATGACAGAAGCACAGCAAAAGTTGTTAAGTTAAGTTAAGTTAAGTTAAGTTAAGTTAAGTTAAGTTAAGTTAAGTTAAGGTGAGTAAGCCAAGGCCAGCACCGTGGCTTAACAGGTTAATCCTCCGCCTTGTGGCACCAGCACACGGGTTCTAGTCCCGGTTAGGGTGCCAGATTCTATCCCAGTTGCCCCTCTTCCAGTCCAGCTCTCTGCTGTGGCCTGTGAGTGCAGTGGAGGATGGCCCAAGTGCTTGAGCCCTGCACCTGCGTGGGAGACCAGGAGAAACACCTGGCCCCTGGCTTCGGATCAGCGCGATGTGCCGGCTGCAGCGGCCATTGGAGGGTGAACCAATGGCAAAAAGGAAGACCTTTCTCTCTGTCTCTGTCTCTCACTATCCACTCTGCCTGTCAAAAAAAAAAAAAAAAAAAAAAGGTGGGTAAGCCAGCCTTCCAGTGCCCAGCCCAACCCCCTGTTCCACACGGAGAAAACAAAGAAATATTCACTCGGACTCATCCAATGGAGCCACCTTGCCCAACAGCGGTTGGAAAAGCATCCTGAACAACTCAGGATGGCCCCAAGCCCGTGGTCATTATGACCGCTGAAAGACAGCTCCCCGAGGAAAACAGACAAGGGGAAACTGATGGATGTGGATCTGAAACAAGAAGGCAATTCTCCTGGTTTTCCTTCAGAGAGAGCAGTGTCTTTCATCAATTTGTAACACAATGGAAGGCCTCTCTCTCCAGGGTGTGCTGTGGCTTTCGTGGTAGAAGGAAGCAGCAGAGAGCAAATCTCCCATCAGCATTTGCACATTGTGTTTTGTGGCAATGATGGCATGATCAGAGACCAAGGGCTGTTGGGAATCAAATTAGAAAGGCATAAAATGATTCTAGGGCATTTGATTCCATCTCATTTCCATTTATACCTAAAAGGAAATGAACTTCTTAACAGCCTGGGAGAGTGAACCTGTCGGAGGCACTTTCCAGAATCAGAGAGAGAAAGAAGAGAGTTCTCTTAGGTCTGAGGGTGGCTGTGGAGTTATGGCTTCCATTACCATGCTGGTGGCCACAGAAGCATCTCCAGGGGCCGGCGCTGTGCTGTAGCAGGTAAAGGTGCCGTCTGCAGTGCCAGCATCTCATATGGGTGCTGGTTCGAGTCCCAGCTGCTCCACTTCCCATCCAGCTCTCTGCTGTGGCCTGGGAAAGCAGTAGAAGATGGCCCAAGACTTAGGGCCCCTGAACCCATGCGGGAGACTTGGAAGAAGCTCCTGGCTCTTGGGTTTGGATCAGTGGAGCTCTGGCTGTTGTGGTCATTTGGGGAGTGAACAAGTGGTTGGAAGACCTCTCTCTCTCTCTCTGCCTCTCCTTCTCTCTCTGTATAACTCTGACTTTCAAATAAATAAATAAATAAGTAGGAGAGGAAGCATGCTCCAGGGCTGGCAGTGTGCTGAGGGCCACTGGGAAAACCAGAATGGATTCCTCCACCAGAGCCTCTGTCTGAACTTCCAGTGGGGAGACTTGGGGGTCCCTGAAGGTCACAGAGGGGCCCCTTCAGCCATCCCCAGCACGTTGGTCCACTGCAAGTCTGGCCTCTAGCATCTGGCCTTGGTTTCTCTCCTTAGCACTCCAGGCAGGGCCTGCGAACGTTCAGCTCTGCCCCCTGGTGTGGGGGTGTCCACCTCCCACCACCCACCTTCTTCGAGATGCTTTTCCAGCCCGTTTCTGGCTGTGCTGCTTGTGGGAATCTGGCTGTGAAGGGACAGCCCTAAGGACACGATATTGAGGTCTCTGTACCCCCAGGTTCCCATCCCAGGCTGGGCCCATCCTGCCTCACAGGACTCCTCTGATGCTTCGGAGAGCCCAGCCCTCCCGTGCCCTTGCTGGCCCCCAGCACCACCCATCTGTGGACTCCTCAGGGCCGGCCCCAGGTCCGCTTCTGCACCCTCGCACCCTGCGGGCCATGCTGCGGGGCCTCACAGCCAAGCTCACCAGCATAGGAAGTTGCATGCGGCATTGGCACGAGGCACTTCTTCCAACCGCCTTGGTTTTGGTTTTGAGTCAAGCGTGAATCTGGGAAGTCATGAAAGCATTCACTTTGAATCTCCTCTTAAGAAAAAACAACCCCCCCCCCACAAACTCATTTATTTTCAATGAAACAAAGTCAACCACCAAAACTGAAAGGTCCATGCAAGAAAGGGTAAGAAGTGAGATCACACACAGATAGGAGTTTAATTTAATTTAATTTAATTTATTTATTTGAAAGACACACAGAGAGGTCTTCCATCCACTAATTCACTCCCCAAGTGGCCACAACGGCCGGAGCTGGACTGATATGAAGCCAGGAGCCAGGAGCTTCTGCCAGGTCTCCCACACAGGTGCAGGGGCTCAAGAATTTGGGCCATCTTCTACTGCTTTCCCAGGCTATGGCAGAGAGCCGGATCGGGAGTGGAGCAGCCGGGACTCGAACCGGTAACCATATGGGATCTCAGAGCCACAGGCAGAGGTTTAGCCCACTACGCCACAGCACTGGCCCTTGTTCTGGTTTAGATTCAACCTTACAGTCCATGTGCTTCATCAGAATATTGGGGGCTGCTGCAAGGTGGACCCCCCCTCCAGCAAGTCACACACTCAGGAAGGCACCACCCAAGAGGTCAACACCAACCACTGATGGAGTCACAGTGCACGTGTGGAGTGTGGCTCAGTTGGAATGAGGAGAGCTTTTCCGGGGCTCTCCAGACTTGCTCTGGGTAATCTTCTCTCCCCCATTCCTACAACAGCAGGTACAGTAATGGCTGACAGGGCCAGTGCCATGGCTCACTTGGTTAGTCCTCTGCCTGCAGCTACGGCATCCCACGTGGGCGCCGGTTCTATTCCCAGTTGCTCCTCTTCCAGTCCAGCTCTCTGCTGTGGCCTGGGAAGGCAGTGGAGGATGGTCCAGGTGCTTGGGCCCTGCACCCACATGGGAGACCAGGAGGAAGCACCTGGCTCCTGGCTTCAGATCGGTGCAGCCCACTGGCTGTAGTGGCCATTTGTGGGGGTGAACCAACGGAAGGAAGACCTTTCTCTGTCTGTCTGTCTCTCTCTCTCTCACTGTCTAACTCTGCCTGTCAAATTAAAAAAAAAAATGGCTGACAAGCTACCATTCGTTATACACCAGCAGATTCCCCTAGTCTACACTCCCACTTGTTTTTGAACATTTCACCTTCATCTTCACCATAGACAATAAAGTTTCAGAAGATGAGATGAGGTTTCCAAGGTCAGGGGAGGAAGTGAAAGTTGTTTCCCTCTTCCCTTTGAGGATATTCTAGCTCCTGTCTCAAAATGTGCAGTTGCTATGGTGGTGAGAGGGGTGGATGCTGAAATGGAGCAAAATTGTAGCAATGTAGCAAGTAGCAAAATGGCAGCAAGTGTAGCAATGGGAACATGGGGCTTTGGAAGTTGAATGAATTTTCTCCAAAGTGTAAATGTATGAAATTTGTAGTCCCTAAATAAAACATTTCTGGGGAAAAAGAAAAAAGAGAAAATCCCCTGAGCATCCTCAAGATGTACAACTCTATCATCTCTCTTCTCTGTACGACCCTAAGGATCTGGATTGGTCTGCTTTTGCCTGGCTATGCTGCAGCAACAAGCAACCCCAGACCTCCAGAGTTTTTACACCACAAAGTTCTATTTCTTGCTCATGTTGCATGTTGACTTGGCTGTGGTTCTGATCAAAGTTCCTTCATCATTCTAGGGAGACAAACTGAAGAAACAGTCTCAATCTGTGATGGGTCATTTTTTTTTTTTTTTTTGCCAAGGGCTAGGGGCTTGGATTCTGTTTTCATTGCTGCAATAAAGTACCCGAGGCTGGGCAATGTACAAAGAAAAGAGGTTTATATAGCTCACAGATGGGGAAGCCAAAAGTCCAAGTAGCATAGTACTGGCTCTGGCAATGGCCTCATGGCAGGTGCTGGGAGCCTAAGAGGGAGAGATCACATGGAAAGAAAGAATCCAGAAGGCAGGAAGGGGCCAGGCTCAATCTTTTTAAAAAAATTTGGGGGGGTGGGGAGGAGCTAGCACTGTGGCGCAGCAGGTAAAAGCCCAGGCCTGCAGCCCTGGCATCCCATATGGGCACCAGTTTGAGTCCTGGCTGCTCCACATCCAATCCAGCTCTCTGCTATGGCCTGGGAAAGCAGTAGAAGATGGCCCAAGTCCTTGGGCCCCTGCACCCGTGTGAGAGACATGGAAGAAGCTCCTGGCTCCTGGCTTTGGATCGGTGCGGCTCTGGCTGTTGCGGCCATCTGGGGAGTGAACTAGTGGATGGAAGAACTCTCTCTCTCTCTGGCTCTAAATAAATAAAAATAAATAAGTAACTCTAAAAACCTTTTTTATTTAAAGATTTATTTTATTTCTTTGAAAAGCAGAGTAACAGAGAGAAAGAGAGAAATGGAGAAGGAAAGAGATTATACATCTGCTGGCTCACTTTCCAAATGGCTGCAACATCTGATTCAGGCCGAAGCCAGGAGCCTGGAACTCCATCCAGGTCTCCTATGTGGGTTGAAGGAGCCCAAGAAGTTTTTTCCGGGTGCATTAGCAGGGACCTGAATTGGAAGTGGAGCAACAGGGACTCAAACTGGTGCTCATATGGGATGCCAGTGTTGCAGGTGGTGGCTTAATCCACTGTGCCACAAAGCCAGCCTCCTCTTCTAAATATTTTTTAAATGGATGTTGTTTATTTAAAAAACAGAAAGAGAGGGAGATGTTCTACTCATTAGTTTGTTCCCCAAATGCCTGCACCAGGTAAGTCAGGCCAAAGCCAGGAGCCCAGAATTCATTCCAGATCTCCCACATGGGTGGCAGAGACCCAGTTCCTTGAGCCATCACTGCTGCCTCCCAGGGCCTGCATTAGCAGGAAGCTGGATGGGAAGCAGAGTGGGAACTCAAACCTACACACTCTTATATGAGATGCAGGTGTCGTAAGCAGCGTCTACTACTGCACCAAACACCTGTCCCATGAAACATTCTGTAACAACAGACTCTCCTGGATCCCAGTGGAACTACTTAATCTGTAATTTTTTTTAAAAAAATCTATTTGACAGGTAGAGTTATAGACAGTGAGAGAGAGAGATAGAAAGGTCTTCCTTCCATTGGTTCACTCCCCAAATGGTCGCTACGGCCAGAGCTGCGCCAATCCGAAGCCAGGAGCCAGATGCTTCTCCTGGTCTCCCATGCAGGTGCAGGGACCCAAATACTTGGGCCATCCTCCACTGCCCTTCCGGGCCACAGCAGAGAGCTGGACTGGAAGAGGAGCAACCGGGACTAGAACCCAGCGCCCATATGGGATGCTGGCACCGCAGGCGGAGGATTAACCAAGTGAGCCACGGCACCGGCCAGAATTACTTAATCTGTCCAAAGGAGACACCCACACTGAACCCACTATCTTGTGCTGGGCCCCCCCACCAACCCTCAGCTCTTAAAGGATCCACCGCCTTCCAACATACCATCCTAAGGACCAAACCCAAACACATGAGCCTGGAGAGAATACACTCAAACCAAATACACTCAAAGAAAGAGGCAAGGAGTCAGCTGGAAGAAACACTCCCTGGTTCTTTAACATTTTCGCTGGGGAGCAATGGGTGTCACGTCAGCCCAGATGACCTTGACCACAGCCCGACACCAAGGGGAAAAGAAGGCAGTGCAACCCTCCACTAGCGGAGGCACCAGGGAGGGTGCAGAGGGGAGTGCTCCAAAGAGGTGCAGTGAATATTTGGGAAAATTAAGATAAACTCCTGCAGATACCAGGGAGGCAAAGTCATTTTTTTAAAAGATTATTTATTTGAAAGTCAGAGTTACACAGAGACAGGAAGAGAGGCAGAGAGAGAGAGAGAGAGGGAGAGAGAGAGAGAGAGAGAGAGAGAGAGGTCTTCTATCCGCTGGTTCACTCCCCAATTGGCTGCAATGGCTGCTTCTTCCGGGACTCCCACATGGGTGCAGGGGCCCAAGGACTTGGGCCATCTTCCACTGCTTTCCCAGGCCACAACAGAGAGCTGGATCAGAAGTGGAGCAGCTGGAACTCGAACCGGCAGCCAAATGGGATGCCAGCACCGCAGGTGGTGACTTTACCCGCTACACCACAGCACCAGCCCCCAGGCAGTCATTTAAAAGAGACCCCCTGTTTGTTGATGCCATCCACTAGGACAAAAATATCAAAGATATGAAAGTATTGTATAGGGCTGGAAGAAAACATGATATAGATATTATGACTCATTCAGACATGTTCTTGTTACAGATTGGTCTGTCTTAAAAGAATAAATGGGACTGCTCCAGCCCAGGGAACCATTTAGGGTCTTTCAAACCCAAAAGCGATGCCAAGGCATTTTGAAAAGGGCCATTCGTAATAGATGCGGCAAGTTACCTCTGACTTATTACAAAAGAAATTGGTGTTATAAATGAGCCCATTACAAAGCAGTCATGAGATGTTAGGGCTCAGAGACCTGGCTGAATAGGAGGGAAGGGGATTTAATTAGGGCAGTTAGAGATTTGTTATGTTGTGGGCTTGGCAAAGGAAATAATTCCTGCATTTGATCACCTGCAGATGGTTTCAAAGGCTTGGCCAGGGGTCTGCACACAGGTGGGCAGTGGGAAAAGGAAGGTGATGAGGACCCAGACACACATCCAGGTCCGGGAAGGAAGGCAAACATTTAAACCCTTAAACTGCAGCTTCCCAAGCTACGGATACAAAATTGCACAGGATGTTCAGAAGTAGCAAAACAAGGAAGTGGCCCCTCCCTCAGAGCCCCCCCCCCCCCCCCGAGAGCTTGTTAGGGGTTGTAAGGTCATCATTGTGCGTTTAGTCTATTTTGGTGCAAAAAATTTTGGAACTCCACCCACAATTTTTTTCATTGTTACATTTCTCATGAACTTTTTGAAGACCTGTCTGCATGGATTTCAATATTTTTTACTCTGAAATAAAATTTAACTTTCCCTTTTTTTAACTTTCACTTTTAAAACTCTGTTTTCCATGAACTTTCAAAAGTGCTCTCATGAGACCGGTATTGTGGTGCAGTGGGTTAGACTGCTGCCTGTGACACCAGCATCCCCATCTGAGTGCTGGTTTGAGTCCCAGCTGCTCCCTTTCTGATCCAGCTTCCTATTAATTTGCTTAGGAAGGCAGCTAAAGGTGACCTGAGTGGTTGGACCCCTTTCACTGACTTGGGAGACACAGATGTAGTTCCTGGCTCCTGGCTTTGACTTGGCCAGCTCTGGCTGCTGTGGCCACTTGGGAAGTGAATCATTGGATAGACCCCTCTCTCTCTCTATGTGTTTCTCCCTTCTCTTTGTAACTCTGCCTTTCAACTATATAAACCCTTTTTTTTTAAAAAAAAGGTACCCCCATACATGGTTTGGAAAAGACACCATTCTTACACAGTTTTAAACATCAGTTAGGAATATTATGGTGGCCTCTCCTAATTGTGTGCCTGCGAGGCATCATATGGGAGGGAAGTTCATCGGGACAGACTGGACTTGTATAAATGAGAACATGCCCAAATGTTACCTCCTTACCTGTAACTCTCTTGCTCAGTTTGAAACTCGAACACTTGTGCATGTAGGGCCTTGCTGGCAGAACTCTAAGCTCTTGGTAATATCAGAGCATGGAATGTAATCATAGGGGATTGGGGCTTTGTGTGTTAGGAGGTGGTGAGGCAGGGAAATGGGGCGGCACCGGGGGATCAAGCCAGACTGTGATGGAACTTTGTGTGCCTGTTCACAGCTGATCATGGAAAGAGAGGTAGTGAGAAATGGTGCCCAAGAATCATGTTTGGAAGCTCACCTGGGCCCAGTGTTGTCGCACAAGGGTTAAGCTGCCACCAGCCATGCTGGCATCCCATGCGGAGCCCTGGTTCAAGTCCCAGGTGCTCTGCTTCTGATCCAGCTTCCTGCTACTGCACCTGGAGAGGCAGAAGAAGGTGGTCCAAGTACCATGGCCCCTACCACCCATGTGAGAGACCAGGGATGGAGTTCTTGGCTCCTGGCTTTGGTCCTGGTCATTACTGCCATTGGGGAGTAAACCAGTGTGTCGAAGACATCTCTCTCTCTCTCTCTCTCTCTCTGTCTCTCTCTCTCTGTCTCTCTCTCTCTGTCTCTCTGTCTCTGTCACTCAGCCTGTCAAATAAATAAATAAATCTAAAAAAAAAAAAAGCAGCTCATCGGGCTTCAGGGAGAATATGACTATGGCCCTGAAATATCCAGGTCCTTGTCCTTTAAACATTGAGTGCTCCCTTTTGGGACAAAAGAGGTTTGCAGATGTAAGCCAGAGGTCTTGAGATGGGAGGACGGTCCTGGGCTATCTGAGAGCTCGAAGTCAAAGTGTCCTCATCAGAGGGCAGCTGAGAGGGGTTCAATTTCAGGAGGAAGAAGGGGATGCTGTCCTGCGGTGGCTGGATCCAGGCTCTTGTCTCTGAGGCAAGAAGGGGTTGGAGGATGAGACCCAGGCAAAGGTGAGCAGAGAAGCAGATTTGTTCACACACAACGAGTGTGAGGCCAGTGTTGTGTTGGTGGAGGGTTAAGCCTGTGCCTGCAGCACCAACTTCCCATAGGAGCGCCGCTTTGAGTCCCAGCTGCTCTGCTTCTGATCCAGCTCCCTGCTGATGCACCTGGGAAAGCAACAGAAGATGGCCCAAGTGTTTGGGTCCCTGTGTCCATGTGGGAGACCCGCAAGAAGCTCCTGGCTCCAGGCTCCTGGCTTCAGCCTGGCCCAGCTCTGGCTGTTGTAGCCGTTTGGGGAATGAACCAGCAGATAGAAGATGCTCTTTCTCTCTCTTTTTCTCTTTCTCTCTCTCTCACTTCCTCTTCCTTCTCCTCTTCTCTGTAGCTCTGCCTTTCAAGTAAATTATAAAAAAAATGGCATGTGAGCCTGCTCAAGAAAGTTGTACCTCTCAGGGCTCAGATCCTTCCTTTTATATGACTTAGAGGCATAAGGGGTGGGGACCAAGACAGGGCTTTAATGGATTGTGCAGAGAGGGCAGAGTTTGGGGCGGGGCGCGAGTAGTGCCCTCCCCCTTTTTTAAAAAAAAGATTTATTTTATTATTTATTTGAAAGGCAGAGTTACACACAGAGAGAAGGAGCGGCAGAGAGGGAGAGAGCGAGAGGTCTTCCATGAACTGGTTCACTCCCCAATTGGCTGTGACAGTCGGAGCTGTGCCAACCCAAAGCCAGGAGCCAGGAGCTTCTTCCAGGTCTCCCATGTGGGTGCAGGGGCCCAAGGACTTGGGCCATCTTCTACTGCTTTCCCAGGCCACAGCAGAGAGTGGGATCAGAAGTGGAGCAGCGGGGACTCGAACCGGCGTCCATATGAGATGCTGACACTGCAGGTGGCTGCTTTCTGCTGTTTTCTTTCCCAGGTGTAATAGAAGCGAGCAGGATTGGAAGTGGAGCAGCCAGATCTCAAACTGGTGCCCACATGGGACGTCAGTGCCGCACCGGCCCCAAAAAATAAATCTTAAAAAGAAAAAAAAAAAGGAACTTAAAAAAAGTTAAAAAAGAAGTGTCATGGTAACAGGTGCATGATGGGATAGATGTGTCAGCCATGGTAATTTTGTTACACCGACCGTCTCAGGAGCTAACGTTCATTGAGGGGATGCAACCTTGCTGGTGACCTTAGCTGGTGCCAGTTACAAGCTATGAGACTGTGGAAGCTGTGTTTTTCTGCAGAATGGAAGTGAGAGGTATTGCAGGCAGAGCTGCAACATAGGTGATGGTGCAGAAAGGGGCTGATGTCCTCAGCTTGTCCAAGCCTCCATCTGTGTGGCCAAGAGAGGCCGAGAGACTTGAAGATGCTGTTCTGTTGGCTTTGAAGGGGGTTGGAGCCCTAGGCCAAGGAAAACAGCTCTCGAAATTGGACAAGGTGTCCAGAAGGAGCATGGTGACACCTGGTGACACCTCGAGTTTTGTCTGCTCATGCATATTTAGGACCTCTGGGCTCCGTAACAATAAGCGAATACATTTGTGTTGCTTCAAGCCACAGGTTTGTGGTTGTTAGCTACAGCAGCCACTGGGGAATTAATACAGAGGGAAGGTCTGGGGGTTTCCACAAGGAGGACCCCAGAGGTAAGGGGAGAATCCCAGAGCTGCTGGAAGAGATATTAAAACGTGGGTTTGTTGCGGCGCCGGCACACCGGGTTCTAGTCCCGGTCGGGGCACCGATCCTGTCCCGGTTGCCCCTCTTCCAGGCCAGCTCTCTGCTGTGGCCAGGGAGTGCAGTGGAGGATGGCCCAAGTGTTTGGGCTCTGCACCCCATGGGAGACCAGGATAAGCACCTGGCTCCTGCCATCGGAACAGCGCGGTGCGCCGGCCGCAGCGCGCTACCGCGGCGGCCATTGGAGGGTGACCCAACGGCAAAAGGAAGACCTTTCTCTCTGTCTCTCTTTCTCACTGTCCACTCTGCCTGTCAAAAATAACAAAAAAAAAAAAAAAAAAAAAAAGTGGGTTTGGGCCCGGCACCGTGGCTCACTTGGTTAATCCTTCGCTTGCGGTGCCGGCATCCCATATGGGTACCGGTTCTAGTCCCGGTTACTCCTCTTCCAGTCCAGCTCTCTGCTGTGGCCCGGGAAGGCAGTGGAGGATGGCCCAAGTGCTTGGGGCCCTGCACCCGCATGGGAGACCAGGAGGAAGCACCTGGCTCCTGGCTTCGGGTCGGTGCAACGTCGGCCGTAGCGGCCATCTGGGGAGTGAACCAACGGAAGGAAGACCTTTCTCTCTGTCTCTCTCTCTCCCTGCCTGTAACTCTACCTGTCAAATAAAAACATTTTTTTTGTGGGTTTTTAAAACTCTACTTTATATGCATCCTTTTAAGTGAATGTCTTGTAGCAAACTAGTGAGAGGTTTATGAACATAATGTGTAAGTACACAGGTATGTCTCCCTCCTAGAAATAGGTTCCTTTTCCTAAAATTTTCATTTATTGGTTTGCTTTATTTATCTGAAAGGCCAAAAGACAGAGAGAAATAGAGAGCCCTATTTCGAATGACTTGTTCAAGTATCTGCAAAAGCCAGGATTCGGCCAGGCTGCAGTGGGAAGCCGGGAACTCGGTTCAGGTCTCCCACGTGGGTGGCAGAGTCCCAAGTACTTGAACCATCACCGGTTGCCTCCTGGTGTATGCATTAGCAGGGAGCTGGAATTGGAAGCAGAGCCAGGACTTGAACCCAGGGACTCTGACATGGGAATACAGGAGTCCTGAGAAGGTGTTTTAACTGTTGCACCAAATGCCACCTCCCTCTCCCCAGTTTTTTTTTTTTTTTTTCTGATAGGGGTTCGTGATCAGTAAAAGCCTCCCTGGTCCGGAGGCAGGGGAGACAATAAGAAGACCTGCCCAGGCTCAGCCAGGGTCAACAGGGTTTGACCACAGGTGATGGTGACAGCAGTCCTGGGGAACACTGAGTTTATGAGCCCAGATTGGCTGAGTGTGAGAAGCATATGGGCACCCAAGGCTATTGGGGGAAACATTTGTGGTCCATAAGGGTTTGTCTTTGTCCCTGAGATCTTGGGCACAAGCCCACCTACACACACACACCTCCCACCCTTACTCCCACCAGGCTGGGCAAGTGGCTCTTTAGTGGATAAGCATTGTCAACACACCTTTCTTTTTATTTTACATCTATTTGTATAGTGCAGTGATTTTTTTTTTATGTTTTCTTATTTTCCCAAAAAAATCAAACAAACATGTCTTGCCTAGAATAAAGGGAGCACCATTGAAGGAGTGTATAGGGACCAAGTGTTGTTTTATTAAAATAAGTTTTTTTTTGACAGGCAGAGTGGACAGTGAGAGAGAGAGACAGAGGGAAAGGTCTTCCTTTGCCGTTGGTTCACCCTCCAATGGCCGCTGTGGCCGGCACACCGCAGTGATCCGAAGCCAGGAGCCAGGTGCTTCTCCTGGTCTCCCACGTGGGTGCAGGGCCCAGGCACTTGGGCCATCCTCCACTGCCTTCCCGAGCCATAGCAGAGAGCTGGCCTGGAAGAGGGGCAACCAGGACAGAATCCGGTGCCCCAACGGGGACTAGAACCCGGTGTGCGGGCGCTGCTAGGTGGAGGATTAGCCTAGTGAGCCACAGCGCCGGCCGTAAAATAAGTTTAATTTACCTTTCATTCTCCCCCACCCTCGCCCACTGCAAACAGCATGGGATCCATACCCCCAACATCATATTTGCAATGTGGTGAATTACATCAGTCCCCCTCCTTCCGGAACAATAGGTGGGCTGTTTGAAGAGGGGGTGCTAGGAAGAGTGGTGGGACAGGATGTGGTGGCCAAAGAAATAATCCATTTGAGATTCTGAGTCATGAGTTGTCATAATTAGAAGGCAGACAGAGTGTAGTGCTGTTGTTCCTGCCTGTTTTCTGTAAAAGCTTTGGGCATTAAAATAATAGGCTTTTAAAAGAGGAGCTGTGGAGGGCTTTACTTAATGGCCTGCACACAGTGCATTAGCCACAGATCCAGACAGACCAGTGGCCAGATCGAAATGTCACCTCCAGCAACCTCCCCCAGGGCAAAGGAACAAGAGGGAACCCAGGGGGATGGGGCCCTCATTCACTGGGACCAAGAAAAGAGTCCCAGGAATTCTGCCCACAAGGGTTACGGAATCAGAATGACCTAGTGGAGAAGTGGAACTTTGAGTTGCAGAGCACATGGCTCAAGGACAAGCACAAGGCACCCGCTCTTTGCCACCCCCTGGGAGAAAAGGGTCTTGCTGAGAAGACTTTGGCTGGGAAATGGGGAAGGATCAGGAAGGACGGAGCCTGGCAGGGGTGGAAGGAGGGAAGTTGCTTGTTCTGAAATGGGCTCCATTGCCACCTTGGACATTGTCCACCAACAAGACCCTAGCCTGACCCCGCTTACCACAGACAAGCATTTCATGCCTGTATTTCCTGAGAAGGCAAAGTACAAGACAGGTGCCAGATCTTCCCACCTCTTGAATGTGCATACAAATCCCCACCAAGTGAACCATGTTCTTTTTTTTTTTTTTTTTTTTGACAGGCAGAGTGAACAGTGAGAGAGAGAGAGAGACAGAGAGAAAGGTCTTCCTTTGCCGTTGGCTCACCCTCCAATGGCCGCCGCGGCCAGTGCGCTGCGGCTGGTGCACTGCGCTGATTTGAAGCCAGGAGCCAGGTGCTTCCTTCCTCCTGGTCTCCCATGCAGGTGCAGGACCCAAGCACTTGGGCCATCCTCCACTGCACTCCCGGGCCACAGCAGAGAGCTGGCCTGGAAGAGGGGCAACCGGGACAGAATCTGGTGCCCCGACCGGGACTAGAACCCCATGTGCCGGCGCTGCAAGGCGGAGGATTAGCCTAGTGAGCCGCGGCACCGGCCAAACCATGTTCTTACAGATCCTGTGGGTGCTCTGGCCAGTCTGGTTTCCTAAGAAGTTACATTGGTGTTATCAGTCAACTGTTGTTACTACAATGAAATTCCAGAAGCAACTAACTTTATCAACAAAATAGATTTATCCAGCTCACTGCTTTGGAGGGTCTAGTCCAAGACCAGGTGGTCCCATTGGCTTGGCATCTGGTGAGAGTGGTGGGTGGCATTAGAGGGGGGTGAGTGTGGAGGAAGGGTCTCATGTTGAACCAGGAAACAGAGAGAAGGGCAGGGCCTAGACCCAGACTTTTCTAACAAAGAGAACTTCTGGTGACTTAAAGATTTGCCACTAAGCCTGCCTCCTAAACACCATAGTTCGATTAATTCTATTTTCACAGCATTAACACGAGACTTAGGGGGATTAAACTTTGTTAGAGGGGACATCTATTCAAACCACAGCAGTTGGGTTCTCAGCTCTGTGACTCCCCTCATTTTGGCTGCCCAGTGGGCTTCGCTCTGGGACACTGAGAGAGGCAATGGAGCCCAGACGTTGGGCTGTGTGCCTGCCTTTCCCTTCACTCCTCCAGCACTTCGAGAAGAGGGAAGAGTAAAAATGTTCTCAGTGGCCCAGAAAATCCTTCCAGTTCCCCGTCACCAGTGGTTATCCTAGTGTGGCCGCTGCATCGCCTCCTTCTGTTGTCAGGTGGAGTTCCTTTGTTTGCAGGGAAGAGAGTCTGCTCCCTGGCCTCATTGTGGGCATACGAAATGTTCTGGGAGGAAGCGTGTGGTGCAGAGTTAAGTCACAGCCTGGGACACCCACCTCCCGTGGCAGAGTGCCTGGTTTGAGTTCTAGCTACCTGCTTCTGATCCAGCTTCCTGCTGATACACACCCAGAGAGGTGGTGGGTGGGGACTCAAGTCCTTGGGTCCCTATCAGCCACGTGGGACATCCAGATGGAATTTCTGGCTCCTGGCTTTGACCCGGCACAGCCTTGCCTGTTTGTTATAGGCACTGAAAGTATGAACCAGCAGATGGACAATTTCTCTCCACCTATCTCTCTGTTTTGTTTTCTCTGCCTTTCAAATACAAATGAAAGAAAATGAATTCATCTAATGGGCTTTACTACTGCTCAGACTGCTGTCACATGCAAAATTTTTTATTTATTTATTTGACAGGTAGAGTTATAGACAGAGAGAGAGACAGAGAAAAAGGTATAATATTTTTTTAAAAAAGAAAAAATATTCTGGCCAAGAGACAAATGGGGGAGTCTGCTTGGTTACTGGGAAAGGAAGTCAGTCCCTGACAGAGGGTAAGAGCTGGCCAAGCATAAAGGCCTTTGCTTCTCTGGCTTCCTAGCCTGTCAACATGGTTGTGTGTCATGTGACCGAATTGTGAAGATAGTGAACTGGAAGGATAGAGAGAACGTGAGTCTTGTTGACGTTGCTGAGCTAGCAAAACACACAGAAAACACCACCTCCAGACTTCTTGTCATGTGAGATGATTAAATGTTTCTTTTTATTTTTTTTTTAAGATTGATCTATTTTACTTGAAAGTCAGAGTTACACAGAGAGAGGAGAGACAGAGAGAGGTCTTCCATCCACTGGTTCACTCCCCAGTTGGCCACAACAGCCAGAGCTGCACGGATCTGAAATCAGGAGGCAGGAGCTTCCTCCAGGTCTCCCACATGGGTGCAGGGGCCCAAGGACTTGGACCATCTTCTACTGCTTTCCCAGGCTACAGCAGAGAGCTGGATTGGAAGAGCAGCAGCCAGGACTGAAACCGGCATGCACAATGGATGCCGGCACTACAGGCAATGGCTTTACCTGCTATGCCACAGCACCAGCCCCGTGTTTTTTACTTTTTTTTTCTTTAAATTTTTATTTATTTGAAATTCAGAGGTACAGAGAGAGAGAGAGAGAGAGAGAAAGAGATATTTACAGAGAGAAGAGAGAGATATATAGCTTCCATCTGCGGGTTCACTCCCCAAATGGCCAAAACAGGCAGGGCCAAGAGCTTCATCTGGGTCTCCTATGTGGGTGTAGGAGCCCAACAACTTGGGCCATCCTCCATTGCTCTTGCAGGCATATTAACAGGAAGCTGAATCAGAAATGGAGCAGCCAGGTCTCAGATTGGCACCAATATGGGAGGCTTAACTTGCTATGCCACAATGTCTTTCCCAAAATTTATCTTTTAATTCCATTTTTTCCATGAACGTTTTGAATTCCTCTCATATTAAAGTCTGATTTATTTTACCTGTTTGGAAGGCGGGGTGACATAGAGAAAGGGAGACAGAGAAACAGAACTGTCGCTTTACTCCCCAAATGGACACAACTCAGGCCAACCAGGAGCCAGAAACTCTATCCTGGTCTCCCTTGTGGGTGGACGGGACCCAGGCACTTGGGCTTCCCAGGGAGCTACATCAGAAGTGGAGCAGCCAGTACTTGATCTGGTGCCCAGTAGCATTGCAGGCAGTGGCTTAACTCATTTTCCCACAATGCCATCCCCACTACCAGTGTTTCTTTTTCTAAAATCCTGAAATCAACAAGTAGGAATCTAAACACAGGAGGATTCCTTCCAAACAGGAGAGGCTTTTTCCTGTAGACAATGTAACAAGTTCACAACACTGAGCCTTACACGAAATGAAGAGAAGTCCAGGAGGACAGAGGCAGAAGTGGGCGAATGCCAACGAAATTAGTCACTGCTAACCTGAATTACATCAGTAGTGCCCCAGGAGGGATTCTTGCACTGGAATTTAAACAAAAAGTGAGAAAAACAACGCAGCACACTGAAAGAACAAGAAGACATTAACCCATCTTTCAGCTGACAGAATACATTGTGCTTTGAATATATTTTAACCTCGACAGCAAACTGAATTCCAATTTCATGATCTTAATTAAGAAAAAGGCTTACAAGCTTACTTCCCAAGAAAGGATGAAATAAGGTTTCCTCATACCTTTTATTCTGGTATTGCAATTAAAATAACGTATCTGATGCAGCAGGTTAAGACACCACTTGGGATGCCCGGATTCCATCAGAGTTCCCGCTTTGTGTGAACCAGTGAACGGAAGAGCCTCTCTCTGTCTCTCTGTCTCTCTGTCTCTCTGTCTGTCTCTCTCTTCTCTCTCCATCAGTCTACCTTTTAAATAAATAAATAAATAAATCTTTAAAAACAAGACTTATCTTTTCATCCATCTCCTTCAGACATGCAAGAGTACCTCAAAAAGCTTAGGGGACACAGAATTAAAAGATAAATCTCATTTTGGAGACCCCTCATGTTGAAGGATTTCAAATAATTTTTGAAACAAAATCAATTTTATATTTTAATCACATTTTTATGATTCTTTTTGAAGCACTCATGTGTGATTTTTATAGAATGAAGATATACTGTGATTTGTACTGCCCATGGTGGCTGTGGCTATACCAGGCCAAGAGCCAGGAGCCAGGAACCCAATTACTTGAGCCATTACCAAGATCTCCCAGAGTTGGCATTAGTAGGAAGCTGAAGTCAGAAGCCAGGGCCAGGACTCAAACCCAGGCACTTTGATGCGGAACACAGGCATCTTAACCAGTGAGCTAAATACTTGCTCCTATGTTCTGGATTGTAAAATTATTATATCATATCACATTCTATCATAAATATTAAAAATCCTTCAAGCACTTTCACTGGCTAAGTGTTAAGTGTTATCAAGTGGCCGACGGCACCCATCCATCCTGCCAGAATTCACTTCTCCTGGGGTTATAGAAGGCCCTGATGACCAATCTTGTGTCCATCTGCCCTCCTGGCTGGTGTCTGTGGCTCCATGGCCTGGCTTCTCTCTCTCACTAGTGGCTACCAGCTTGCCTCCATTCTTTCACCAACTGAGTTATGCAACATGGCTCAGAGAGAAAAAAGTAAGAGTAAAGCTAATGTCTATAATGTCTATTATAGTACATTCCAAGGGAGGAATGGGCCGGTAGAGACAGCATGCAGCCTTCTTTACCCCTGGTTTGGGGCTTTAACCCTAAAGTGTGAGTGAAGGGTGTGGACTGGTGATGTGACCATGATGCTCTTGATTGACATTTGTGATTGACATCTGGGAATGGCATACCTTGAGTTCTCTCTGCAGGTTACTTTGCATCACACATCAGAAATGCTCAGTTGGTACAGGGAGGGAAACAAAACTGCAATGCTAATTATATTCTAATGATGGTATAATGAAGCAGCTCACTCTAGGGTCACACTGGATACCAGTGCACATGCCATAAAGTAGACTTTTCAGGTTTGGCTGAGTTCCCGTTTTATCAGAACACTGAATCACAAAGTGGGCAGTCTTGGGTAGGTCTTGGTGGAGATCGGGGTCCTTGGTTCCACCCCAAAGGAGTGTCTTACTCCCCAGTTACTCATGTCTAATATCTTCCCAACACCTCCCTTCTTGCTTCCCTGAGACGCCTGCTCTGTTGAATTCCCCAAGACGGGGTTCTCATTTTATCCTCTCGTGTTAGGCGACCTCAGCCCTCCGTGTAGCTCTGATCTTCACAGGATGATGATTCACGCATTTCTATTTCCCCCACCCTAGTTCTCTCCTGACCTGTCTCACTGCTGGCTTGATCTTTCCCTTGGGAGTCTGTAGGCAGCTCCAAGCCTACCCACCCACTAACAAACTCAAGTTCTTCCCCAAACCTGAGCCTCTTCCAGTAGTAGCCAGCTTGGAGACTAGCCCCACCATCTGTCCTGTTAGCAGGCCAGGAGCCCGGGAGTCATGCTTGACATTTATTTCCCCACAGTGTCTACCCAATCTGTGGCCAATTCCATTAAGCGGTGCCTCCTAAGTCCTTCTCATATCCACTCACTACCTCCATCCCAGTCACTGGGGCCAGCACAATGTGGCTGTGCACTGCACAAATGCTACCGCGCAGGCCATTACTCCCTGCCTGTTCTACAAAAAATACTTAAGCAACTCATCTCTCTTGCTTTGGGCCTCTCCAAGCCTTTCCCCAGTTGCAGCTAGAGCGATTTTATTAAAATGCAAATCTAATCGTGCTGTTGCTTTGCATAATTGCTCTGAGGGCATGGTCTGCCCTACATCTCCCTGAGTCATCACCCATTATGTTCCCCAGGCTTCCCCGTGTGGCTTGGCCTTGTTCCTGCACCAACTGCGTCATCACTCAGCACAGCCATGTGTCCCTTTCTGCAGCTACCCATGTTCTATGCCTCTCAACACCACCATCTCATACCCTTCTTCCCTGACTGCTACCTCCACACTCCAGGGATTCTTCTCTTGGGGGGCAGCGCAGTCAAGGCACACCTCCTCCAAGAGGCCATCCTGGCATCTCCAAGGAGGGACTTTCTCTAATTACCTTGACACGGCCCTTCCCCTTCATGGCACTGAACTGCCACAGTGTGTTTGGGGTTCAACATCAACCTCTGAGAATCTTTGTTTTTGAGAAATGCCCGTCAGCATCCTCATGGCAGGGCCCATGTTTCTCTGGTTTTATCTTTCTGATGAATCCCCAAGTAACTTGAACAAAACTGGTGTCCATTTGTTGAATGAGTGAATTACCTAGACAGTATGGCGTAATGTGATCATTCTGCCTTTCTTTCCAGAACTACTGAACGCCTAATGTACTTCCCTGATTTCTATTACACAATGCTTTAAGTAATATCTTTAAATATAAGATGCTTTTTCTCCTTTAGATCTTTTAACCCAAAGATAAAAACTCAGGGTCTTGTGGCACAGCAGGTTACACTGTTGCTTGGGATGCCTGCATCTCCCATCAGAGCGCCTGGTTCAATCCCAGCTACTCTGAGTTTTGGATTCAGCTTCCTGCTAATGTGTCTGAGAAGCAGTAGATGATGATGTAAGAACTTGGGTTCCTGGCACCCATCTGGGAGCTCTGGATGAGTTCCTGATTGGTGGCTTCAGCTTAGCCCAGCCCCAGGCTGTCACAGGTATGTGGAGAGTGAACCAGTGGATGGAAGATCTCCTTCCATCAGTCTCTGCTTTTCATATAACAATGAAAATGGATAAAAAGGGCTTCTTCACCTGAACTCTGAGTTTTCCTTTCACTTGGCTTTTTCAGGTATACAGTACAAAGGGTTAATTGACATTTTTTTCTATCATACTCTCACTAATTGGATACTTTCTTCATGTTATGTTATGTTATTTATTTATTTAATTTATTTGACAGGTAGAGTTATAGATAGAGAGAGAGACAGAGAGAAAGGTCTTCCTTCCGTTGGTTCACTCCCCAGATGGCCACTATGGCCGGTGCTGCGCCGATCCGAAGCCAGGAGCCAGGTGCTTCTTCCTGGTCTCCCACATGGGTTCAGGGGCCCAAGAACTTGGGCCATTCTCCACAGCAGAGAGCTGGACTGGAAGAGGGGCAACCGGGACTAGAACCCGGTACCCATATGGGATGCCAGCGCTGTAGGCGGAGGATTAACCAAGTGAGCCACGGCACCGGCCCTATGTTAAGTTTTAGAAACATTCAGTTTACTCTTTTTTCTTTTTTAAAAAACAGCTTTGTTAGCCGGCGCCGCGGCTCACTAAGCTAATCCTCTGCCTTGCGGCGCCGGCACACCAGGTTCTAGTCCCGGTCAGGGCACCGATCCTGTCCCAGTTGCCCCTCTTCCAGGCCAGCTCTCTGCTGTGGCCAGGGAGTGCAGTGGAGGATGGCCCAGGTGCTTGGGCCCTGCACCCCATGGGAGACCAGGAGAAGCACCTGGCTCCTGCCTTCGGATCAGCGCAGTGCGCCAGCCGCAGCGCGCCTACCGCGGCGGCCATTGGAGGGTGAACCAACGGCAAAAGGAAGACCTTTCTCTCTGTCTCTCTCTCACTGTCCACTCTGCCTGTCAAAAATGAAAAACAAAACAAAACAAAAAAACAGCTTTGTTGAGCTGTATTTCACAAAGCATAAAATTTACCCATTCAAAGTATATAGTCCAGGGGCATGCAGACTTGGGATGCTCACGTACCATTCCCACCCCCACTCCTGAAACCTTTCATTTAGGGAATACAAGCTTCATACATTTCATAATTACAACTTTAGGAACACGGTGATTCTTCCCACTGTACCCTGCCTCCCACCCACTCTCCCACCCCTCTTCCTCCTTCCTCTCTTATTCCCACTCTTATTTTTTTACACTAAGATCCGTTTTCAGTAAACTTTCTATACTTATGGTTGACTCTACCACATGCCATACTGAAGAGCTGGTTTGAGTCCCCTGCTACACTGCTTCCAATGCAGCTGCCACTAATGTGCCTGGCACGCAGGAGCTCAAGACTCAGGTACCTGGGTTTGGGTCACCAACGTGGAGGATCAGGATGGAGTTCCGGGTTCCTGGCTTTGACCTGGCCTAGCATTCATATCTGATTTTAGTTATCTGCATCTTCTGTGGTTTAATTAATTTATTTATTTTTAAGATTTTTAAATTTCCTTGCAAGGCAGAGACAGATGGAGGGGGAAAGACAGAGTAAAAAGTTTTTCCATCTGCCAGTTCACTCCCCAAATGGCCACAACAGCCAGGTCTGGGTCAAGGCAAAGCCAGGAGCCAGGACTGCTATCCTATGGTCCCATGTGGGCGGCAGGGGCCCGTATAATAGGGTCATCATCCGCTGCTTTCTCAGGCACATTAGCACAAACCTGGATTGGAAGTGGAACAGGCAGGACTCGAACTGGTACACTGATAAGTGATGCTGGCATTTGCAAGAGGCAGCTTAACTCCCTGCACCACCACACCAGCCCCTGCATCTTGTCATTCTTCTCTTGTGAGTGACTAAAGATTTGCCAGTTTTGTTGATTTTTTTTCCCCAGAACCAATCTTTGGTTTCATTGATTCATCTCTATTGTTTCTCTTTCATCTATTTCATTTATGTCACTCAAATGTTTGTTATTTTATCCCACTGTTCACTTTGGACACAAGTTGTTCTTTTTCCAGCTTCTTAAAAAGGTTAAGTTACTGATTTTAGATGTAGCTTTTTTTAACCTGGCCTTGACAGCTGTAAGTGACATTGTAATCACTGCTTTAGCAATATTCCTTTTTTTTTTTTTAATTAATTTTTTTTTGAGAGGCAGAGTGGATAGTGAGAGAGAGAGACAGAGAGAAAGGTCTTCCTTTTGCCGTTGGTTCACCCTCCAATGGCCACTGTGGCCGGCGCATCTCACTGATCCGAAGCCAGGAGCCAGGTGCTTCTCCTGGTCTCCCATGCGGGTGCAGGGCCCAAGCACGTGGGCCATCCTCCACTGCCTTCCCGGGCCATAGCAGAGAGCTGGCCTGGAAGAGGAGCAACCAGGACAGAATCCGGCGCCCCAACCGGGACTAGAACCTGGTGTGCCGGTGCCGCAAGGCAGAGGATTAGCCTGTTAAGCCACGGCACCGGCCACAATATTCCATTTTTTGTTTGCTGTGTTTTCATTTTCATTCACCTCCTGGTATTTTATAATTTCCCTTCTAATGTCTTGACTCACTGGTCATTTAGGATAGTTGTTAATTTTCTAGATGTATGTGAATTTCTCAAACTTTTCTTCTGTTGTTGATTTCTCTGTTCATTAGTAGCAGGACGTATTTTGTATGATTTTGAACCCTTTCTAATTTATTGAGACGTGATTTATGGTCTTCTATATGGTCTATGCTGGAGAGCATTCCACATGCTCTTGAGAATAATGTGTTGCTGGGTGAAGATCTGTGGTTTAGAGTGTTGATCACATCTCTATTTCATTGCTGACTTTTTAATTTTCTAGTCTTTATTAATAAAGTGGACAATGCAACTCTCCAACTGATATTGCTGAATTATCTTTCCTGGGGCTCTGTTGTTAGATGCATACATGTTTACAATCATTATATTTTTCTAGTGAATTGACTCTCATCATTAAATTTCCTTAATTTTAGTATAATTTTTGTCTTAAAGTCTATTTTTTTATAATAGTATAACCACCCCCGCTCTCTTTTAGTTTCTGTTTTCATGGTATATCTTTTTCTATTGTTTTACTTTCCACCTACTTGCTTTTGAATTTTAAATTTAAAGTGTGTTTCTTGTAGACAACATATAAGTATATATATATATATATATATATATATACACAAATTTTTTTTTTGGACAGGCAGAGTTAGACAGGGAGAGAGAGAGACAGAGAGAAAGGTCTTCCTTTTTCCATTGGTTCACTCCCAATAGCTGCTACAGCCAGTGCGCTGCGCTGATCCAAAGCCAGGAGCCAGGTGCTTCCTCCTGGCCTCCCACGTGGGTGCAGGGCCCAAGCACTTGGGCCATCCTCCACTGCCTTCCCGGGCCACAGCAGAGAGCTGGACTGGAAGAGGAGCAACCGGGACAGAATCTGGTGCCCCAACTGGGACTAGAATCTGGGGTGCCAGCGCAGCAGGTGGAGGATTAGCCTAGTGAGCTGCGGCGCTGGCAGTATATATATTTTTTCTACTCTGCCATCTCTGTCTTCTTTTTTCTTTCAGCATAATCTGTTTTTTAAATAGTTACCTATATGTTTGCCAATTTTTTCTATTCCTTTTAAAAAACGTCATGTCCATGTTAATTTCAATCATGGTGGCCAACAGTTATTCCAATATACCCTTATTCACTCCCTGCTCCTTTGTATTAATATCATCATACAAATTACATCTCTATACATTATTGCTCTAGGCACTTGTCTTTTAAAGCAGAAGAAAAGAGTTTCAAACAACAATGTTGGGGTCGGCGCTGTGGCATAGAGGGTAAAGCCACCGCCTGTAGCACTGGCATCCCATATGGGCACCGGTTCGAGTCCCAGCTGCTCCACTTCCGATCCAGCTCTCTGCTATGACCTGGGAAAGCAGTAGAAGATGGCCCATGTCCTTGGGTCCCTGTACCCGTGTGGGTAGAAGAAGCTCCTGGCTCCGGATTGGCACAGCTCTGGCCATTTTGGCCAATTGGGGAGTGAACCAGCGGATGGAAGACCTCCCCCCGCCACCTCTCCTTCTCTCTTTTTGTAACACTGCCTTTTAAATAAATAAATAAATCTTAAAAAAAAAAACACACAATGTTTATATTGTCTTTCATAAGAACTACACAGCTACCTTTCACTGTTCTCTTAGTTCTTCAGGTAAATGTATGGTGTCCTTTCTGTAAAGCCTGAAGGACTCCTTTCTCTAGGGTAGGTATGCTGACAATGAATTATCTTTTTTGTTTTTTAAAGATTTATTTATTTATTTGAAAGGCAGAGTTACAGAGAGGCAGAGGCAGAGAGAGCAGTCTTCCATCTGCTGATTTACTCCCCAGAGGGCCACAACAGCAGGAGCTGCACCAATCCAAAGCCAGGAGCCAGGAGCTTCCTCCAGGTCTCTCACACAGGTGCAGGGGCCCAAGGACTTGGGCCATCTTCTACTGCTTTCCTAGGCCATAGCAGAGAGCTGGATCAGAGGTGGAGCAACCGGGACTCAAACCGGTGCCTGGATGGGATGCTGGCACTGCAGGCGGCATCTTTACCCACTATGCCTCAGCACCTGCCCCAATGAATTATCTTAATTAGACATTTTTTTTTAAAAGATTTATTTATCTATTTGAGAGGCAGAGTTACATATATATAGAGAGAGACAGAAAGAGAGGCCTTTCATCCACTGGTTTACTCCCTAAATGGCTGCAACTGTTAGAACTGGGACAATCAGAAGCCAGGAGCCAGGAGCTTTTACCGGGGCTCCCATGTGGGTGCAGGGGTCCAAGCACTTTGGCCATCCTCCTCTGCTTTCCCAGGCCACTGCAGAGTGCTGGATCAGAAGAGGAGCAGCCAGGATATGAACTGGTGCCCCTATGGGATGCTGGTGCCGCAGGCAGAGGCTTAACCTACTACACCATAGCAACAGCCCCAATTGGGCAATGTTATAATTTTTTTTTTTTTATTTGAGATGGTGGGAGAGAGAGAGAGAGAGATTGAGTAAGCTATCTTCTGTTTCACTCGCCCAAAGCCCATAATAGCCAGGTCGAAGACATCACTTCAGGTCTGCCATGAGCCATCAACACTACCTCCACGGTGTGCATTAGCAGATAGCCAGAACCACGACTGCAGCCAGGACTCAAACCCAGCCACTGGGATATGGGCTGCAAGGTTCCCAACCTGCACTTAACTGCTAGGACAAACGCCTGCCTTTCTTTTGGGAGAAGCGCTTAACTAGCACGTTTGGCTGACAATCTATTTCATCCCATTGATTTCTAGCTTCCAGATTTTCTGATGAGATCAACTGCTATCTTATGTGGGTCAGGATTTTATTTTGATAGATTACTTGTAATTCATTATGAAGCTTTAGTTAATTTTCAGAATTCAAAAATGATAAATTAGTTGATTATAGTTGTCCTGCCCACATTTTCATTTTAGAGGGAGTGAGTTCACTGTAGTTTCCCCCTCTGCCTTTTGGAAATTGATTTCATTTCATTTTAATTATTTACGGAACATGTTTAAATATCTTATAAAGCAACTTTCCCTTAGTAGTTATTTTTTCTAAAATTCCTTAACTATGGTCACCTGTTTGGCTAATTGTCATTGAATGTTAGAATCATCTATCATTTATTTAATCTCCAAATTTTTTTCATTGGAAATAAAAATATTATTTCATCATTTTAAAAAAGATCTATTTATTTATTCAAAAGGCAGAGTGAGAGCGACCCCTTCCATCAACTGGTTCATTTCCCAGATGACCTTAGCAGCCAAGTCTGGGCCAAAGAGGAAGCCAGGAGCCAGTAACTCCATCTGAGTCTCCCACATGGGTGGCAGGGGCCTATGTTCTTGGGTCATCACCCTTGCCTTACAGGTGCACTAGTAGGACACTGAATTGGAAGCAGAGCAGCCAGGGCTTGGTTGGAGTAGGGCAAACCCCCACACATCTGTTATCAGAAGTGAAACAGTGGGAGTGGCATGAATATGGGGAGGAGAGCTGTAGGTATTTCCTATAGTTTCCAACAGAGCTGCTTTGACTTTGCCACTTGGAGACAGATAGGTGGCTCGTTTTCAGTTCGGTTGGTCGATATATTACCAATGCATTTCACCTCTTCACACCATAGAAGGTGTTATGAAATTGCTGATATGTTAGCAGCAGGTGGGTCTGTAAGCTTTGGAATTCTGGGGCTGAAAGCTCTCAAAGAGAATTCATGCTCCAAGTCTTTACAAAAGATTGTTTTATTAACTCAATTTTAAAGGAGTTTCAAAATAACTTTGACAACTTGGGGGGAAAAAAAAGATTGACAACAGTATTTTCAATGAGAAAAGACTGGAATCCTAAAGGCAAGCTGGTATAGGGCAGTGAGGGCTCCAGGAGTGAAAGAAGGTGGACCGCTGTGGGTTCTGTGTCCTGGGACGAGGTCAGGACAGCGATTGTTTCCATGGAAAGCACTCGGGTCCCTCACGTCAAGTGCGTTCATGAGGCTCACTGCTCAGTGCCACAGTGTGGCAGCTCCTCCTGCACAGGGGCCCGCGTGCTGGGATCCGGCCCCTGTATTACCTTCTAAGGGGATCTGCACGGGAACGGATGCCAGCTAGCTCAGTTTTAGAGCTGAGTGACTATCATAAAAAAGGGTCAGAAGCAAAAATTTCAAGTCATTGACACAGTACTGAAAAGTAACTGGAAACTGTGAAGACAAATTTTTTTCCAGGGCTGTTGTCTTAAGATGTAAGAAGGGGTTGGGCTCTTCTCTTTGAGGGAGCAGGCACATTTAGCTAAGGGTGCTCCAATTCAGTGCTCAGTGGCTGTTCCACAAGAAGCCAACATCCCAGGAGGAGGAAGAGGAAGAGAAGAGGCTCAGCTGTTCATTCCTGTACAACAAATCGTGACTAGCGCTTCAGGAAGTCTTCCAGAAATATAGTTTAAAACTATTAGTTAAATCCTTGTGGTGACTGTCTACTTCCTCCTAAAAGCTGATTTCCCTCTGAGAAACAAAACCAGGGAAGAAGCTGAGTTCGGCTAAGAAATACTAGAGATGAGTCTTGGGCACCCATGGTGTGGAAGCCATCTCTCCTACCCAGGTATGCAACTCATGTCTCAACTACAGGAAACAATATCATTTATCCTTGGAAAAATCATAGGAGCCCAAGAACCTTGTGGGCCATCTGGCTTTTATCCTTTAGATCCTGAAGATAAGCTCAACAGCCGGAAATATCCTTTGGTTTGTTCTTTCTCTGGTATCTCGTGTCCTTGGGATCAAAGCCTCTTTCGCTGGCACCAAACAACGCCCACTCTGGAGTTTTTGCCATATAATCCTGGGCGCTGAAAGTTTCTGACCCATCACTATCTTCATATGCCTCGATGAGCTCCTGGAAGCGGTTGTAGTCGATCCACGTCCACCATTCTCCGTCAATCTTAAACTGGAGAGAAAGAATTTGTCAGGTCGGGAGCAACAACAGCCATGGGGGAAAACACACAAACAGCACGATTATCACAAACGAGTCTGATTTTGTCTATCTTGTGAAGTAAAACTCTTACATGTGCCAAATAAGGTTTCCTATCAAAGCAATCTGTACTTCAAAGGAGAGGTATCTTTTCCCTCCGGCCCACTGCCATGCCAGACCTGGGAGATGCAATCATTGCATAAGGAGGCCAAGTTCATGTTAGGCAGCAGGGCTAAATCATTCAGCGTCACGGCACGCTGATGGTCAAGCTCATTCTACTTCCTGCAGCTGCTGCGTTTTATCTGGCACGAATTTTCACGGCTGTGGTCGCAGCACCTAGTGGAAGCCTTTTGTTACTAAGCCTTGCTTGAGTTATTAGTAAAGCCTTAATCAATGACTTGTAATTCTGCAATGCTAACTAAATGACTCAAACTAGCCTTTTTAGTCTAATGTGGATACAATATCTCATTAGTGCGGAAAGCCTTGTTAAGAATTTCAATTCAATAAAGGAGAATAATCCAATTTGTACTCTCTTAAGGAAATTGGTTCTCAAAAGTCACTGTGGAATAATGACCTGGAATGAAGAGAACAGAAAGAAAGTTGAGGAGGCGCTGAAGGAAACAGTAATTGAACTGTTAAGGCTTTGGGTTCAAAGCATCTGTTTGGAATTCATTTGTGTCAATGTATAACGAATACCTGACTCATAAACAGTATTTCTGTTACGCCACTGCCTTTTATAAAATCCTTGATGAACCCTGCGGACCTAGTTGAGTAACAATATCCTGTTCCAGCTGAAAATAATGTTGAAAACACACAGGCTCCTGGTTTGAAAAACTAAAATGTACTGAACACTAATAGAGTCTGATTTTTTTTTAATCCAATAGCTTAAGAGCTTTCTAGGGGAAAAATGCTAAAGAAATGGAAAAGTTCAATTAGTCTCTCTCTCAATGACGAGAAGTTTTCTTTTAATGAGACCAATCTTTGAAATGGTGTCCTAGGGCTCTATGAACTTTGCAACCCGAGATGTGAAATCCAGATCTTGCCTTCATTTTCTCTCCCCACGATGTCTATCCCCGAGGGTTTCTGCTACTGTGAAGGAAAAAAAAAAATCAATCCCTGCTGTTCCCAGGCAGGGAGCCTCAAAGCTGCACAGCCAAAGGCGACCTCCCCTTCCCTGGCCCCCTCCATATCCAAACATCAGTGGCCAGACGCCATGATCCTGCTGCCCCTGGCACGATGTTGCCCGACACAGGCCCTTCTGGGTGGGTTTCCCAACTGATGGACCTTCTGAATCCAGTTCTGGCTTCTTCCAACTTCTATGGATTGCCTAAACATGGCACCTAAATATCAAATCTGCAGCTGCAGGCTCTGTGAGCCGTCTCCCTCTTACATGACTCCACGCTCTTCCCTCTGTCTGACACCCACTTATGCCTCAAGTTCTCATTCTTGGCTATGGGACATTTTAACTTGCTTTAGACCATGACAGTTCCTCCACTGCAGGTCTACTGCGCCCAAAGCTGCCCAAGAGTAGCACCTTACAAAGGTTCACCCCACCCTACTGAGACTGCTGGCTTTGTGAATACAGCTGACTGGCCACTTAGGCTGTCTGTCACTGAGGATGTGCAAGGGTCTAGCCCCTTCCTCCTTACCTCTTAACAAAGCTAGCTGACCACATAATGAGAAAAATTCCACCTGTTCCTTGACTTCTTGAGGGGGCATGGTGGGATTTTGCTGTTATTGGCTCCACAGAACAGAACAGAGTGTTTTGATGTATTCATGGCAGAGGACACAATACCAACACCTGACTGGATAGGGAGTGACTTACTAGGTAGTATAGAAATAGACATGTCATTAACATGTGTGTAAGTAACATGAGGCCAACAAGGAAGCCTAGTTATTGTTCCCTGCTGTCAACATTTATGTAGTGCTAATGATGGACTTGGTCCAGTCACAAAAAAATTAAAAGTAATTACAGAACAACACAGCACACGCAGAGAGTAAGGTTACACATAAGGCACTTTGGGAGCACACAGTCCACACAGGGCTCACTGCCTCGCTGGCTGAGAGACAAGACATAGAAAGCCATATTCTTCCCCTCACCATTTCCTCCTCTATGGGGGTTTAGATCTCTGGGTGTGAGGTCTGACTCCATGGCACCATAATGCTGCCCTTCCTTGTCCCTCGAACTCTAACAATATTCACTGGCCATGGATGGTCTAAGACAGACTAAAGAGAAGTCGGGATTGGAGCAACAGGTCTATTTTTTTCCCCAGAACCTACAGTGAGAAATGTCTTTTATATGCTAATCTGTATGTACACACACACACACAGGAAACGACAAATGATATGCAACACATTTCCTTGAAAAACAACTGCTGGTTACAACCCACTAAATTGTTTTTCTAACTTCTAATGCAGTTTCAAGTGTGTGCACTAGAACACCTGGTCTCTTCTGGCTGTAAAGCCCTACCTGGGTTAAAAGAACTTAGTTTCACAGATACAACAATTACAAGGGACCCAATCTGACAGATGACAACAAGTCCGATTCCTAATATCAATCAATCAAACTGGCAGACCCAGTAGCTACAGTGCTCTGTGATCTGGCCACTGTAACAAAATGCCACAGACCAGTGGTTCAACCACATCTACTTTCTCACACTTCTGGAGGCTGGAAGTCCATGATAAGGTTCTTGCCAATTGTTTCTAGTGAGGACTCTCTTCTTGGCAAGTAGATGCTGTGGCTTTCCTATACCTAACATGGCCTTCTCTCAGTCCATGCACATGGAAAGAGAACAAGTGAGTTCTCTGGTGTTTCCCTCTCTGTAAAACACTTCCATGTATTTATTTGAGAGACTGAGACAGAGAGAGAGAGCGAGTGAGCGAGTGAGCACACTCTCTACTGGTTTACTCCCCCAGTCACTGTAATGGCTGGCACTGGGCTGGGCTAAAGACAGGAATCCAACCTGGTCTCCCACGTGGGTGGTACGAAGAGAGCTGCTTGTGCTATCATCATCACTGCTGCCTCCCGAGGTGCACATAGGCAGGATTAGGTACACAGGTAGCAGGAGCCAGGTATCAAACCCAGGCACTCCGATATGGAATGCAGGCATCTTAAATTAGTTTCCTGGTGTCCTGTCACTTCTTATAAGGATGCTAATCCCGTGGGGATTAAGACTCACCCTTCAGGGGCCTGTGCTGTGGCACTGTGGGTTGATGCCCTGGCCTGGGACACCGGCATCCCATATAGGCATCGGTTCGAGACAGGCTACTCCACTTTTGATCCAGCTCTCTGCTGTGGCCTGGGCAAGCAGTGGAAAATGGCCCAGGTCCTTGGGCCCCTGAGCCCACATGGGAGACCCAAAGCAAGCTCCTGGCTCCTGATTGGTGTGGCTCCGGCTGTTGTGGCCAATTGGGGGTAAGCCATTGGGTGGAAGACCTCTCTCTCTCTCTCTGCTTCTCCTCTCTCTGTGTAACTCTGACTTTCAAATAGACAAATCTTTAAAAAAAAAAAAAGACTCACCCTTCAAACCTTCATTTAACCTTTCTTTTTAAAAAAGGATTTATTTTAGTTATTTGAAAGGCAGCGTTACAGAGAGGTAGAGACAGTGAGAGAGAAAGAGAGAGAGAGAGAGAGAGAGATCTTCCATACACTGGTTCACTCCTCAAATGCTGCCAATGACGGGCTGGGCCAGGCCCAAGCCAGGAGCCTCCTCTGGGTCTCCCATGTGCGTGCAGGGGCCTAAGGACCTGAGCCATCCTCCACTGCCCTCCCAGGCACATCAGCAGGGAGCTGGGTCAGAAGTGCAGCAGCCAGGACCCCACCCAGTGCCCATATGGGATGCTGACGCTGCTGGCAGGGGCTTTAACCCGCTGCCCCATAAGGCTGACCCCAAACCCTCATTTAACCTTAGCCACTTCCTTAGAAATCTCATCTCCAAATAAAGCCACATTAGGGGTTAGAACAGCAACAGAGGGATTTTGGAGAAATACAAACATTTAGTCCATAACAGCAGATTACTCTGAAATTAACACGGAATCATCAGACCCCCAGGGACAAAACTGCCTCTATATAGGCCTCCTGTAAGTCAATCTGAGAACAACCACTCTGAACCACATGAGTTAACAGACAGCTCAGAAAAGCCAAATTGTTTCATGCAAAAGGCAGAGGCTAAAAGGGCAAAATTCTACATGATTGACACATGAATAGTGCTGAGAGACAGCTGCATAAACAGAGGAACGAAACCCCAAATCATAAAATCTGAGGTTAGGTATCCTGAGACATGAGGTCAGCCTGCTTCAAGAATTCCTTAGATCCAAAGTAAAAGAAGAGGTAAATCTATGCAGAATTACAAATAAACTCAAAAGGTCATAGATGATCTCAAAAACACACCACAGTCAGGTGGAGCCCTGACTAAATAAAGCCAGGCTGCTGTGGATCTATGGCTTCGCCAGGCAGATCTGCCAGGACGGGCTCCCATCATCCAGAAATAGCCACTGCTCCCCAAGCGCCTTGTTCTCATTATTTTCTCATCTTGTACACAGAGAAAATTTCATGGAACAGAAAAAGGACAACATAGGTTCTTTATTATTGTCAATGTTTTTAAAAGATTCTACCAAAGGTGGTGAATTAAACATGTGCATTCACTTTGACTTCCTCTTGAAACCCCAGAGTGGCAAGGGCATTATGAAAAGATAGATGGGTGGCCGGAGCAGGCAGGATAGCAGCTGTGCACTGGGCACAGTGAAGAGTCAAGGCGGGTGTGTTAGAAGGTGCCTCTGCAGGGTTTTCTTCAAGAAGATGAACCAGACGGAAAACCCAACATATACGAAAGTCTGAGAGGAGAGACAGATGATAACAGAGTGGCTGAGAGCTGAGTTAGCTGAAGAACACAGCAATATAGACAAAAACAAAACAAAACAAAACAAAAAACCAAACAATAAAACATTTATCAACTCCAGGGAAACCAAAATGTTCTGCTGGGAAGATCACAAGGCTCAGTAGTGGACGGTGTTCCCATGGTCGTAATATTACAAAAGAAAACAATCTAAGAAGTTAATATGCATTTGCTGGGAGGGTGCGGGAATGGGGAAGGGCATGATGGGGGAAGATAGGAGAGAGCTTGATTCTCACCTTCCACGTAGGTCTACAGTAAAGCAATAAAAGAAAAGTGGGGGAGGCAGGAAAATAAGCACAAAAGAACAATCCAGAAAACTTGACAATAGTTGTTACTTGAGAAGGGGGAAAGGAGGTGTGTTTGTATCTGAAGAGGGTACAGGAACTGCTGGTTTTCTTTGTGATAAACTTTGACACTTTAAACTTCACACGTAGAATTTAAGACAAAACTGAAGTCTAAAATAAAAGTGACCATATCCACCCAAGAAAGGAAAAAGGTATATTACTCACAAGCTAAGCCCCACACACTGTGAGACAAAGGTGAAGAGAAGACTGGCAGGCACAGGGCCCTGACAAATGATCGTGGGGTATCCTGCTGGGCTCTGCGGTCAGCTCTCTGACATGTGTGATCTACCTAACGAGCACGTATCTTTAAAATGAAAGCAAAAGTCTGGAGAAGCAAAGTCACAAATGTGCTGAAGGTCATGTCCTTGGGGAGTGGGAGGGCAAAGTTTCAGATCAGAGGGTGTTAAAGAGCTCATGGTCATTACCCCTGCTGTGAGCTTTCAAACTAGGAATTCTGAGCTGATATTAACCATGTCTCTCAAGTAGTTCTGTGGAGACAGCAAAGAGATTTTGCCTGTTTTTTTACCCTGGATTTATTTATGCACAATATTTCTGTAAACTCCTTCTGTTTAAATTATGTCAAAGTTACAGAAGAACATCTTAGGATGCTTCAGCTATTCTTGGGATAAAGTCTGACAATGCCCACACTGAGGAGCTACCTGCTGTCTAGTAATGGTTTCCCTACTCACAGAGAGCAGAGGAGAGCCACTGACAGTGCTCCAGGGCAAATATGAGTGACCCAAAAGCTTCATATGCAGACCTCTAAAGTCAGCTCTTTCTTTTATTTACACTCCTTCCATCCCTTCTGGTAAAATAACAACAACAACAACAACAAAAAATCTGCCGTAGTCAGAGATATTCTACCTGAACTGGTTCTTAATACTACAGGCAAGCAGGTTGCCTCTGTGTTTTGGACATTAAGAACTGACTTTCCATTGGTTTCACTTGTAGCTTCTACATGGACAAATCTGATTTAAGAGCCACAGCTACTTTCAACCCAAAATGCCACAAACAAAACTTCATGTCATTTGGCCTGCCCCCAATCTGTCTCAACCTGCTCTGAAGGTTGACCGAGCTTCTAAATGATAGCTACTCTGAAAGTTACAGTCATTCAAAGCCCTCGTATTTCTGCACACTGAAGACTTAAAAATGAGCAAATTCTTATAATAGCTGAAAAAAGTAAATCAAGATCTATTTGCAAAATATGGGGGTCTCTAACACCAAACTCACTTTCGCCTCTGACTGGAGTTCAGGGATCCCTGAGAATATCTTCAGATGGGAGAATTCCTTAGAAGGATCCACAGGGCTCACTGAAAGCTGTTTTACTCACAGCATGACTCGTTACAGTATCCGGATACAGAGTAAAATCAGCCAACGGCAGAGGCACACGAGACCAAGTGTAGGAGAGAGCTACATGCCTGGGCTTCCAGATATGATCCCTGTGCAGTCACAGGCGCAGCCAACATCTCCCAGCAGTGCTGTGTGACAGGACACATGGGTGCTGCCGGCCAGGGAAGCTCACCCAAGACCTGGTATCCCCAGTGTGTACTGGGGCTCAGTCACCAGGCATGTCTGACTGCCGGGTGTCTGCCCTTGGTTTCCAGCACCTCCACAGGCTGAGCCAATATTGCATGGCCCAAAGCTCCCGCCCTAAGATCCTGTGAGTGGCACTGATTATCTGGTGTGGCTCAGGCTATGGATAAACAAAGACACTCTTGCCTAGAGATCACTCCCAGAAGCTGAGGGCAAAGGTCAGCCCTATTCTTGGGATCAAATTCATCCTTTACTGCATGTCCAGATCACAAAGTCCAGGTATAACAGACAAAATGGAATAATACAAAAACAGAACACTGACAAGAAAAAGCATACTGGCTGTTATTTAGTCTCTATTATTTTCCACATAGGTCTTCCAAGCGATAGTCATATTTATGGACCAAACAGTAGGGGGAGCAGCAAAGAAAGACCAGGGACAGTTTGAGACAGCCGTGGTTCTGGAGTACAAAAAGTGCTACAGTAACTTTTCCCATTAATATAATTAATTAAAAATGAATTAATCAAATTCATTAAGTAATTTTATTTATTTGAAAGGCACAGAGACTGAAAAGAGAGACAACCTTCTATCTGCTGGTTCACTCCCCCAACTGCCCAAAACAGCCAGTGGGTGGGCCAGGCCAAAGCCAGGCACTCAAGGACCTAACTAACTACTTGAAAATCACCTGTTGACTCCTATGGTGTGCATTAGCAGGGAAGCTGGAGTTGGTAGTGCAGCTGGGACTTGAACCCTACGATTCCCATACAGGATACAGATACCCCAAGCAGTGCCTTAACCACCATGCCGAATTCTCACCTTATGAATTTTGTTTTTGCAAGCAGTAGTGACAACTGTGCTGTGTATTCTTTGTGTAAGAGGAGGCAGAGAGCACAGAAAAGCAACTTCAAAGTACATCTATTGGCTGTGATGGTCAAATGCTGAGCAGTGTGGCTCCCCTTTGCTGAGTACAAGGTGATCAGCAAGATGCATGTGGCAACAGTTGTCTGGGGCCATTTTGAGAGACAAACTACAAAATTAAATTCTAGGTATACCCCAGAGCAATTAGAAGAAGTTTTTATCTGGAAACTCATTTTCTGGAGTTTCAATCTTAATCTCCAATTTTGCTGGAGTAGAGCTAAATCCTCTAAGTGCTGCCACCAAAATGCCAATTTTCTCTGTCATTTTTATAAAGTAACTGCTGGGAGCAACAAGGAGCTCAGGCGAGCTCCACCTGTACCACTGAAGGGAAAACGTGCAGTCAATTGGTTTGTTAAGAGAACAGAGACACACAGTCCACTTCTCAATTCAAGATGGGAGGGCTTGGGGAAATGACAGCTCTTCTTTCATTTCCCTTAACAGATTACAAATGTGTAAATCTAAGGAAGAGAACTCTGTCATCAGTGTCCCACTACCTACAGGGTTTCAAACTTGAAAACTCACAAAGTGGATGACCTTGGAGATCTAGGAGATTTCTGCTGGGTGAGCTGGGATGGGGTGTGTGCCCCATTTCCAACAGATGTCCCACTTTGACTATCTTGTCTGTCTGCTCTGTAGCATCTGAAAGGGAGCATGTGGGTACTTTAACAAGTTAATGGAGTGGCTGGTGCTATGGTGTAGCAGGTTAAGCCTCTGCCTGAGGCGCCAGCATTGCATATGGGCGCTAGTTTGTGTCCTGGCTGCCCCCTCTTCCAATCCAACTCCCTGGTTATGGCCCAGGAAAGCAGTAGAAGATGGTCCAAGTGCTTGGGCCCCTACACTCATGTGAGAGACCTGGAAGAAGCTCCTGGCTCCTGGCTGAGGATTGGTCCAGCTCCAGCCATTGCGGCCATCTGGGGAGTGAACAGTGGATGGAAGATCTCTCTCTGTCTCTCCTTTTCTCTGTAACTCTGACTCTTAACTAACTAACTAAATAAATAAATGTTAATGGAAAAGGGAATTTAAGATGTTTATTTTGGTGCAAAATGTTTTTGTAATCCATGCATAGTCTTTTCATGTCACATGTTTGAGGGCCCTTCACACAATGCAGTTCAGAATAGCTTTTCTGTTTTTGAAACATTTGGGGGTGAAGTCTATCCATGCAATATTTGCTCTTGAACAAGACTTGTAATCTTTTAGCCTCTGCTTCCTCCTGTGGAATATGAGGAAATAGTATTTTATGATTCAAAAGACTTTGTAAGTGTTATTGGCTGTTAGGTTTATTAGTAGACTCCAAAATCAAGCAGTGAAATTACATGTTACTGGGAATGAAAGATGCTAAAATATAAGATTATGGCAGAAGAAAACAGAGTATCTTCAAAGTCCTAGGAGGAAAAACATCTCAGTTTGGAGTTTTCTACTTTGAGAATCATGTATTCAAGAGTGAGAGTAAAATAAAGATGTTTTGGTGGGAGAGGGAAAGACTGTTTTCCACTCAGTTCTGTAGGAAGGAAAACAAAGGTGAATCAAGAAAGAAGTATTGGCTTGGGCCCAGCGCTGTGCTGTAGCGGGTAAAGCTGCCGCTTGCAGAGCTGGCATCCCATATGGTTTGAGTCCCAGCTGCTCCACTTCTGACCCAGCTCTCTGCTGTGGCCTGGGAAAGCAGTGGAAGATGGCCCAAGTCCTTGGGCCCCTGCACCATGTGGGAGACCTGGAAGAAACTCTTAGCTCCTGGCTTCAGATAGGCGCAGCTCTGGCTATTGTGGCCAATTGTGGAGTGAACCAGCGGATGGAAGACCTCTCTCTGTAACTCTGACTTCCAAATAAATAAATAAATCTTTTAAAAAAAGTAGTATTTACATGCATATATCTCAGTATTAACTGCATGAAAGAGTATAGGAATGTCCTTGCATTGTATGTGTTTTCGTAAAGATTTATTTATTTGAAAGGCAGAGTGACAGAGGGATACTCCATCTGCTGGCTCACTCCACAAATGGCCACAATGGCTAGGGATGGCTGGGGCTGGGTCATGCTGAAGCCAGGTGCCAAGAGCCAGGAACTCCATCTGGGTCTCCTTCATGGGTGGCAAGGACTCAAGTACTTGGGCCATCTTCTGCTGCTTCCCAGGTGCACTGCAGGAAGCTGGATTAGAACTGCAGTAACCAGGACTCAAACTGGCACTCCAACATGGGCTGAGGGAGTCTCAAGCTGGGGCTTAACCCACTGTGTTACCATGCTGGGCCTCTGAGCTCCTCAACTGTGCTTAAAAGGATAGAGCAGTGCTGAGCAACTTCAGAATTCAACTAAGTGTAGATTTAACAATAGAAGCGTACAGCATTCTGGGAAGATGGTACAGTAGAAAGCACCAGGAATACCTGCTCCCCCCAAACAAAAATTACCCTGGCAGGATTTGTGTACTCCAACTATTTTAGAACTCTGCAGTCTACGGAAGATTTACAGCTCTTTGGGGAAGGCTTGACAATAAAATGCAGTTAATTTTGGCTGTGTCTTATGCACGTCTTGTGCATATCTTCCTGGAGCAGCTTCCTTGCAACTGGGGGGAGCCAGCATGAGGAACAGGAGACATTTCTTCCTAGTGTGGGGGATCTGTGTTCTGAACGCTGACTGCTACCCATGAGGTACAGACACAAGGGTGGGCAGCCACTGCCACTCGATCCCCCTCATTGTTCCAAGCCAATGCCCCTCTAGCTGAAGTGACTTTAAAGACCAGCAGCTTTTTCCTGTTCTTCACTTTTCTCTTTTCCCTCTTCTGAGAGACAGACATTAAGGACTAAAACATTTAAAATGAACCACTCTGGGGCAGGGACTTGGTGCAGTGGCTTCAGCTGCCTCTCGGGATGCCCACATCCCATATCAGCGCTACTCTATTTCTGATGCAGCTTCCTGTTTAACGTGCACCCCGATGGCTTAATTACTTGAGTCTATTACACCCACAAGGGAGATCCCGATGTTGTTACTGGCTATTGTGGGCTATTGTGAGGAGTGAGCCAGCAGATGGAAGATCTCTTTGTTTCTCTCTTTCAAATACAATGAAAGTAAATAATAATTAAAAACCACCACCACCACCACCACATATACAGGGGGAAATCAGATTGTCACTGTGTATGCCCAGGGAAAAGGAAATGTTTAAGCTTAAGAAAACCTGAAAAGACCTTAAGTTTTACACCTTGGGCTGATTCTCAGCAAAGAGACAGGCTTAACAAAAAAAAAAAAAAAAAAAAAAAAGGACAAAAAACACCTCAGTAAACCCTGAACCCTGAACAAGGAGAATCTGATTTCCAGAGTTACCATAATATTAGATATAAGGGTCCAGTTAAAAAGAAAATTGCAACGGGGTGGGCATTTGGTACAGTTGTAAAGATGCCACTGGGGATGCTGGCATCCCATATGGGATTACCTGGTACCAAGTTCTAGCTGTTTCTCATTCCAGTTTCTTGCTAACATGTACCCCAAGAGGCAGTAGGTAATGACCCCAGTACTTGGGTCCCTGCCTTCCGCATGTAAGATCCAGATAGAGTTCTGTGCTCCTGGCTTCAGCTGGCCTAGCCCTGGCTGTTTTGAGCATTTGTGGAGTGAACCATCAGATGGAAGATTTTTCTCTGTCTTTCTCTCTCTCTCTGGCCCTCTGGCTTTCAGATAAAATGAAAAGAAATACAATCTTAAAAACATCATAAGGCACACAAAGAAAGCACAGCTTATTCAAAGGAAAAAACATAAACCAACAGAAAGAGACCCTGAGAAACACCTGGTAACAGGTATGAAACGAAGAAGTAGAAGCAATGGTCATAAATATGCTTTAAGACATGAAAAAAGTGAAGAAAAGGATGTACAAACAAAATGGAAATATTACAGAGAAAACAGTAAAAAAAAAAAGCTAAAAAGAACAATAACTGAAATAATAAATTCTGGGAATTCAAAGGCAGATTTGAGCAAACAGAAGAAAAAATAAGTGAACTTAAAGAGAAAGGGACAGAGAGAATATCTGAGGAAATAAAGGCTGAAAAATCCTCAATCTGAGAAGGTCATGAATACAGATGCTCCTTTACTTAGGATGCCGATACAGTCTGATAAATCCCTCATAAATTGAAAATTTCATAAAATTTATTTAAAACTCCTAACCTGCCAAACATCATAACAACCCTACCTATCTCTTTTTTTATTTTTTTTAAACATTTTTAAGCTTTTATTCAGTGAGAAAGATGCACAGGAGAGTGAGGACCCTATCTATAGGAGAGAGGTAAATCTAGATTCATTCTGAGTACCAGGAACCAGCCATGTGGAGGAGCATCTAGGCCAGGAAGCATGGGACAGGTGGCCCGAAGGCCATGCAGCCTGGAGGCGCAGGGCCGCAGCAGGCCCCATGCTGGCAAAAGGCCAAGGAAAGGAGAGGGTGGGCACACCATGTCCCAGGCTTTTAATCCACTTCTAAAAGGGAATGGGTAATTAACCTGATTGGCCAGTGGGTGGACACTGTGGCCACCCTACCTACCTCTTACATTAGCTTACTGTTGGTTAAAATCATCTAACACAGAGTCTGTTTTGTAATAACATATTAAATACCTCATGTAATTTATTAAATACTATAGTGAACACCAGAATGGATGTCTGTGGATGGTTTTATATCATCACAAAGTCAAAAGAACGGGAGGCTGCATCATCACAAGTTGAGGACCATCTGTAAATTTTCAAGAAGCTCAACAAACTCCAACTAGGATGAATTAGGAAAAAAAATATTCCAAGACACAATTAATCAAACTGTCAAAAGCCAAAGACAAACACAGAAGGCCGAAAGAAGCAGGAGAAATGGAATTCATAACATACTAGGAATCTACAATAAGGTCATCAGCATATTGGATTTCTCATCAGTAACTTTGGAGGGCAGAGGGATGTTAAAAAAAAAACCAACAAAACAAAAACAGACAAAAAAAAAAAAACACACACAACATCTCTCAACCCAAAATCTATTATCTGGCAAAAAAGCATCCTTTAAATATGAGGAAGAAATTAAGATATTTCCAGATAAACCAAGGCCTGCGAGTCTGCTAGATCTGCTCTGCACGAAGTGATGAGGGAAATCTCGCAGGTTGAAATGAAAGAGAACGAGACAGCAACCCGAACCTGCCTGAAGAAATAAAGATCACAGAAAAGGTAAATACATGAGCAATCGGGAGAGCTAGCATTATTGTAATCTTAGCTTGTAATCGCACATTTTATTTTCAATATGATACAAATTCATCAAAAACAATTATAATTTCAAGTATTAGGGGCACAAGATGTATAGATGCAATTTTGTGATATTTTAAAAGAGTACAAAGTTGTAGAGTTTTTAAGTTATTATAGTTAAGCTGGCATAGATTCATGTTAGACTATTTCAATTATAGAACATTAAATGTAATGCCTATGGTAACCACAAAGAAAACAGCCACACAGTACACACAAAAGGAACAGAGAAGGTAATTAAATTATTTCACACAAATAATCAGTTAAGCAGTAATGGAAAAAAATAAGGAACAAAAACGACTACAAAGCTTATAGAAATCAAACAGCTCAAAACAAACAAAAAGCCATCTAGAAGGGTGGGATACTTAACTTGTTTATGAGCAAGCCACACAGGGCAAATAAGGTTGCAAATCAGGTCTTTTGATGGGTTTTTGTCCCTGCCTTGTAACTGAATATCAAGCTGATAAGTTTTTTTTTTCTTCCCCAAAATTGTGCTTAAAAACCCTAGTACCATCAGCCCCTTCAGGTTTTGCCTCTTAGAGCTCTCCTCCATGCCAGTCTGACTGGAGGTCTTTGACTCTAATAAATCTTGCTTTTAAATTTCAAAAACAAAACCAAACCAAAACAAAAAACCAAAAAGTAGAAACAAACAAAAAACCCAAATAACAAAATGACAGAAGTGTGCCCCCTTTGTCAGCGATTACTCTCCAATCAAGATAGAGATTGGCAGAATAGGTTAAAAAAAAAAAAAAAGACATGATGGAATTATTTGCTATCTGTAGAAGGTTAATTTCAAATGCAAAGAGACAAACAGATTGACAGGGAAGGTCTGGGGAAAAAAAATCTCTACAAATTGGAAGCCAAAGACAGCAGAAGTGGCTGTACTAATATAACACAAAATGGACTATTAAGTCAAATGGTTACAAGAGACAAAGGACAGAATATATTAAACACTTGAATAATATGATAAACCAACTAGGTTTAACAGACATAGAAAACACTCTATTTAACAACAAAATGCACATTCATCTCAAGTGCACACGGGACATTTTCAAGGACAGACTATACGTTACATCACAAATTAAGTTTAAATAGAATGACCAAATGGGATGAAGTTAAAAATCAATATATGAAAGAAACTGGAGAATTAAGAAATTTGTGGAAATTAAACAACACACTCCTAAATAATGAATGGATGAAAGAAAAAAAAAATCACTAGAGAAATCAGAAATCATTAGAGACTAATGAAAACACTGCTTACCAAAGTCTACAAGACACAGCAAAATCAGTGCTAAGGGAGAAATTGATAGCTATTAATGTTTACATCAGAAAAAGAAGGCTTCAAGTAAAAAACTAAGTTTAAAATTTCAGGAACTAGAAAAATAAGAAAAAACTAAATCCAGAGCTAGCAAAAGGAAGGAAATAATAAACTAGAGAAGAAATTTTTTAAAAAATTAGAGAATAGAAAAAATAATCAACAAAACCAAAAAGAGACTCTTGCAAAAGACTGACAAAATTAGCGAGTACTTAACTGGGTGATCTAATAGAAAAAGAAGATTCAAATTAGTAAAGTCAGAAGTGATTTTACTACTAATTCTATAAAAATAAAAAGGATCATAAGATTCTACTATGGAAAGTAGAACACCAAGAAACTGGATAATGTACCGGAAACAAATTCTGAGAAACACAATCTCTCAAGACTAAATTACAAAGAAATAAAAATCTGAAAAGACCTCTAACTAGCAAATGATGATTTAAAAAGCACCCCCTCCAAGAAAAACTCAAAAAACACAAGCTTTGGAACTGATGGTCTGGTTAAAGAGGAACAAAAAATCTTCCTCAAACTTGTCCAAGACATTGAAGAAGCAAAAAGAACAATTCCTGAATCATTCTATGATGCCAGTATTATTATGATACCAAAGCTAGATAAGTATCAGGAAAAGGCTAAATACATGGAAGGATATTCAAGGACCAAAAGACTCTCAACACTGGGAGACTCCAAGATGGCGGATTAGGGAATGACACATTGCACAAGGCTAGAGATAAACAGTAAAACAAAAATAAAAAAGTGTAGGAAGTACACTCTCAGGGGAGAATTGGAGAGAAAACCGCACTGGAAATCACACCAGAGAAAGAGGAATGCCATGGACCAACGTGGAGGTGCAGACAAGCAGCATGAACACAGACACAACACAGGACTGCAGCAGGTGAGAGCCGGAGCGGGTGGCAGCTTGGAGGGATGTGAGACAGGACTTCAACATCCCAGGGTGATATAGCCGGAGGGGGAGTGTGAGGCGAGTCTGGACTTGAGCCCTGGGGGCAAGCGGTTGCTTGCACATTCAGTTGAAGCAGAGGGGGCATGTTTATCTCACCCCAACTTCCCCACAACAGTGCCCGCTGCCCAGCTGAGAAAGGGTGGGAGACATTCTGGGTTTGGGCAGGAGCTACACAGCAACTGAGACAGGACACCATCTTCTTGGCAGCACCGGCGGCAGTGGCAGGGAGAGAGCAACATTCGGCCAGTGGCTCTTGTGTATGTGTGTGACCTAGAGATTCTAGCAGAGGGAAAATCTGCAGTACCCACTGACTTTGAGCCCTGTTAGGAGGTGGCTGGGCACCCATGTAGGACTGTGAGATGCTCCCAGCCTCCCAGCCTCCCAGCATCAAGAAGCCCAGGCATAGCTGGCTCGGGGAACATCTGCCTTCTGTTAGCAAGAGACTGAATACACCCAACTTGGGTGTTACCCTGGAAACTCACTGACCAGAGCTCCCTGGCCACACCCACCACACACCTCTTGGTATTCACTGCAAGTGCAGACATTCCACTAGCCATATAGGCCTAGCTCAAAGGTAAAAGCCATCAGATGGGAAAAAAACCAATTAACTCCACAAATGCCTAAAAATAAATGCAAAAATTCAAGAAACAAGAATAAGGGAGACATCATGACCCACGAAAGGAACACAACAACATTTTAATATTAGAATGTAAGATTAAGAGATTGATGAAATGCTGAAAATGGAATTCAAAAAATTGATCATAGGATTACTCAGAAGCATCATAAGAAAATCCAAAAATTAAAAAAAAAAAAAAACTCATACACGACATCAATGAGTTTTTTCCATGAAATTTTAAAGAGAAATCAAAATGAAATATTAGAAATAAGAGTGTCAATTGTTAAATCAGCAACAGGAGTCACTGTGCATTTGCTTCCCATGCAGGGCCTCTGTCTTTAATGTGTTGTACTATGAGAATTAGTGGTAAAACTAGTTTTAAACAGTACTTTATACTTTGTGTGCCTGTGTGGGTGCAAACTGTTGAAATCTTTACTTAGTACAGAGTTGGTCTTCTGCATATAAAGATAATTAAAAATGAATCTTAATGAAAAATGGGATGGGAGAAGGAGTAGGAGATGGGACGGTTTGCGGGTGGGAGGGTGGTTATGGGGGGAAGATCTGCTATAATCCAAAACTGTACCTTCTGAATTTCTATTTATTATAAAAGTTTTCTATTAAAAAAAAAAAGACCTTCCATAACAGAAATTGAAAGAATTTGTCACAACTTGTCCAGCCTTAAAAAAGATGCTTAAAGATGGGATACTGACAGAAAGATAGCCACCATTATGAAAGAATGCGAAGGCAGAAAATTTCCCAGTAAAAGTACAAAAGAAATCCAAATAAAACAATAGGCATATTTATGCAAAAGTGGCATGGCCAAGTTGTTACTTATCAATAGTCACCTTGAATATAAATAGCCTCAACTCCCCAGTTAAAGATACAGACTGACTGAATGGACTAAAAAATTGCTGCCTACAAGAAACACATCTCAGCACAAAGATACACAAACTAAAAATGAAAGGATAGAAAAAGATACTTCATGCTAATGGAAAGCAAAAAAGGGCAGGTGTTACCATCCTAATATCAGACAAAATAGACTTTAACACAAAACTGTTAAAAGAGACAAAGGGCACAATGTAATGATTAAGGGATCAATTCAACAGGAAGATGTGACTATAATAAATGTATACATGCCCAATTACAGGGCACCTGGCTATTTAAAAGAAATGTTAATGTATCTAAAGGGAGACATAGACTCCAATACAATAGTAACGGGGGACTTCAACACACAACTTTCATCGATGGACAGATCAACCAGACAGAAAATCATCGAAGAAACAACAGAGCTAATCAACACTACAGACCAAAATTACCTAACTGATATCGACTGAACTTTTCACCCTACAGTTATAGAATACACATTCTTCTCATCAGTGCTTGGAACTCTGTCTAGGATATACCATATACTAGGCCATAAAGCAAGTCTCAACAAATTGAAAAAAATCGAAATTATACCATTCATCTTCTCTGACCACAATGGAATGAACTGGAAATCAACAACTCAAGATCTCTAGAACATACGCAAACACATGGAGACTAAACAACATGCTCCTGAGTGAACAGCAGGTCACAGAAGAAATCAAAAGAGAAACCAAAAAATTTCTGGAAAAGAATGAAGATGACAATACATCATTTCAAATCTTATGGGATACAGCAAAAGCCGTGTTGAGAGAAGTTTACAGCAATTGACGCCTACATGAAGAAATTGGAAAGATACCAAATAAATGAGTTATCAATAAATCTCAAGGACCTAGAAAAACAACAACAAACTAAATGCAAAATTAGTAGGAGAAAAGAAATAATTAAAATTAGGCCGGCGCCGTGGCTTAACAGGCTAATCCTCCGCCTTGCAGCGCCGGCACACCGGGTTCTAGTCCCGGTCGGGGCACCGATCCTGTCCCGGTTGCCCCTCTTCCAGGCCAGCTCTCTGCTGTGGCCAGGGAGTGCAGTGGAGGATGGCCCAAGTCCTTGGGCCCTGCACCCCATGGGAGACCAGGAGAAGCACCTGGCTCCTGCCATCGGATCAGCGCGGTGCGCCGGCCGTAGCGCGCCTACCGCGGCGGCCATTGGAGGGTGAACCAACGGCAAAGGAAGACCTTTCTCTCTGTCTCTCTCTCTCTCTCACTGTCCACTCTGCCTGTCAAAAATAAAAAAAAAAAAAAAAAAAAAAAAGAAATAATTAAAATTAGAGAAAAAATAAACAAAACTGAAAAACAAATAATACAAAAGATCAATAAAATGAAGAGCTGGCTTTATATAAAATAAAAAAAATTGATAGACCATTGGCCCAACTAACCAAAAAAAAAAAAAAAAAAAAAGAGGGAGAAGACCCAAAACAATAAAATTGGGGATGGAAAAGGAAATTAACAACAGACACCACAGAAATAAAAAGAACCATCAGGAATTATTACAAAGAGCTGTATGCCAACAAATTGGGAAACCTAGTAGAAATGGACAGATTCCTAGACACATACAATCTACCAAAATTGAGTCATAAAAACATACAAAACCTAAACAAACCAATAACCAAGATGGAAATTGAATCAGTAATAAAGGCCCTCCCAACAAAGAAAAGCCCATGACTAATGGGTTCATGCTGAATTCTACCAGACATTTAAAAAAGAACTAATTCCAATTGTTTTCAAGCTTTTCAAAACAATTGAAAGGGAGGGAATCCTCCCAGACTCCTTCTAGGAAGCCTGAATCACCTTAATTCCTAAGCCAGAAAAAGATACAAAAGAGAAAGAGAATAACAGACCAATATCCCTGATGAACACAGATGTAAAAATCTTCAACAAAATATTGGTTAATCAAATTCAAATACACATCAGAAAGATCATTCACCTGGACCAAGTGGGATTTATCCCTGGTATGCAGGGATGGTCAACATTCGCAAATGAATATGATATATCACATTAACAAACTGAAGAACAAAAACCATATGGTTATCTCAATAGATGCCAAGAAAGCATTTGATAAAATATAACATCCTTTTATGATGAAAACCTTAAACAATGCCACAGAATTTAAGATCAATCTCATTCACAAAAACTACAAAAAAATTAAATACCTTGGAATAAATTTAACAAAGGATGTCGAAGATCTCTACGATGAAAATTACAAAACACTAAAGAAAGAAGAACATACAAAAAAATGGAAAAATCTTCCATGTTTATGGACTGGAAGAATCAATATCAAAATGTCCATACTACTAAAAGAAATTTACAGATTCAATGTGATACCAATCAAAATACCAACAACATTCTTCACGGATCTAAAAAAAAAACGATGTTAAAATTCATATGGAAACACAAGAGATCCAAACAGCTAAAGCAATATTTTTTAAAAGAGATTTATTTACTTATTTGAAAGGCAGAGTTACAGACAAGCAGAGGCAGAAGAGAGAAGGAGAGAGAGAGAGGTCTTCCATCCACAGGTTCACTCCCTAATTGGCCGCAATGGTTGGAGCTGTGCCAGTCTGAAACCAGGAGCCAGGAGTTTCATTTGGGTCTCCCACATGGATGCAGCGGCCCATGGACCTGGGCCATCTTCTACTGCTTTCCCAGGTTATAGTAGAGAGCTGGATAGGAAGTGGAGCAGCCAGGACTCAAACCGGCACCCACTTGGGATGCCGGTACTGCAGGCAGTGGCCTTACTCGCTACATAGAGAGAGAGGGAGGGAGGCAGGAAGATTTTCCATTTACTAGTCTACTGCCCAAATGGCAGGAACAGCCCAGGCTGGGCCAGGCTGAAACAGGAGCCAGGAACTCCATCTGAGTCTCCCACATGAGGGCCAGAAACCCAAGCACCTGGGCCATCACCACCTGCTTCCCAGACACATTAGCAGGAAGCCGGGTCAGAGCAGAGCAGTGGACTTCGATGCTTCTGAACAGAGATGATCCAAGTTTACTGAATTCATTATGATGTAACCACTTTCCAGAGTGATGGAAGCAAAGTCAAACTGAAGCTCTTAGGCTGAAAATCCAGAAGCAGAAATCTGACTGTACCCCTTGTCCCAGCTGCCCCATGCACAGCACTTACATCCACCCCCTACTGCATGTAGGCTGTCACTGTGGCCATCTCCTCCCCCTCGTAGCTCAATCTTGGAACCAGAATACACTAGTGTATTTATCTCTGTGTGAGCCTAACTTGTCTTGCTTTGTTCAGTGTCAGAGGCACTCACCGAGCTTTCTACTTCCTCTACTCTCCTATCCACTAATGAGCTGGTCTCTGATCAGTGGCAGAAACTCCTTTATCTAGAGTCTAAAACCACATCTACATTGACTAAACCATTCAAGAGATAATAAAAAATATAACAACTGCCAAGAACATTCTACTATAGGGGCTGACACTGTGGTGCAGTGACCTTAGCTGCACCTGTAATGCTGGCATTCCATACCTGAGCACCAGCTGGAGTCCTGGCTGCTGCACATCCAATCCAGCTCTCTGCTATGGCCTGGGAAGGCAGCAGAAGATGGCCCAAATATTAGGTCCCTCATCTACGGAGGGGATCCAGATTGTGCTCTGGTATCCTGGTTTGGGCCTGGATCAACCTGGGCTTTTGTGGCCATTTAGGGAGTGAACCAGTGGATGGAAGATAGATCTCTTTCTATCTCCCTCTCCCCCTCTCCCTCTCCAACCACTCTGCCTTTCAAATACATACACACATTTTTTAAAAAAGAATATATATGGGGCCAGCACAGTGGCATGGTGGGTAAAGCTACCATCTGCAGTGCTAGCATCCCATATGGGTGCCGGTTCAAGTCCTGGCTGCTCCACTTCTGATCCAGCTCTCTGCTATGGCCTGGGAAAGCAGTAAGAGATGGCCTAAGTCCTTGCGCCCCTGCACGTGTGGGAAGACCTGGAGGAAGCTCCTGGCTCCTGGCTTCAGACACTATTATAATAATTAAGGGATTATTTGCATGTGGTATAGCATATGGCAAAGATAAAAATCATTGCACTGCAAATGACCATGGAGTATTTCTGTGTCTTAAGAGTTAGAGTCTGCGAGAGGCCATTTCATGGTGTGAAAATCATATAAATTTAATGCAGATCTTTAAAGGTCATTTAAATGTAAACATCCAACCAATTCTTGACATCCTAATAGAATTTATCTTTTTATTTTAAAAATTCATACACACACACACACACACAATCCTGGATCAGAGTATTTACAATTTTGGAATGGGTAAAGAAATAAATACCACAATGAGGGGATTTTTTAATATTCGATTTTATGATCGTTCTTGTTTCTGCCAGTGAACAGTAGCGAATCTCAACAGGTATTGGGTGTGGGTTGCATTGGTTTGCTGCTGCAGGAAAACAGAATGGTTAATGAGAAAAGGTCTCTGGTTTTAACAATTATCAAGTCACTGATGATATACAAAACAGGAAATCCACTATAAGAATATTTATTGAATACAATCAGTGATAAGGAAGAAAGTAAATTAGGTGTCAAAGCCAGCAAGGAAGAGGAAATGATTTTTCTGATTTTCAAAGGTAAGATAATGAGAAAGAAAAGTAAATGAGGGTGAATAGGCTGTGAACTTCTGAACACACTGAGAATCTGATAAGAATCAAGTACTAAGTAGCTACCTAGAGACCAGATTATGATTACATGTGTGCATGTGGATCTCAGAGGTGGTCCCAGGGAGATGCTTGTTTTACAGTTTTCAAGAGCAGATGTACAACAAGTAAACTGGGATGGGGTAAGGGAAAGGAGGGCATTTCTGGCAAAAGAAAATATTTTGGGAAAGTGCACATCAAAAGGAAGTAAGATGTAGCATCTTGTAAGGGCCTAGGGATTGGGCACAAAATAAACTTGAAAAGGACCTGAGAAGAGCATTATAAATCTCATAAAATGTTTGGGTGAGATGCCCTGTGCTTCCACAATATGGTAGAGAAACATCAAACTTTCAATCGGTGTTGTATTGCATAGATGCCACCCATTCTTGGTTATTTATAGACTCAATGATGGGTTCTGTGGATTCCTCTAGTCTTTAGGGTTTGTTCTGCTTTTTACTCTGTTTGTCCTTCCCTTGTTTGTATTTTGGTTATATCTCTGCTTTTAAACACGAGTACCCTTAAAAGGGCATTTACCTGTAAGATAACAGCCTACTTATTTAAATTTGGGGCAGCCATGTGGGGCAGTGGCTGAGACGCCGCCTGGGATGCACTCATCCCATGTCAGAGTGCCAAACACCCATCCCTGACTGTTATAAACATAGACAAACTCTAATAGAGTAAGAAGGCAGACTGCCAAGGGACTTCAGGCTCAGGAACTGTATAGTGTGAGGTCTCTGGGTTTTATTTTTGGTGCATATATCCTTGACTGGAGAAAGCTGCAATCCAGAAACACTAATGGCTGTAGACCAAAAAGTAAGAAAAGAAGAAAAAAAGAAAAAATAGCTGCCCCAGGTAAAAAACTGCTCTCTTTAGCAGCAAAGGACCAAAAAAAAAAAAAAAAAAAAAAAAAAAAAGGAAATCTTGGCAAGAGCAGAGAGCTTTTAGAAACAATAATCACCCTAGGCCATGAGGAAAACTGGCTTCAGTCCCACTCTCGATGCAAAGGTGTCAGAGAAGGTGAAGTGGGGAATCCGGTCCTCCTCCACCTCCTCCCTTCTTCCTGTGGGTCAGGTGTCACGGAGCCTACAAAGGAAGGATGGACTGCTACCCCTACCCGGCACTCACAAGGCGCCTCCCCGTACACACTAGAGTGGCGTCGGGGAAGTTCAGTGGAGCCAGGGCTCTGACCACTTCCCAATAGCAATGAGGCTCCCACCTCCGTTCCACAAATTCCCTCTGGAATTTATGTAGGGGCAGTAATGAGGTGGCTTTCCCTTACCAGTTGGAACAGTAGCAGAGGAGCCTAAGGGGGGGAGCCTGAATTCCCACCCCCACTTGTAAGTAACAAGGCAACCCCCACAGCAGGGCAATGGAGATTTCTGCCTCTACCTGGAACTGATAAGGTGACACTCTGTCATCCCAACCCAACGGGCACAATGTCAAAGGAGGCCTTGCTGGAATAGAAAATTCAGTAAGATCCAGAGTCCCATAACATCACTGCCAAAATATCTAAGATTTAACTGACACACACACACACACACACAAAATCACTTATACCAAAAAACGGTAAAATCCAAACTCGAATTTAAAAAGGCAATCGAAATGTACCAATGTCAAGATGATACTATATTGGAATTATATGATAAAGGTTTTAAAGTAGCCATAATGAATATACTTCAATGAGAAATTAAAAATATACTTGAAACAAGTATATGAAACAAGGAAGATTAATCAAATGCGAACTTGAAAACTGAAAAACATAGTAACTAAAACAATAAAATCCAGTGGGTGGGCTCAACAGCAGAATGGGACAGAAAACAGAATCAATAGAGTTGAAGTTAGAAGAACAGAAACAACCACAGCTTCAGGCACTTGTAGGGCTGTAACAAAAGATCTAATATTTGTGTCCTTCAAAAAGGGAAAGAGAAAGAAGATGCAGCTTAAAAAAGTATTCAAAAAGACAATGGCTGAAAATTTCCTTTTTTTCTTTTTTTGACAGGCAGAGTGGATAGTGAGAGAGAGAGAGACAGAGAGAAAGGTCTTCCTTTTTGTTGTTGGTTCACCCTCCAATGGCCGCTGCGGCCAGCGCATCTCGCTGATCCGAAGCCAGGAGCCAGGTGCTTCTAAGCACTTGGGCCATCCTCCACTGCCTTCCCGGGCCACAGCAGAGAGCTGGCCTGGAAGAGGGGCAACCGGGATAGAATCCAGCGCCCCGACCAGGACTAGAACCCGGTGTGCCGGCGCCGCAAGGCGGAGGATTAGTCTGTTAAGCCACGGCGCCGGCCTGAAAATTTCCTAAATTAGTCACGGATATAAACCTATAGATTCATGAAGCTGAGCAAATCGCCAAAGGAAAAAAATCCAAAGACATCCAAGCCAAGGAAATCCCGGCCAAGATACACTGAAATCAACCCTCTGAAACGGAAGATCTGAACAGGAAAAAAGCAACACACACACACAAACACCTGAAAGCTGTGAGAGGGAAACACCTTGCCCATATGAGTAAAACAATTAAATGATAGTTATCATTCGGACACCAAGAAGTCAGAGAGAAGTCTTGGAAGAAAAGAACTGTTAACCCAGAACTCTTCATCTAGCAAAAATATCCTCCAGGAATGAAGAGGAAACCAAGACGCTGCCAGATGAAGGAAAATCAGCAGGACTGTTTGCTACCATGCAGGTTTAAGAATTGCTAAAGGAAGTTCTTCAAAGAGATGGGGAAGACTCCAGAGGAAACTTGGAATACCAAGAAGGAAAGAATAATAGAGTAAAAAATGACTAAACACAACAAACAAGAAAGTTCTCTTCTCTTGAGTTTTCTAAACTATTCTGGATGGTTGAAACAAAATTACTAGAGTATCCATGTAGTTTTCACTGTGTGTGCAGGAAACACTCAAGACACTGTAAGTGAGGGGAGAAAAAGAGACTTAACAGAGGTAAAGCAGGGGTGGACATGTGGCCTAGAGGTTGAGAAACCTGTGTCCCACATCAGAGTATCCAAGTTCCACACCCGGCTCCAGTTTCTGCTTCCTGATAATGCAGACTACGGGAGGCAGCAGTGATGCCTCGAGTGATGAGTTCCTGCTACCATGAGGGACCTGGATTGAGTTCCAGATCCTTACATGCTTTGGCCTTGACCCAGCCTTAGCCATTGGAGCCATGCAGGGACAAAGCCAGTAGCTGGGAGCTCTTTCTTGTCAAACAAAAAAGAATCTTTTAAAAAAACGAGGCAAAGTTTCCATGTTTCACTGAAACTGGTAAAATGTTGACAACAGTTAGACTCTACGTATACAGTAGTATCTAGAGCAACCACTATAAAGTCTGTAATCAACATTACAGGCAAATCAAGATGGAACAGACTAAAAAGCATGATTAACAAACCTCATCTCTGAGAAATATACTTCAAATATAATGGAACAGATGTGCTGGAAGTCAAAGAATAGAAAAATATATACCATGCAAATATCAATAAAAAGGCAGAATTGGCAACATTACCATCAGATAAAACAGACTTCAAGGCAAAGACAATTAGTAAGGCAGGGAGGTATATTGCCTAATGAAAAAAGGGTCAAAATCACCAAGAAGATACAGAAAGTCTAAATGTATATGCACCAAATGACACAGTTGCAAAATAGATGAAGAAAACTGATTAGAAAAGAAATAAGAGGGGCCAGTGCTGTGGTGCAGCGGGATAAGCGGCTGCTTGCAACCCATATCAGACTGCTAGCTGCTCCGCTTCTGGTCCAACTTCCTGGGAAGGTAGCAGAAGATGGCCTAAGCATTTGGGTCCTTGCCACCCTTGTGGGAGATCTGAATGGAGTTCACGGCTCCTGACTTTGGCCTTGTCCAGCCCTGGCTGCTGTGGCCATTTGGAGAGTGAACCAGTGGATAGAAGATCTCTCTCTCTCTCTCTCTCTCCCCATATCTGTCACTTTTTTCTTTTGTTTTTAAATCAATCAGGAAAAAAGCAAACAGAAAGGAGGATATAATGACAAGAAGAACAGATAGCAATGATAATGAAATCAGAAAAAGAGAGAAAAATCAATGAAATGAAAAGCTGACTCTGAAAACATCAGTAAGATCAGCAAACCTCTGATTGACAGCGACAAAAAACAAGAGACAGTCACTCAACTCAAAAAGGAAATGGGGTATTGCTCAGACACCAAAAGAACAATGTAATACCCTGAACAATCTACTCACGGGAATTTGAAAATTTAGATGAAAAGAACCAATTCCTTAAAAGTTACACCTATACTCTTCCATACTAAAAAATAATAACTTGAATAGTCTTGTAACTATTAACGAAGTTGAATCTGCATTTTTACTTTATTTTTTAAAAGGTGGCCTTTCGTTTTTCTTTTTTTTAAAGATTTATCTATTTGAAAGGCAGAGTTACACAGAAAGGAAGAGAGAGAGAAAGAGAGAGTGAGTGAGCAAAGAGAGCGAGCTCATCCACAAATAACTGTAATGGCCGGGGCCAGCATAGGCTAGGAGCTTCATCTGGGTCTCCTATGTGGGTGGCACAGACCTAAGTATGTGGGCCATCTTCTGCTGCCTTCCCAGGAGCATTAGCAGGGAGCTGGATAGTAAGTGGAACAGACGGCACATGACCCCGTGCTCCTATGGGGTGCTGGCTGGTGTTGCAGGGAGCAACTTAACGTGCTGTGCCACAATGCCAACTGAATTTGTATTTGAACTCCTCCCAAATATATCCCAAATATCAGGCCATTCAATAGAGAATTCTACTAGCTAGTTAAAGAACTCACACCAATTCTGTACAATCCCTTCCACAGACGGAGAGAAGAAAACTTGTCCTAAGTCTCTGAGGCCGATATTGCCCTGATACCAAACCACACAAAGACAGCGTCACAAAAAACCATAGATCAGTATTTTTCACGAATATAGAGAAAAAATCTTTTATTAAACACTAGAAAACAGAAATCAACAGCATATAACAAGGAATTAAATATATTGTAACCAAGTATGGTTTATTCCATGGATGCAAAGATGGTTTAATATTCAAATTTTTAAAAATCACATTAGTTATTAACAAGAAGAAAAAGCACTTGCTCATATCAATTGAGAAAAACCATTTAGTTTAATTCAACAGTCATTCATAAATAAAAATTCTCAAAACAGCAGGAATAGACAGAAACTTCCTCAACTTTGAGAAGAACATTCACAAAAAACCTGTGACTAACATCGGCCTAAACAATGAAAAAAATAAATCTTTTCACACGGAGATGAGGAAAAAACAACCCTGGCTGCCATTCTTATGCAATGCCTGGAAGTGGTAATCAGTATAAGTAAGTGAGAAAAGGAAATGAAAGGCAAACCAATCAGAAAGGAAGAAATAGAACTGTTTGCAATGACATAGTGGCCTATACAGAACATTCCAGGAGACCTATCAAAACTAGAACTATTGAATGAGTTCAGTACGGTTACAGGACATAAGAGCAATGTTCAAAAACTAACTATATTTCTGTACACTAGCAATGAATACATGAAAAATGAAATTAAAAATAGAATGCTATTTATAATTGCTCAATTTTGGTATACATTATAGCCAACAAAACATGTGAAGACTTGTTTGCTAAAAACTATAAAATGCTGATTAAAGAAATCAAAGATATAAATAAATGGAAGCCGGTGCCGTGGCTCAACAGGCTAATCCTCCGCCCTGTGGCACCGGCACACCGGGTTCTAGTCCCAGTCGGGGTGCCAGATTCTATCCCGGTTGCCCCCCTTCCAGGCCAGCTCTCTGCTGTGGCCCGGGAGTGCAGTAGAGGATGGCCCAAGTTGCTTGGGCCCTGCACCCCATGGGAGACCAGGAGAAGCACCTGGCTCCTAGCTTCGGATCAGCGCGGTGCGCCAGCCACGGCGGCCATTGGAGGGTGAACCAACGGCAAAGGAAGACCTTTCTCTCTCTCTCATTGTCCACTCTGCCTGTCAAAAAAATAAAAAATAAATAATAAATGGAGACAAACCATGTTCTTAAAATACAAATTAAGACACAAAGAGATATCACTGCAAACTTATTAGAATGACTAACTTTAAAATTAAAGACAATGCAAATGCTGGTGAGGACACAAAGAAATTGAATGTTTCATACATGGCTGGTAAGAAAGTAAAATGGTATAGTCATATTAAAAAACAGTTTAGTGGTGCTGGTGCTATGGCGTAGTGGGTAACTCTGCTGCCTGACGCATTGGCGTCCCATATGGATGCAGGTCTGAGTTCCAGCTGCTTCACTTCAATCCAGTTCTCTGCTAACGGGCCTGGGAAAGCAGCAGAACATGGCCCGAGTCCTTGGGCCTCTGCACCTATGTTGGAGACACCCAGGAAGCTCTTGGCTCCAGACTGGCCCAGCTCTGGCCATTGCGGCCATTTGGGGAGTGAGGCAGTAGATGGAAGATCTCTCTGTCTCTACCTCTCTCTCTGTAACTCTGCCTTTCAAATATAAAGAAATATTAAAAATAATTTAGTAGTTTTTTTAAAGGATGCAAAAGAAAGAGATATGAGCAGGGCCGGCGCTGTGGTGTAGCGGGTTAATGCCCTGGCCTGAAGCGCTGGCATCCCATATGGGTGCCGGTTCTAGTCCTGGCTGCTCCTCTTCCAATCCAGCTCTCTGCTATGGCGTGGGAAAGCAGTAAAAGATGGCCCAAGTCCTCAGGCAACTGCACCCATGTGGGAGACCCGGAAGAAGCTCCTGGCTCCTGACTTCGGATCAGCCCAGCTCTGACAGTTGCGGCCATTTGAGTGAACCAGCAGAGGGAAGACCCCCCCCCCCCCTCTCTCTCTCTCTTTCTACCTCTCTTTCTCTCTGTGTGTAACTCTGACTTTCAAGTAAAATAAATAAAATTCTTTAAAAAAAAAAAAAGAGAGATGAGCATATAACCTAGCAATTCTACTGGCAATACATCCCTGAGAAAAGAAAATTTATGTTCACACAAAGTCTTTACATAAATGCTCAAAGCATGTGTATTTGTAATAGCCAAAACCAGGGAAAAACTAAAATACCCTTCAATAGGTAAATGGTTAAGCAAACTGTGGTCCGTCCATATCACGGAATGAAAAGGAACAAACTGACACATTCAACAAGTTGAATGTTTATTGGGATAGGGCATCCATCAGAATGGAAGGGACAGAATCTGAGAGAGGGCCCAGTCACTCAGGCTGTGGAAAGTAAGGTTTATAATGGTTAAATAGAGAGAATACACCCGGCAGGCCAGGTGGGCAGCTCAGCAGAGAGCTGACAGTAGAGCGCACAAAAGTCATATTCTTTATGAGCCTGCTTATATACCACCATTCAGATGACAGAATCATAGAGATGGAGAACAGACTGGTGGTTGTCAGCAGCTAGGGACAACTGGAGTGGAAGCTAGGCTGGACCGCCAGGGAGCAGCAGGAGAAAGATTTTTATGGTGATACAGAATGGTTGTGCATCTTGACTGTGGTGGTGTTTATATGAAATCTCACACTGTCACACACACATACACGGGTGCATTTGAAATTCGTGAAATCTGAATGAGATCTTGGGATTGTACCCACATCTGTTTCCTGGTTTTGATAATGTACTGTGCTCATGTAAGACGGTATCACTGAGGGAACTTGGTAAGGAGTACACGAACTCTTTCTCTGCTGTTTTGCGCTTCATACGAATCTGTAATTATTACAAATAAAATAATGATTTATAATGAACAATTATAATAAAACTATAATTACAGGAGTTGGCACTCACTTTTCTCTTAGGACTGTCTTGGCATAGCAACAGCAAAGCATTTTTGCACATTTGCATTGTTTGCAATCTTTCTCAGAAGCCCTGGGATTGTGAGCAGAAGTTGAGCAATCTCCTGAGAAAACACAGTATGATAAACAGTTGTTTGAGGATTTTGACCTCTCTAGTTTCAGGTGACCTTACCCAGCCTGTGAGCCCAAAGAAAGAGTCAACGTCCAGGTGTGAGAACTGATTACTTTATAAGGAGCTGGACTGTACTTTCATTAGCAGTATAAGAATAGAGAATACGCCGTGGCTGGACAAATGAGGAAATGTTCATCCTTTGATAAGAACAATAGGAGAGCGCCAGAAAACACATAATTGGAAATATCCACGTGACATTTCTATTTCACTTTGGATGGGTCTCTGCACTGCTTCTTTACAGCCATGAGTCCCAAACACGTGGACATCTGCTGGACACCACAGGAACTGCCGGCTGGGGACAGTTCAGTTTCAACACTAGGCTATTACATTTCTCTTGGTTATGTCCTAACAGATGCAACTGTTCCGTCTATCTTTTGACCTACAGATCTTATGAAAAACAAATCACTGAGGCACTTGGATACCATGAACAAGAATGCCTGGGAACTTCTCTATTTGGGTATGCCTGGTGGGTAAGGGATCAACTTCCATTTTGGCGTCATTACCTTACCATCGTTCTCACTTTGTGCATTCTAAGTACTACCTTGCTTAACCTGGTTTTTATAGCCTTACTGGGATTTCTCCCTGATACTGCAGAGTCAACTTATTTGGCCTCTATCCATATGTCCCCAAACAGATAAAAAAATAAATATGCATATAATATTACCTCAGTGAAAGAAACCATCACTAACTACCCATTTACCCAAGTTCAGTGGCAGGCAGCTGGCTTGACCCTGCCACTCATTAACAGCGCTCTTTTCATCTTTGCCATGTCTGCCACTCTCCACTCCGCCTCCTTGCAACCTCCATCCCAGACCTCATCATTTCACCCTCACACTGGACTATCGCGCAGCTTTTAACTGCTTTTTCTCTGACAGCTTTGCAATCCATCCCTATAACACTGCTGAGCAAATGTTTCCAAAACTTAAATCTAACTGTGTCATTTTCCTACCAAAAATCCCTCAGTACCTTCTCATGACCTACAGGAAAAAGAGCCACTCAATACCAGCTAAGACCTTTCCCTAACCTGGTCAACCTCCTTCCCCTGCAACCCTTCTGCCCACCACCACACATGTAGAGATCCATCATGTGTCATGCCCCTGGGATTCTCCAGGGACCTTTGCTTGCACTATTTATTATCTGCTCAAATGTTCTGTTCTTCCTCCTGTGGCCACGATTCAAGAGCTGGTTTAAGAGCACCTCCTCTGTGAGGCCTCTCCTGGGAACACACACAGTGCTCTACTCCATTCTCCCATCACAGCTCTGACGCCTCTGCCGGGCAATCTTTGTTTGGATATCTGTCTTTTCTACCATGTTCAGAGGCTGGGACCATTTTTTACTCATTGGATAATTAGTACCAGCACAGTGCCAGACCCACATGGGTATTTGGTAAAAATTATAGAAAATGCTAAAGGTCTAGCTCAGCTTCTCTCCTGTCTTGGTTTGGACTTTGGACCTGTGTTTGTCACTGCATTTACCCATGAATGTCAGCTATTCATTTTCCTGCTCCTCAACTGAGGCTCCTTGTGGACAGGGGCAGGACAATAAAGAACAAAAGGAAGGGGAGGTTAACAATTATTTATTAACTGCCTATTTTATTTTAAACTCCCTTCTAAATACTTTTGAATGAGGTTTAGAGAGGTTTAATTACAGAAATAGAGAGAGAGAGAAGAAATAGGCAGTACAGGACTCACAAAGGTTTAAAATAACTAAATACAATAATGAATTAGAAACCAGTAAAAACATGAGAATTTGTGAGTCCATCCTAAAAATAAACAAACATATACGTGACAGCAAAGGGGGAAGGGCTTTTGTTTATAGTAAAATGCAAAGGGTAAATGAGAAGAAGTGGTAAAGAGGAAAAAAAATCAGCATGTCACAATCAATCAAAAATGTGATCAGGTGAGAACCATCATCACATGTTAAATTTATGGGGGAATTCTGACAAGAAGCAGGGTATTGCATTGTCTTTTTTTTTTTTTTTAAATTTTGACAGGCAGAGTGGACAGTGAGAGAGAGAGACAGAGAGAAAGGTCTTCCTTTTGCCGTTGGTTCACCCTCCAATGGCCGCTGGCGCGCTGTGGCTGGCGCATCGTGCTGATCCGAAGCCAGGAGCCAGGTGCTTCTCCTGGTCTTCCATGTGGGTGCAGGGCCCAAGCACTTGGGCCATCCTCCATTGCCTTCCCGGGCCACAGCAGAGAGCTGGCCTGGAAGAGGGGCAACCGGGATAGAATCCGGCGCCCCGACCGGGACTAGAACCTGGTGTGCTGGCGCCGCAGGCGGAGTAGTAGCCTGTTGAGCCACAACGCCGGCCTGCATTGTCTTACAGTAGCTTTTCATATATAACTTAGTAGTTGCAAAGAAGAAAAGAGTAGAAAAACTGGGTAACACATGGATTGGCTGAACAAAACCATCAACATCCATGAGGGGAGAGATGGTCACCACACACCTCCAGATGTGACACTCTGAAAAGGACATACCTGCAGTTTAACCACTAGGAAAGATCAGGCTAATATGAGATAAGGAATCACACTATTAGAAGAAAGACAAAGGGAGACCCTATTCTTTAAAAATATCAGTCCCATAACAGACAAAGAAAGGCTGTGGAATGATCTACAGTAACGGGAGTCAGGAGCCCTGAGAACAGAACGCATCATGTGACCCAGGAGAGGGGCGGGCTAACTCTAGCTGGTAGGCCCAAGCTGGCCAAATTCAGCCCGGAGTCTTTTACAGGGCTGTCCAACAAGCAAAGCAAAGCAGATTATCTGACAAGGATTGTGGCTTGCAAAGTCTCAGGTGTGACCAGGCTTGTATAGCAAAAGTTCGCTGATCCCTGAAGAACAGATCCTGTACTGGAGGAGGGAAACTCTAAGGGCCATTATAGATCTGAACAAGGAGGGTAGTTCAAGGTCCTGAAGTCGCTAACTATACTGTGGTTGGATGAGAAAATATTCTGATTCTTAAGAAATTCACCCTGGAGTTCTTAGGGGTGAAGGACTATGGCGTGTGTAACATTTCCTCAACTGGCTCAGGGAAGAAAGTGTGCGTGTGTGTGTGTGTGTGTGTATGCACTTGTAGCAGGAGGGAAAAGAAAGCAAGCAAGCAAATCGGAGAAAATGTTAACGACTGGTCAATTTGCAGTTTATGGGTCTTTTTGTATTATTTTTATTATTATCCTTTTTTGTAAATTTGAATAATTTCCCAGTTTAAAACAAAAGGAAAGGAGGAAGGAAGTATATGGTCTGAAGTCAGATGCCTGGACTTAAATCTCATTTCTACTACTTTCTGGCTATTTCATCTTGGACATGTTACTTAATCCCTAAATATGTCAGTTTTCTCACCCATGAAACACCGATTTCAAAAGTACCTAATTTACATAGTTATTGTGAGGATTAAAAAATATACTTGACAGTATCTACTGCATATTAAGCACTAACAAAATCAGCTATTTTTATAAATAAGAAAAATAACAGTAACTGAAGTAGCAATCATTCAACCATACCACGAGCCAGGTGCTGTATAAAGGGTTTCCTAATAACAGTCTTAGGTAGCACTATGCTCATTTTCCACACAAAAAACTAGAAAGAAAAAGGAGCTACAAGTCAACCCTAATCAACTAGACTGAAAATAACCTCTTAATTATTCATGATACCACAGAACAATTAAACAACTTGCACAGAGTCACCTAGTTAACAAGAGATGGTGTAGGAGTTGAGCAAAGTCCATTCTTCTGTGACTTCTGTGTGCTGTCCATTCTTCATGTCTGGGCAGTGTGTCCCTTGATGCACAGACTACTTCCAGAACTCAGCAGGAAGTCAATAAACTCTCAGAGAACTGAACTGCCTTGAAATTGATATGGGACTTTAATTTACCACCCATATCAGTTTCAAGTCCTTTTTTTTTTTTTTTTTTGACAGGCAGAGTGGATAGTGAGAGAGAGAGAGAGACAGAGAGAAAGGTCTTCCTTTTTGCCATTGGTTCACCCTCCAATGGCCACTGCGGCCGGTGCATCTCGCTGATCCGAAGCCAGGAGCCAGGTGCTTCTCCTGGTCTCCCATGGGGTGCAGGGCCCAAGGACCTGGGCCATCCTCCACTGCATTCCTGGGCCACAGCAGAGAGCTGGCATGGAAGAGGGGCAACCGGGATAGAATCCGGCACCCAACCGAGACTAGAACCCGGTGTGCCGGCGCCGCAAGGTGGAGGATTAGCCTGTTAAGCCACGGCGCCGGCCTCAAGTCCTATTTTCAATCAAAGGTAACAAGGTGCATGAAAAGACAATATGGGTAAAAACCAGAAGAAATTACAGACAATGGAATCAAAGCCACAGGGACTACAGATACTCAGGATGACTGGATTCAAACAACAAAACAACTCTATTTCCAAATATTCAAGAAGGTAAAAGCTAAACTTGGAAACTTTAGCAGGGAATGGAAAATTTGACAAAATGGATTAGTATATTGAAACAAACAAAAAATACAAATGAGAAGGCAAGAGACAGAAAATATCTTGAGGTCTGACACAATGGAGTCCAAGAGGAAAAGAGATAATGAGGGAAAAAAAATTAAAGGAAAAAAAAAAAAGGTGGAGAAATTTTCCAGAACTGAGGGAATGGTCAATCCTTCATATATTTATGAAGCCCGAAGAGTCCCAAGCAGGAGAAATAAAAGGAAGTACACATCCAGACACATCGCAGCATAAAACCAAAGAGGTAGAGTGGGAACAGTCAGAGGGAGGTGAGGGCGAGCAGGTGGGGATGGCAAGAAATTCACAGCTTTTTACCAATGCAATTTAAAGAGGGAATTTCTTTATTATGTTGGAAGAAAGCAAATGCAAACCTAGGATTCTAGACCCAACCAGAATATACATTTTCAGAACGACAGAAAATACAGTTTGCTGTCAGCAGATCCTCTAAAAGAAATTTTAAAGGATGTTCTTGGGGCAGAAGGAAAATAATCCTCAATGGAATATAAAAGATACCTAAAGGCCGGCGATGCAGCTCACTAGGCTAATCCTCCACCTGCGGCGCAGGCACCCTGGGTTCTAGTCCCGGTTGGGGCACTGGTTCTGTCCCGGTTGCTCTTCTTCCAGTCCAGCTCTCTGCTGTGGCCTGAGAGTGCAGTGGAGGATGGCCCAAGTCCTTGGGCCCTGCACCCGCATGGGAGACCAGGAGGAAGCACCTGGCTCCTGGCTTCGGATTGGTGCAGTGCACCGGCCGCATTGTGCCCGGCTGTAGCGGCCACTTGGGGGGTGAACCAACGGAAAAAGGAACACCTTTCTCTCTGTCTGTCTCTCTCACTGACTAACTCTGCCTGTCAAAAAAAAAAAAAAAAAAAAAAAAAGATACCTAAAGAACAGAGAGCACAAACAATGTTTAAAGTGTAGATAAATGGCAGGTGAAGTAGTAGGTTACGCTACTACTTGGGATGCCAACGACCCATATATCAGGGATTCTGATCTTGCTTCCTGTGACAGCACCTGGGAGGCAGCAGCTGATGGTCCAAGTACTGGGGTTCCTGCCACCCACAAGGGAGACCCAGATGGAGTTCCTGGCTCCAGGTTGCAGCATGGCCTACCCACGGCTATTGTGGGCATGTGGAGAGTGAACCAACACAGAGAAGATCTCTGTTGGTCTCTCCTTCTTTCTCTGTCACTCTGCCTTTCAAATAAATAAATAAATAAATACTGTAGATAAATCTAAACAAATACTTACTGTATAAAGAAATAATAATATTCTTTACCCATTTGTAATAAATATTCATAAGAACATAAGCAGGTGAATCAGCATGGGGAAAATGATGGGTATGTGTTCTAAAGCCCTTGCTTTTACACAGTTAAGGGGCAACAGATTTGATTAGTCAAGGATAAATGTAATAATCTCTAGGGCAACCATTCAAGGAAGAACAACAAAAAATGATTTAATTTACAAGCTAACTGGAGGGAAGATAAGACCAAGGGTGCTTAAGGAAGTAGAAAAGTACAGTGTTACTGGGTGCAGGATGACGGGCAAGAGCTATTCTGGAAGAAGCCAGGCAAAGGCTGACCACAGAGGCTCACATTATAGATTCTGACTTTCATTCTAAACGCAGCGCTTCTGAGCAGCAGAGTTCTATATTCTATTATGATGGCTTTTGCTGTGGTGTGAAGAGGAAGAGAGAACTTTACCACCCTAGGACTACTTCCCTAGGATGGCCTTTTCAATCAAATTAGTTTTAAAAAGATTTATTTATTTGAAAAGCAGAAAAGTAGAGTGACAAGGAGAGGGAGAGGGAGAGCGGGCGGGAGAGGGAGAGGCAGAGGCAAAGGGAGAGGGAGAATCTTCTATCCACTGTTTATTCCCTAACTTGCCTAAAAGTTGAGACAGGGCCAGGCTTAGCCAGGAGACAGGAACTCCATCTGGGTCTCCTATGTGGGTGGCAGGAATTCAAGTACTTGCACTATCATTCACTGCTTCCCAGGCACATTAGTAGGAAGCTGGATTGGAATCAGAGCACCAGGGACTCTGATATGGGATGTGGGCATCTCCAGCAACTGCTTAACCTGCTGTGCCACAATGCCTGCCCCTCAAATAACTTTTTTAAGTCATCATCTTACTTTAGAAAGTAATGATGCATTACATGCTAGAAAAGAAAAATCAGCTTTTGCCATTTTTATTTTTAAGATTTACTTGGGGAAGTTAATTTTCTTTGTGGCTATTTTAATTAACATTTATTTTTTTTAAAATTTTATTTATTTATTTATTTATTTTTGACAGGCAGAGTGGATAGTGAGAGAGAGAGAGAGAGACAGAGAAAGGTCTTCCTTTTTGCCACTGGTTCACCCTCCAATGGCCGCTGCGGCCGGCGCATCGCGCTGATCCGAAGCCAGGAGCCAGGTGCTTCTCCTGGTCTCCCATGCGGGTGCAGGGCCCAAGGACTTGGGCCATCCTCCACTGCCTTCCCGGACCACAGCAGAGAGCTGGCATGGAAGAGGGGCAACCGGGATAGCATCCAGTGCCCCAACCGGGACTAGAACCCGGTGTGCCGGCGCTGCAAGGTGGAGGATTAGCCTGTTAAGCCAAGGCGCCAGCCTATTTTAATTAACATTTCAAATACTAGGTGGCCTTCTCTGTTTCCTGATGCTCCCAGAACCATGGTTAAGTCTCTGATAGATCACAGTTCAAATAAACAGTCTAACTTCCATGAAAGCACAAGGGCTTTTCAATCTTATATTTGAGAATAGAGCATGCCACATTTTAACAGTAACCTGAGAAGCTAGCCACCAAGAAGCCACCTAGGGTACTGGGTGGTGTGATGTGGGGATGGTGGGATTAAGCCTGACTTCGTTTGCATAAAACATTTACATGAGAAGAGGAGGTAGCCAGTGTGGTACAATGAACCTTAAGGAAGATAGCGTTTATTTATTTATTTTTTAAAGATGTATTTATTCATTTGAGAGGCAGAGTTACAGACACAGACAGGGAGAGACAAAGAGGGAGGTCTTCCATCTGCTGGTTTACTCCACAAATGGCCACAACCACAGGAGCTGAGCTGACCTACAGCCAGGAGCCAGGAGCTTTCTCCAGGTCTCCCAAGTGGGTGCAGGAGCACTTGGGCCATCTTCCACTGTTTTCCCAGGCCATAGCCCAGAGCTGGATCAGAAGAGGAGTGGCTGGGACACAAACCAGTGTTAGCAGGCAGGCAGAGACTTAGCCTACTATACCTACCACAGCATTGGCCCTCAGAGGACATTGTTTAGCCTCAACAATTTGCATGTACTCCTTGCCTTGCTATTATTTTGAGTCCAACCCCAGACACAGCATATTAATTCAGCCGGATATAAGAACTACCATAGCCACACTAACACTGGTATCCTGATAAGGGTCTTTTCTTCTTATTTTACTATGCTGCTTCTCTCCAAAAATGGATTATTTCCTTGCTAGGCACTATTTACTCAAGGCAGACATTAAACTTGGGTATTTGTTCTGTGGTCAAAAAACAAAACAAAACAAAACAAAACAAAACAAAAAAACACACACACACTAAAAGGGGAAAAAATGAAAATAATGTCAAGAACTAAAATCCCAAACAAAATTCTCCAGATGCCAAAATTCAAAGCCATCTGAAATTTGATAAACACCTCAGTATTCCTTCTGACAGCTGGAAATTCATAGGGGGGTTGTTTACTATTTTAGCTTTTCCCTGTCACTCCAGGAAGACTAGAGGTTATCTCAAGGGTGTTTTGCTTTTCTTATTTTCTTCTTCTTTTTTTTTTTTAAACTATGCTCCTTTCTAAAAATTCCAAGCCAGAAAGTACTTCATGATGTCTAGATGAGGGCTAAATAAGAAGCAATTTCACACAGAAGAGAATTTATGAACCCAACAGATAGAATTTAGGGCTTTCTTCATGTTTGGTTTAGGAAAGGCAGCAAAAAGCAGAATAGTTACTCTTGCAGCATGAGGAGAAGACAGAAAGAAGAAAGCAGCAGCAAAGAAAAGGGGAAGGAAAAGCTCAGGCTTGCATACTCTTACCTTCTTGTGGGCAATCAGGAGGCAGTTGGAGTGTTCGTGTTCACAGGCGATATCATAGTCAGGGATCAGCTCCACCAGTTCGCGGACAAACCGGACGACTTCCTCGTGCCAGGGCACGTTGGCCATGGTCAGATTGCTTGCGGAACTTGCTCCACAGTAGGTGACACCCTGGGGAAACATCACAGCAACTCAGGAGTGAATACGGACTCACCAGAGGTTCACAGGAAGACGTTCAGAGACAGAAGGGCTTCTTGGGGTCATTTAACTCAACCTCACCCAGCCTGTTCTGAAGTGAAGAGAGCAAGAGAGACCCTAAAATTGGCTTAGGAGATCCCACAAGTAGCACTGGAGGTACTGGGCCTACATTCTTTCCACTTGAAAATGCTGGGGCTGAGAACCTGTGCTCTGTGCTGTGTCCTCTATGTTATCTAATTTCAATCATCTATTTGAGTCAACAGTGTATTTTTTCTGCTCAGATTCATTTGTGCACTACAGTAGATCAATTGTGAAGGGCTTCTAGTCCTTGAGGATGAAAATGAGAGCATAGTAGACACCACAGAAATTTATTGCCCAAGTGACACACTGGAAAATAAGATGAGCGTTCATTTTCTAGCACAGTTGAGACGGAGACTGGCACACTTCTGTCAAGTACCAGAGCAGGACCTCCTTGAAACTTCTCTTCATCACACTCTCTGAATATGGACAGGCACAAAGCAAAGAGACCAGCATTTGTGGCTACACATACATACCTTTGTACATGCACGTGTGCGCGCGTGCACACACACCCACACACCCACACACACCTGTTTATCTCACAGATATGGAGATTCCTATTCAGTACAACTGCAGTAGGATAAATTGGCTTCAGGGGCTAGCATCGTGGGACAGCAGGCTAAGCTGCTGCATAAGATGCCCACATTCCATATAGGAGCACCGCTTTGAGTCCTGGCTGCTCCATCTCCAATCCAGCTCCCTGCTAATGCTCCTGGGAAGGCAGCAGAAGATGGCTCCAGTATTTTGGACCCCTGCCACCAGTATGGGAGACTCAGATAGAGTTCCAGGCCCCTGGTTTTGGCCCATACCAGCCATGGCCATTAAAGCTATTTGAGGAATAAACCAGGGCATGGAAGGTTTCTCTCTGTCACCCTGTCTTTCAAGTAAATAAATTTTAGGGAAAAAAAGGGATAAATTGGATTATAATTATTTTGAATGCCACCTGACTGAAATCAACGTATGTAAGTCCCAAAATTTCATAACTAAGTTTTCTATTTGGTAAATTACATAACAATAAATGATTAATTTTCTAATGACAGCAGTATCTTATCTCTGTGAGCTCTTCAAATACCCCAAATCAAACTTTCTTAATATTGATTTGAACAGTCTGTCTAGAATATTCCCAGTAATCTATTAAGTCAAGTTTTCAATTCTGCAAGTATTTCAATGACATATTTATTTCAAATATTTCATAAGTGGCATATTGCCCAATTTAAGTTTTTATATAGGTTTCACATGTGCACAGGAAGATGGGGCATAATGGGTTAAATGGGGGGAATAACTAGAATAAAAAGACAGGTGTTCCACTCATACACACACACCACACACAAACTGAAGAAAGCAGAGCGGCATTAAATTGACAAAAAAAAAAAAAAAGAAAAAGAAGACACCAAAAAACCCAGAGCCCACACGTGAGCACTGCCGTGTGATCCTGACCCTGCAGGTGGCAGAGGTGGGACTTGGCGGAAGCCTCAGATGCGCTGTGTGGTCCGCTCTTGTCCAGATGGCGGTTCAAAAGGATTGTGGTGTCCTCAACTGAGATGGCCTTTGCTGAATATAAACCACACGCTGCCCGGCTTCCTTCTCATTAGCAAGAGAATCTTCTCCACTGGCCCAGTGATTTACAGACATCATTAAACTGAGCTTGAGTTTTAGGTGAAGAGAAAAAGCAAATAATACAGTTCCAGAAATCATGAAGAAAGTTTGGTTGGAACTACCATGCTAAACTCATACATGATTTATTGACAGACCACATTAATCATAAAAAAAGTGGTTTAGTTCAATTTAAATACCCGCACTGCTTATGATGTGTGAGTTCTACAAACAAGTGTGTAGGTAGTAGTTAATTCAAAGGAATTTCTGGTTACTGTTTAAAAACTTCATTCGCTTACGTATTGGGAGAAGGTTTCCAATAAGATCTCCTACGCACGACAATGGCTTCTAAAATATTTTAATATTTTATTGCTCAGCACTAATGAATCATGAAACATTCAGGGGAACTTTGGTTTGGAAAGGGAATGAGAGAATGAATTTCACAGCCCGTTATTATGCCCTCCCAGAACACTTCTCCTTACCATGGGATGCTGCTTTAAGAGTTGACAGAAGCACTTTTCACGGGAAAGCTCTTTCAGCCAAGGCCCTCCCAGGTGAGCCGTGGTGGGAACCTCCCCAGGTGAGCCACTGGGCCTGAGCCCTCAGTGTCAGCACTGCCTGGGCAGAAACTGGTCTCAGAGAATCAGAACGCAGGTCACCTTCCTGAACCTGGGGCTCCACTCAGTTTGGCTCCTGACACTCTGCTCTGTGGTGCTCTCTGCTCCCTCCTACAGGCTAGTCTGCTGATAGCTTCCCTGACTTCACTCCTGAGTGCGGATGACCCTGCGTTATCCCCAAACACTCCATTTTCTCCTTCTGTCATGGTTGTCTGCCACCTTTTCATGCATTGCCACCCCATCCCCACCCCATTTATCACCTGCAGCAAGTTCCTCCCCAACCACTTGAACAAAGAACAAGAGAAGAGCATGCCAAGAAAAAGCAAAGTCACTCCCTGCAGAATCTGCAGGCTGTAGAGTGACAAGAGTTGTGAAGAACAAGATCATCTATCCTCTCAGGGTCCAGGCTGAAAAGCACATCCCATGTCCTACAACCAGGGACTTTCTGCTGCCTACACCGTTCTGGGACCTGGGAGCCCCAAGGTCTCCGACTGCTTGCAAAGTGTGCCTTGGGAGTCACAGCCTGTAGGCAAAGCAGTATGTCTGAGTACTGAACAGGCTCATTAAAGTGATGAGGTGTCAAAAGACTCCTAATAATGCTTTTGTCTCCTATGGTTTGATGAGAGAAGAAATATGGACTTCATGGTTATTTTAGCAATACATCCAAAATGTTACATGCCACTCTTTTCACCTAAAAATGCTTCAATAGCTCTCTGCAAAGCAGCCCATGCTTCTAAGCATGCCATATGAGGCCCTCGCTCCCTATGTCTGTGGTCTGTTCTAACCATGGCCTGTGAACCATTCATGAACCTTTGCCTTTGCCCCCCCACCCCCAAGTCACTTAAGCTGGACCACCCACTCAGCATCCCATCTTCACTTGGCTGAAATCCCCTCTCATCTCTTTAACCTCTGTTCAGGAACCCCCACCCCATCCAACCCCAATGTCATCATACATCCTGTGCAAACCTAATGAGAGAACTGGCCTAGGGACACATCTGAACTGTTAAATCTTAGTGGGGGGGGTAGGCCTTACTGTTCTCTGTGCTCCCAACCAGTCTACACTGAATACATGAAACATCAACCCGTACAGTCTTCCATGATACTGAACTTCAGAAATCTAATCTAATATGAAAGGCTCCGCTGTTCTCTCTTGATCCCATCTACTCTGCGATACTGACCCTCCACCCTACCCACACCAGGGCCCTCCGGAAGTTCCATCTGGTGATTCCTCTCAGGCAGACCCACCTGATTCCCCTGCATCTCAGCTTCCGTCCTCTGAGGTCAGCTTCCTCATGCCAAGCCCATGGGCAGGAGACAGGCTTGGAGCCCCCTCTTGAACCCTCGATTTCCCCTTCTTCCACTCTTGCTCTCCCTCAGGGATGCCACCACCTCAGGAACAGGACCCTCTACTTGCCCTGTCCCCCCTCTCCCTCACCAGCAGCCCAAACTGCCTCTCTCCTCTCTTCCTGACCCCTCCTCCTATGTTCTGCCACTCTCTCCTGGGTGCAAAAGATGGTGTAAAGGCTAGCAGAATGTTGACTGCTGTGGAAAGCCCCTTAGCTGGGACATTCCAAACTCCTAAGACAATGCACTATAAATTTCACCAAGGAGCCTCCCTCTCATCTTCCGCCCACCTTAGAGTCCAGGTGGCACTCTACACCTCCCCCAACAAGCAGCTTAATAGAGGACTCTGCCTGCTGTTCAAATGCAATGCAGCCTGACTTCAACACCCCCACCGCCATCCCCAACCTTCCCCACAGTCTAGGGGAGCTCAACTCCTACTCGCTTTTACCACCCCCCTTCTGTCCTCCCTAAAATAAAGTCTTCTCTAACTAGCTGCCTCATCCCCTTCTATGAACCCTAAAATCCTAAACCCTAACATAATGGAGCCACATCTTGCACTGCTACTCTGTCTCACATCTAAATTCTCTCGCATGAAGAAAAACATTTCTGATCCAGGGGCCGCCACTGTGGTATAGAGGGTAAAGCCACCCACTGCCTGCAGTGCTGGCATCCTCTATGGGCGCTGGTTCGCGTCCCAGCTGCTCCACTTCCAATCCAGCTGTTATGGCCTGGGAAAGCAGAAGATGGTCCAAATCCTTGGGCCCCTGTACCCGTGTGGGAGACCCAAAAAAAGCTCCTGGCTTTGGATCGAAACAGTTCCGACCACTGTGACCAAATGGGGAGTGAAACAGTGGATGGCACACCTCTATCTGCCTCTCAAATAAATAAATACATTTAAAAAAAAAAAGAAAAAAAAGTCTCTGTTCCAGCAATCTCCAGTAATATATTTGGCAGAGTTAACAAAGAAAAACTCAAGGACAGTGGTAAGCCCTGAGCAACTTCGTTCCAAAGAATGCTCCATGCCTAGCCTTCTATCTTTTCCCCTGCCTTGTCTAGTGGCAGCCAAAATCTCTTTACTAATAATGGAAACTGTTTTGTTTTTCTCTCCTGTAATGTTTGGTTATGTGTTAAGCATGTGCGCATACTGTATGACTATATAAAAATTTATTTATTTATTTATTTATTTATTTTTGACAGGCAGAGTGGACAGTGAGAGAGAGACAGAGAGAAAGGTCTTCCTTTTTGCCGTTGGTTCACCCTCCAATGGCCGCCGCGGTTGGCGCGCTGTGACCAGCGCACCGCGCTGATCCGATGGCAGGAGCCAGGTACTTATCCTGGTCTCCCATGGGGTACAGGGCCCAAGCACTTGGGCCATCCTCCACTGCACTCCCTGGCCACAGCAGAGAGCTGGCCTGGAAGAGGGGCAACCGGGACAGAATCTGGTGCCCCAACCGGGACTAGAACCCAGTGTGCCGGCGCCGCAAGGTGGAGGATTAGCCTAGTGAGCCGTGGCACCGGCCTATATCAAAATTTATTAAGAGCTCTGTTTTAATTGGCTTACACTTGTGTTAGATATTCAAGAGATATTTCCAACTACACACACTCTTAGAATTTATGGAAGAAACAGGACCTTTTGGTAAATGTTTTCATAAGTTATTTGATAGTTAAAATTGTTTGCTAAGTTTAAACTTAATATTAAGTTATTGATAGTAAGTGATCTGGGAAGCCTGTCTTGTTCCCTCATTTCTCCTCTATTCTCTTCAAGATTATGAAAAATGATTCTATTCTGAAGAACTCTCCATCAAAATGTACAGTTCAATCTTTAGACCTTATATAAGACAGTTTGGATAAGGTGGTCTTAATGTTTGATATTACATAGAAGGAAGGACATAGCTTTCCTCATGGGCACTAAATCTAAGAACAAAGGGCATAGAACATAGAGAAGATAGAATGTGAACTTGTAGCCAGTCTGCATTTATTGCAAGAAAATAAACTTGCAGAGGGCAACCAACTGCTAGTGTGTACATAGACCAGACACATGGCAGAGGGCCCAGACCCCAGCAGGCTGGGCCTTTTTATATCTTAGGTGGGCTAGGGATGGGGGTGGGGGGCAGTAGGTAGGGGGGAGTTTCTCCATACAGGTTTTTCAAGTTTGGCCCCTCCATGGGCTTCCAAACCTGCGGAAGAGTGCAGAGGATAGGGAGGGCAACAATAGGGTGTGAGATGAATTGGTCTCTTGAAAGAAGTCAGGATAACAAGAACCCAAAATGGCTGAGCCTTATGTCCTTATTCCATCATATTTCTACTCTTAACTTTTTCCCTTTTTTAACTTTTTCCCTTTTTTTTTCTCTTTTGGTTTGTTTGAAAGGTAGGGAGACAGAGAGTTCCCATCTACTGGCTCACTTCTCAAATGGCCACAATGGCCTGAGGCTGGAGCCGGGAGCTGGGGACTCAAGCCAGGCTTCCAGGGTGGCACGGATGCAGCTATCTGAGCCATCATCTGCTGTCTCCCGAGTGCACAGTAGCAGGAAGCTGGAATCAGGAGCGAAGCAGGGACTCGGGCACTCTGCTGTGGGCTGCAGGCCTCCTAAGTTACAATTCAACAGCTAAACAGCAACTGCATATCACTATATATATATGTACAACTGACCACATTCCCTACCATTGTCAAAAGAACAAGAGTGAAGCGACGCTAAGACTACTATTTTGCAAGGTATGTTCTGTAAGCACTGAGCTCCTTAGATAGTCACACTGCTAGCAACAAGTAGCTTCAAATCAGCAAATAATTATGGAGCACTTACTGTTCTCAAGGTGCAATGCCAGGCAGAGAACAGGAAGAGTTTTTCATTTACAAATGGATTGTGTTATAGAAGCTTTCCACAAGGCAGATGTTTGTAATAGGAAACACATTTTCACAAACAAGCAAATAATGAGAATTAAGATTCTCAGACTAACAAATAAAAGCCTATTTAAGTCTAATGCAGCTAAAATATATGGTAATTCATAAGGACTATAAAAGAAAAATATCTTACAAGACTGGCTATGAGAAAAAAGAAATCAATATAATAAAGAAATAGCTTCTATTGATTTAGTTTAAATAAATGTGCTTAATGGAAAGTAATCTAAACATTTACTGCATGTATTACCTCACTGAATTTTCAGATCAAACCAGTTACATATAATATTATTGTTATTTAAATATTGAGGACATTTAGGCTTAAAAAGGGTAAGTTAACTTGTTCCATATTATGTCAATACTTTATTTTAAAGCAGTAGTACCTATTATTTGTTTTTGTTTGTTTAATTTATTTGAAAGGTAGAGAGCAGTATCTTCTATCCACTGGTTCACTCCCCAGATACTTGCAACAGGTACAGCTGGGACAAGCTAAAGCTGGGAACTGGGAATCAGGAACCCCAGGTGAGTCTCCCATGTGGGTAGCAGGGACTCAAGTAGTTGAACCTGCTGCCTCTTAGAGTGTGCATTAACAGGAAACTGAATCAGAAGTGGAGGCAGGAATTGAACCCAGGCACTCTGATATGGGATGACGGGTCCTAAGCAGAAGCTCAACTTGTTGTGCAACAATATCAGTCATTATACTGTTATGTTTATACTGCTACATGTTAAAACTGTGCAATTCCATTTCCCCACATGAGATTCCAGTTGCACAGACTCTGAGTCCCTCACCCTTCCCCTCTACATCACTGTCAGAGAGATGCTAAGGATAGCAACTGGCCATGATGGGACTCCCACATTCATAATCTCCCTCTTGGGCTGTGGGTGTTACTACCATGACTTGTATGCCCAAAGTTAGGGTGTTTTTTTTCCTTTTGGTTCACAAAATGAAAAAGATAAAGAGTTAATGGGTGGGGTAGAAAAAGTTAGAATTTCCTAACCCAATCAGGTTAGTGCTGGAAGATAAAACGATAAAAAGAAGTTGGACAGGAAGCATACATATGAGGAGACTTCAGAAATCTTTTTGGAAAATGGAATTAACAGGTTTATTTTGGTGCCAAAAAATTGAAATTTATGCATCTTTTTTCATAATACACATTTTCCATGACGTTTTTGAAGATCCCTATATTTGTGTGAAATCTTACTCAAAATGAATTTGGTAACTTGTAAACAATGTTTTCAACACACACATATACACACAAGCAGTTTCTATTTTAAAATCCCAGAAATGGATAACAGCTAGCCCAACAGAGACACACACAAAAGATGGGAATGGTACTGGGTCTGCTCTGCCCCAGGTAATTCACTAAGCAAGGGCCAAGCGTATATCAACTTCACACTGTGGGGACATTTATATGACCTTGAGGTGCCATTATTTATTTATTTGAAAGTCAGAGTTACACAGAGAGAGAGAGAGGTCTTCCATATGCTGATTCAATCCCAGATTGGCCACCACAGCTGGAGCTGCGCCAATCCCTGGTCTCCCACGTGGGTCCAGGGCCCAAGGACTTGGACTATCTTCCACTGCTTTCCCAGGCCATAGCAGAAAGCTGGATAGGAAGTGGAGCAGCTGGGACTCAAACCAGTGCCAATATAGGATGCCAGCACTGTAGGCAGCAGCTTTACCAACTACATCACAGTGCCAGCCCCAAGGTGCCATTAATTTTGAACTCCAAACCCCTTTGAGGCCCTAGGGAGATGACTTTTTTTTTTTTAACCAAGAGTATTGGTAAGGAACAGCTTTCTAAGTGCTATCCTGCCTCAGTGGCTAAACTTTGTCCCACTGAATCCTTTAAGTCAAAGTCCTCTCTCTACAGCATGGTGGAATCACACTAGGATGGTCTCACCTCTTCTGGCCCCCAGTGGTTTCCTTTAAAGATCCCACACATCAGTTACGTCCTCAAAAGTATGAGCGTTTATCATAACAGATTCACTTTTTTTTTTTTTTGACAGGTAGAGTTATAGACAGTGAGAGAGAGAGACAGAGAGAAAGGTTTTCCATCCGCTGGTTCACTCCCCAAATGGCCTCCATGGCCGGCAATGCGCTGATCCGAAGCCAGGAGCCAGGTGCTTCCTCCTGGTCTCCCATGCGGGTGCAGGCGCCCAAGCACTTGGGCCATCCTCCACTGCCTTCCCAGGCCACAGCAGAGAGCTGGACTGGAAGAGGAGCAACCAGGACTAGAACTGGCGCCCATATGGGATGCCGGTGTTACAGGCAGAGGATTAACCAAGAGAGTCAAGGTGCTGGCCCCAACAGATTCACTTCTAAGTGGTTTTGGAGGCACTCTGAGGCTATCTTAGCCTGCCATATTCTAGTTCTCATCAAATGTTTTTGGACAGGGCTTAGTATTTTTTAGACTCCATTTTATAAAAATTTAATAAGACAACAACAACAAAAAAGATGCCTTTCCAGGCATTAATTATTTTAATCTTATTGAACAAGAAAGCAGGCCTTCTCTCTTTACTGACTCATTTGAATTACAAACGTAAAGCATTCTCATTATAGTAATTCACACAATACAAAATTATGAAAAATAAAATTATTACTTTTTTTCTTCCCCTTCTTCCAAACAGAACACTGCTAACAATTTGGTATACATTCCTCCATATTTTCAAATTTAAGTATATCTGAGCATATAGTTGAAAATGTTAAAAAAAATAATCATTATTCTATAACTGTTTTATCTCTTAACAGTATGTATCCTGGGGCTGGTACTGTGTTGTAGTGGGTAAAGCCACCGACTGCGGTGCCAGCATCCCATGTGGGCGCCGGTTTGAGTTCTGGCTGCTCCACTTCCGATCCAGCTCTCTGTTATGGCCTGAGAAGGTAGAAGAAGATGACCCAAGTCATTGAGTCTCTGTACTGGCGTGAGAGACCTGGAAGAAGCTCCTGGCTCTTGGCTTCAGATCACCTCAGCTCTGGCTGTTGCGGCCATCTGGGGAACGAACCAGCAGATGGAAGACCTCTCTCTTTCTCTGCCTCTCTCTCTCTCTGTAACTCTGCCTTTCAAATAAATAAATAAATAAATAAATCTTTATTAAAAATAGTATATACCCTGTAAATATCCCTTTTGGTTACTTTAACTTAAAAGAAAGACAGTTCATTAACTTGCTACACAAATGAGAGGTGAAATTAACAAGCCATGTGACTTCACCCTCCCCTGTACTAGAGACTCCACACCATAGAATGTTTCTCCCTCAGGTCTTCTCTAAGAACAACTTGACCAAGACTGCGCTTAGCTGGATCCTGTAACACAATCCATTATATTTATCATGAGCACTTACTTTTTCTAAATTGTGATTACCTTACATAGTTATCTGAGAAAGTTTAATTATATAACTCTCAAAGTAGTTCATTTTACTTTCACAGTTTTTGCTTAGTCAACAAGATATTAATTTCCAAAACAGCACATCCATATCAAATTTATCTCTAGTGCTTTGGTAAGTGACTGTCACATGGAAAGAACTCAAATCTGTTGTTGAATATAGGGATAAAACAGTAAAGGGGTGGCTGGCGTTGTGGTACAGCAGGTTAAGCAGGTGCTTGTGACTCTGGCATCTCATATTGGAGTGGGTTCAAGTCCCAGATGCTCCACTTCCAACCCAGTGCTTGCTAATGCACTTCAGAAAGTAGTGGATGACGGCCTAAGTGCCTAGGCCCCTGCCACCTGGATGGAGTTCTGGGTTCCTGGCTTAAACCAGGCCCATCCTGAGTTGTCGCAGCCATTTGGAGAGTGAACTAGAAGAAGATCTCTCTCTCTCTGCCTCTCCCTATCTCTCTCTCTATCACTCTGCATTTCAAATGAGCAACTCTAAATGAAAGCAGTGAAGTGGAGAGGCAGGCATTTGGTACAGTGTTAAGATACTACTTGGGATGCTCACATCCCATATAGAAGTGCCTGGGTTGGAGTCCCAGCTCTGCTCCTGATCCCATCTTTCTGCTCATGTGCAAACTGGGAGGCAGCAGATGATGGTGCAAACCATTGGGTCCCTGCCACACATACAGGACACTGGCTGAGTTCCTGGCTCCTGGTTGTTGCAGGTATTTGGAGAGTGAACTGGAGATGGAAGATCTCTGTTTGTTTACCATTCAAAAACAGCAACAAAAAAAGTAAGGTAGAACCCTTCTTTGAAAGAAACTATGTCATAAACTTTAGCTAAAACACTCTATTGATATTAACAGTTTGTCAAAGTGAAAAGTACATATTTTTTCAGATTATAAAGTGTAATGGAAAATATGATCATGAGAGAAAGAAAGGGAGGAACAGAGAGGGAAAGGAAGGCAGGAAGAAAAAAGGAAGGGGAGGAAGGTAACCTGTGATCCAGCCAAATTGTGTCTTAGTAATAGAGATTTTACTGTAACATAATTTGAGGCAGCATTCTTTAAGAGTGAAATCATAAATTAAAACATCACTAATCTCTGATGCTGGCAGGGTTTTCTTCAGCTGGCACATGTTATTTTCAGACTCAGTTCATATCTCTGTATTATCAGAGCTCCTGCCAAGAAAAGTTTTGAAATTAACAGGAATTTCAAAAGAAAAGAGTGCCGTTGACCTGATCTGAGACAAAATGAGGCACTCGGACAGCAGTGTTTCATCTGCTCCCTCGTCCCCAGGCCTCAAGAGCACAGCAGCACGGACAGCTGGACCTCCTAGGAGACAGCTATGCAGCTCTGAAACACCTGCTGCTCTGACATAGAACACATTCAGATTCAACAACACACAATGGACAAAGTGGCTTTCAGAGACAATACTTTCTGTTTGTGGACTCTTACTGTTGCCAAAGTAAGCTGCTTGCCTATTTTTTTTAAAAAGATTTATTTATTTGAAAATAAAATCAGAAAGAGAGAGAGGGAAAGACACAGAGAGATCTTCCGTCCACTGGTTCACTCCCCAAATGGCAGCAATAGCCAGTGCTGAGCTAGGCTGAAGTCAGAAGCCAGAGCTTCTTCTGGGTCTCCCAAACACTTGGGCCATCTTCCACTGCTTTTCCCAGGCCAAGAGCAGGGAGCTGGATTGGAAGTGAAGCAGCTGGGACATGAACAGACACCCACATGGGATGCTGGTGTTGCAGGCGGTAGCTTTGCTCGCTACACCCAAACACCGGCCCCCAGCTGCTTGCCTCAGCGCTGCACAGTTTTAAGCACCATCTCATGTTGGTGACTTTCAAATCACCTTTCCCAGCGCTGCACAGTTTTAAGCACCATCTCATGTTGGTGACTTTCAAATCACCTTTCCCAGCCCTGCCTTATCCCCAAAACTCCAGACTAATGGAACCTCTGCTTAGATATTTAAGACAACTCAGATTATATTTCTCCATAAACTTGCCTCCCTCACCCACCGGTTTTCTCCACCCCAGGAAACTGCCCTACCCTCCACACAATCACTGAAGCCAAAACCACAGGTGCCAGTCTTGATTCCTTTTTCTTTCACCCACACATCTAACCTGCCTTTAAGTCCTATTGGTTCCACTTACAACACCTGCCCTCAGTGCACCTGCTATCCATTTACACTACCACTGAGCTTCCCCAGACTGGTGTATCTCTGGCTTGGATTATGCAAGAATTTCGAAGACATCTCCCAGCTTCCACTGCTGGCTTGTACAATCAGTTTGTGACAGAGTAGCAGAGTGATCTTATAAAATCATAAGTCAGATCACATAACTCCACAGCCTAAAACCTCTTCATAGTGTACCTAGTATTAAAAGCTTACCATTAAACTTGGTCAAAAACCCAAGTCACTTATCTTTGCTTGAAAGGTCTCATGAAATCTGCCCCAGCCCATTTCTGTGATTCACCTTGTACCTCAGCCACCTTCATCTGTCCCAAAAAGATCGTACAGGACCTCTGTGCCCCGAATGCTCCTACCCCGAGTATCTGCATATTGGGTTGCTTCTCATTGTTTAAGGATTAGTTTTCTGAGTTTTTTTTTTTTTTTTTAAATGTCATCTCCTCGGTAAAGGCTTCCTAAAACAATCAACCACAATGTTTACTGATGCAATATATGTATATTTTTACCCTTTGACCCAGTAATCAACATATGGGAATCCACCCTAGAGAAACCCTGGCAAGGATAAGAAAGAGACAAATAGATGTTACATGCTTCCTGTTGGAAGAATACAATATCACTGATGAAATGGTTTTGAAATATAAACACACATGCACGAACATACACCATCCCTTCCCTGATTAGCCTTCCTGATCTAACTACCAATCCATAGCAGATGCAGGGGGCAGAGGAGCACACAGCCAACAAAGTCTAAAATGGGAACTAGCCAGGATAAGTGAGCTGCTTTCTATAACAAAACAAATTACAAGGTGGGAGGACCACACATGAAGGAGGAATTGATATATTAGAGGAAATTTGAAGGAGAAATAATACAAGTTCAGTGTTTGCTCCTAGTTTAGATTCTGACTCAAAAATAGTTTAAATGAAGAGAAATAATTGGTAAAATGTGAAACCTCTATGTTCCAATGATTAAATGCTTTAGGCATGAGCCTAGTACTCTAGAGAACAGTTTAAAATGAGTGTGTACTTTTAGGTTTATACTAAAATATTTGTGGGTGAATCACTTAATGTTGGAGATTTGCTTCATGGTTAAGAGCCAAGAAAATGGGTATATGGATATTACTGAAACAACACTGGACATGTGTTGGTAATTTTGAAGGTGAGTGACAGTTGGAGGTGCAGTAGGCCCGTCTCTCAACTTCAGTATATGTTTGAAATTTTCCATCACAGAAGTTTAAAAGACACAAATTATTCATAATACTTTTAAAAAATTTATCAACATATTAATGTTCCTATATAGTTTTCCTAAAAGATGTACTTATTTGAGACCCAGAGTGACGATGGTGAGGGGGAGAGAGAGAGAAGAGAGATTTTCCATATTCTGGTTCACATCTCAAATGCCTGTAACAGCCAGGGGTAGCAGGGGTAGGCCAGGTTAAAGCCAAGAGCAAGGAATTCAATCCAGGTCTCCCATGTAGGTGGCAGAAACCCAAATACTTGGGCCATCATCTGCTGCCTCCCAGGTGCATTAGCAGGGATCTGAGAAGCTGGATTGGAAGCAGAGGCAGGACTCCATCCCAGGAACTCTGATATGGGATTCGGGCATCCCAGGTGGCAGTTTAATTCTTTATGACACAAAGCCCACCCCACTATACAGTTCTTAATCACTCATTTTTCATTGCTGTCTACCTCCCAATAAAACATTACCTTCACTTCGATGAAGTCAGGATTCCCCAGGCTCACGAGCTCAGCATAGGCCTGCAGTTCATCCACATTCCAGGCTTTCACCAGCGTCAGTCTGTACACTGTTCGTTGTTGCTGAAATGAAAGAAAACCCAATTTTGTTTTTGTCTTGGAGAAAGTCACCTATTAACATCTTCAGCGGATGCTCAGGGATGGTCAACCCACAGAGAACCCACAGGTGAACCCACTGTGAATATCTGCTAATTGAAGTTTTACTTTGGAGAGAGGCGAAAGTGTATCAACAAAGCAGTAAGACTCCTGAAGGCACAGACAGTGACCTATTTCTCTTCTCTACCTTGTATCATCCAACACTGTTAGGCACCCACAGGTTCCTGATAGACTCACAATGAACTCAATTTTGGAAGGAACTCTGAATCGGCTGAAGAGTTTTAGGCTATGGAAAATACTTCAGGTAACCTTTAGACTTTCAGGTAATGAAATTCTACTTGGTAATGACAAGAATTATTAATTACTCTTGTCTTCTCTTTCTCATTATTTAATGATCTCTTGGCATTTCTTGATGGCAAAAAAGGCACAGTTAGGGGCTGTCAATGTTGCCATTTATTTACCATACATCAAGAAGTACTGGCTTTCTGAAAAGCAATTAGTCCATCATCATGAAAGCCTTGGAATGCCTGTACACTTTGGCTTTTATGTAGCTCACGTCTAGGACCCATAACAAATGATTGAAGACTCAAAGACTTATTGAAAAATCTCAGAAAAACATTATTAACAACAAAGCATTATTAATCATAAAATCCAAGGTACACAGCTCCCCATAAGTGGGGACAGGGTCTGTGACTTGCCTGTAGCCAGCAGACTACGGATAAGACAATGAGACACAGGTGGTTGCTTATGTGTATGCAATGACACGTGATGTGTCTGTACCAAGTCCCCAGTAGCACCTAAGCTGCCACAACTCAAACCACGCTTACACAGCAAGGCTCACAACGTGATGTAAGACGCGAACAAAATCATACCAATTTCTTTACTCTTTATACCGGAAAACTTCCATAATTAGTAAAATGAAGGAATATTGAGATCTTTAATGAAGAAAAGGTAAGAGATGTTCAGCGAAGAGTATTATGCAGCCCCACTGGAAAATGGTGCTTTCCAAGCCTATCTGCTCCTAAACTGTGTACTCAAAGTCTCTTTAAAATACAGGATGGGGGTGGGCATGGCGGCACGGCTGGTGAAGCTGCCACGTGGGACACTCGCATCTCACATCAGAGTGAATGCCTCTGCTTCCAACCCAGATGATTGCTAACGTTTACCCTGGGAGGCAGTAGATGACAAAGACTCCAGTACTCGGGTTCCTGCCACTCAAGAGGGGAGACCTGAATGGAATTCCAGGGTTCTGGCTTTGGACCAACGAGGCTCTTGTGGGCATCTGGGAAGGAATCAGCAGATGGAGGTGTCCTCCCCCTCCCCATTCTCTTTCTTTCTTTCTCTGTTGTTCTATCTTTCAAATGAATAAGTAAATATAAATAAATAAATAAATAAATGCCCAACTTAGGCTTTGAATTACAAATATTTTTAAAAAGATTTCAAATGCAATATATAATGCAAGGAAATACAGAACTTCTCCAATGTCCAAACCTAACAAAAACAGCAGAAAACTGTAGACCAGTATCACTTGTACTTATACAGTAAAAAATCGTATAGCAATTTTAGTAAGTGAGTTTCAGCACTGGGTTAAAAATTCTAGAAGGCAAAAATGATTCAGAATTAGGCTGTATAGTAATACAATGCATCACAGGAATAGCTCAACACAGAAAAACCATCTGATCATCATAAATACTTACAGGCATCTAACTTAATTTAAATCATCCCTGTTTTAATTCAAAAGTTCAAATACACATTCTCAGTGTAAAGGAAAGCACTCTCCAATCAATAGTTAATGTCATACTTAGCAGTTAAAAAATTAGAGACAGTCCCACTTAGACAAATAGAAGAACATCCACTCTTTTTCCCTTCCTTCTTCTTCTTCTTCTTTTTTTTTTAAACACTTTCCTACAAGCTGTTAACAAAGCAATTATGCCAGAACAAGAATTACTGGGGCAGACAAAAAATAACTTATGATAAACAACATTAATTGGCTTCTTGGACATCCAAGAGATTCAAATACTACAAAAAGTCAATTAAAGCAAAGTGGCCAGTTACTAAATAAAGATTAACAACTTTCCTAACATGGAGTAGCGGGTTACACGCAATCTTTGGGGGCTAGATTGAACCTAAGAACCTGTACCTCTCTGTTCTGTATTTCCACCAGTATAAAACCCATCTTACATAGGATTAAAAGTGATACGTAGCTATGAGAATGAAGTCTGGCAGCAGTTAAGTCATACAAGGTATTAGCTATTATACACCAGCAATGATGATTATGAAATACAAGGCAAAGAAAATTCTATTTATAAAATACATCTAGAAAATATCTAGTGATTACTTTATAAAAAGAACATGAAGGATGGTGAATAAAATACACCTTTCTGAGAGACCAAGACAAAAACTTGTCTATGTGGAGAGCAATGATGGATTTAGAAATACAATGGAATTGCAAGGAGCAATAAAGACAATAGCAGGAGTTAGCAGTTAATTAGCACTTACTAGGTGCCAGTTGTTGTTATACAGTGCTCTGTATCTTAGCAAAGATTCTAAAATTTGTCTAATCTTTATAACAAATCTTACAAAATAGATTGGACTGTCATCTTCTCATACAGATAAGAAAGGCCAGGAGTCGTTAAGTAACTTGCCCAGAGTTACACAGCTGGAAAGCATCAATGCAGCAGTGCCAACCCAAGCAGTATATATATATCCATCCATATATCCTATCCATATCAGGAGTAAGAATCCAGGGAGGGCTCTCTCTCATTTCCCCAAGCCTTTAACAGTTGTGACATAAAGCACACGAAGAGAAATGTGCACAAAACATGAATGGATAGCTCAAGGAGTTACCATAAATACCCTTCACAGAGATGTCTTCCTGCTTATCCCACTCTCTACTCCTTCTACCTAAAGATACCTAATATCCCAACTTACACATGGTAGTTTGTTCTTTTGCCTGTGTTTAAAATTTATATAGATGGAATAGCCATTTATTTTGGTTAGGCTTCTACCATCGACACTGCGTTTGTAAAACTCACCCATGTAGCATATGTTACTCATGTTTGTAGGCATTTGTTTATGTTCTTTTGTTATCTAGTATTTCCTGGCATGAATATATAACAATTCACTCAACTACTGCCTGTTGGTAGACATTTGTATTACATCTAGGGTTTAGCTATTAAAAAAAAAAATCTGACAAAACTGCTGTTAATAACATTAGAGTTTAGTTCTGCTTGTTAAAAGACATCATATGAAATGCTACTGTGACATATATTCTTTTGTGTCTGACTGCTTTCAATGAATCTGATGTTTGTGGGAGTCAGTTAGGGCTGTTTTGTGTAGCTGTAAATACATTTTTATTGCCACTTAGTTCTCCATTGTGCGAATATAATAACAGTGAAGGACTCTTTGGTCCCCCCAACCCCTGCCTCACTTTGCATCCCTTACCAAATGACACTGCTGTATGTGTTACTGCACTACTGTCTTGATGCACAAGTGCACATATTTTCTAAATATACCTAAGTATGGATACAATGCCTCGCAGTATGCACGTGTTTGTGTTCAACTTTACCAGAAGTTGCAAACTGATTTCAGAAGTGGCTTTACTATCCTCCTACCTGCAGTGTATCAGAGTTCGGTTTCTCGTCTTCAACAACACTTAGTGTTGTTAGTCTTTTACATTTTAGCCACGCTTACACTGTTTTGTTTTCCAGTTACCTGATGACTCATGAAGCTGAGTATGTCTCCAAGTTATTTAGATCACTATATGTGCAAAGTGCTTGTTCAAGTATCTTGAATATTTCTCTAGTGGAATATTTGTCTTTTTCCTACTGATTCTTGACAAATTCTTATTATTTTCTGGATATAACAGTTCTGTTATAAATATATTGGAAATATTTTCATCTACTTGGACTTTAATTTTCTCTTCATGACTTCTGATCAACAGATATTCTTGCTTTTAGTATATTCCACTTTATCATTCTTCTCTTTCAAGATTAGGGCTTCCTGTGTCATTTTAAAGAACCTATCCATATATCAGGAGTACAAAGATAATCCCTTATCTAGCTTTTTTCCAGGAAATCCACCAAAGCTGACTTCTGTTTGTGGTACTAATGGGTCAAGTATATTTTCCAAATGGATATTCAATTGTAATAAGTATAATAAGAGTGTGTATGCATGTGAGGATCTACTCCCCCCCCCATGCTGTTCCACTGACCTAATTCTTTATCCTTGTCCCAGAATTACACTGTTTTAAACACCTTGCTTTATAATGAGGTGTGATATCCAACAGAGCTAATGATTCTCAACTAGGTGCAACTTTGCACCATAGGAGAAATATCTTGAGAAAATTATTTTGGTTTTCACAAGTGGAGACTGCTATTGACGTCTAGTGGATGGGCCAAGACCACTGACCAACATCCCACAACGCACAGGACAGTCCTTCCCTCCTTTCCCGACAAAGAATTATCTGGCCCAAGAGGTCAATGGTGCCGAAGTTGAGAAATCCTATGAGAGGAAGTCCTAATGTCCTTTGTCAAAACATTTTTGGCTATTCTTGGTCCTTTGCATATCCATAACCATTTTATAATTGGCTCACTAACTTCCACAAATATACACAATCCTTTGTGATTTTTACTTAAAGTGGCACTGAATCTATAATCTGGTATTGTCCCACAGAAATACAATGTGAGTCACAAACGTGAGCCACACAGGTGATTTAAAAATTTTCTAGTGGTCAGATTGAAAAAGAAAAAAGTTAGGGCTTGGTGCTGTGGTGTAATAGGTCAGGCCTCCGCCTGCAGTGCCGGCATCCCATGAGGGCACTGGTTCATGTGCCGGCTGCTCCTCTTCTGATCCAACTCCCTGCACATAGCATGGGAAAGCAGTGGGAGATGGCCCAAGTTCTTGGGCCTTTGCACCCATGTGGAAAACCTGGAAGAAACTCCTGGCTCCTGATCAGGCCAGCTCTGGCCATTGTGGCTATTTGGGGAGCAAGACAGCAGGTGGAAGACCTTTCTCTCTGTCTCTCCCTCTCTCTGTTAACTCTGCCTCTCAAACAAATAAATAAAATCCTTAAAAAAAAGAAAAAGTAATTTTTTTTTTATTTTCAAGATTTTATTTATTTATTTGAGAGGTAGAGTTACAGACAGTGAGAGGGAGAGTCAGAGAGAAAGGTCTTCCTTCCATTGGTTCACTCCCCAAATGGCTACAACAGCCAGAGCTGCACCGAGCCGAAGACAGGAGCCAGGTGCTTCTTCCTGGTCTCCCATGCGGGTAAAGGGGCCCAAAGACTTAGGCCATTTTCTACTGCTTTCCCAGGCCACAGCAGAGAGCTGGACTGGAAGAGGAGCAGCTGGGACTAGAACCAGCGCCCATATGGGATGCCGGCAACACAGGCGGAGGATTAACCTACTGCACCATGGTGCCAGCCCCAAAAAAGTAAAAAGTTAATACAACTTTTTGGCCTTCTGGTGAAGAACAAATGAAAAAGTAAAAAATTAACAGGTGGACTTAATTTATAAAATATCTTTTAGGGGTGGGTATTTGAATCAGTAAAGGCAGCAGTTAGGATGCTTGTGTCCCAAATCAGCTATCTGACTTCCATATCTGGCTTCTGATTCCAGCTTCCTGGCAACACAGAGCCTTGGAGGCAACAGTGATTGCTCAGATAATTGGGTTTCTGCTACCCAGGTGGGAGACCAATCGTGTTCCAGGCTCCTGGCTTTGGCCCAGCCCAGCCCCGGCTGTTAATGGAATTTGGGAGGCAAACAGCACATGGGATCCTGCTCTCTCTTTGAAAGAAATTTCCTATATGTAACAACATAACCAAAATGCAAGTACTGCCATCTCAAGAAGCAATCAATGTATAAAAACTACCAGGATATTTAATATTCTTTTCTGTAATACTCAATCTTTGAATTCCTACACACAATTCATATTTACAACACGGCTCAATTTGGAGCTACATTTCAAGTACTGAATTCAATAGTCAAATGTGTCCATAATTGAAACCATCAGTTTATGGAGAAACGGTACATTTATGATTCTGGATCTGCCAAAATCATGTCCTTTATTTGGATCATTTAAAATTTCTTAATAGGTTCCAGCATTGTGGCACAGTGGCTGAAGCTGCTGCCTATCACCACACATGAGTGCAGGTTCAAGTTCCGGCTGCTCCAGTAGAACAAGATGGAGTTCCAGGCTTGTGCCTTTGGTCTAGATCAGCACTGACTATTGTGGGCATTTAGAGAGTATCTCTGTTTCTCTGCCTTTAAACCAAATAAAAATAAATTAAAATTTTTTTTCCAAATGTATCCTTTCTGGGTTTCTTATCTGTGCTTTCTTGTACTGCCTTAATTTTCCATGATAAATGGGTAAAAGTTTTGCAATGGGAAAAACTAGCATATAAAAATATTAACCTGATAAGTGTGATGGTAGTACAGCCATGATATCCCAAGAGTGTGAAGGAGGGTTCTGACAAGAGATGGCCCAAGTGTCTGGGTCCCTGCCACCCATGTGGGAGACCCAGACTGGGTTCTAGGCCCCTGGCTTTAGCCTGGCCCAGCCCTGGCTGTTGCAGTGACTTGGAAAGAGGACCAGCAGATAGAAGATTTTTCTGTCTCTCTGCCTTCCAAATAAACACAATAAATAAAAATCTTTAAAAAGACAAGAAGGAGATGATTTTTCCTCCTAAACAAACAACAACAAGAAAAAAGAGAAAGCCCTGGATGACAACTGGGCAGAGGGATGGAGGAAAGCCAGATAAGCCAGAACCAGCGGGAGGAAGCGAGACCTCTGGTGCAAGGCTGAGATCCACATTGTCCCCGGTTCTGGCACAGAGTTGTCCTCTGCAGGGTTGGCTGGAAGAAGATGGCGGAGAAGACTCGATGGACAGGATGGCTAAACTTTATTAAAAGTATTTTTAAAGTAAACATTTATGGTATATTCTTCAGAACAAGTTTACACTGATGGCAAGGTGTGTTTAGGAATTTACCTGTGCATTCAGGGTCCCTGGACCCTCTCTGTCAAAACTGTTTGTAATAAATACCTTAACTCAGGGGAGGAGGAGAGCCAGTCAAGTCTGGAGCATGAGCTAGAGATTGAAGTCAAAGGCAGAGAAACAAAAAGCAAACTGCAGATTCCAATTTCCAAGTTATTACTGACATACACTGTCAGGAAAAGAAGAGAAGGTAAGGTAGAAATATGCAAGAAGTGACCAAGAACAATGTAGGCCTGGTAACTTCTCTGCCAGAGGTCAGTCACATGATACGGCAGGCCGCCTACTGGACCCACTAGCCCAGTGGAACACACGTGGGGCTGGAAGAGGGCAGGCCTCCCAGGCAGGGCCGGGCCAGGTGCTGGGGGCTGAGCACAGGGAGGCTGCACCCAGACAAGAACACGCTCTGTTGAGCAGGAGCACGAGAGGCAAGCAGATGAGGCAAGCAAGGCACATGTTCCCAAGCATCCTGAAACCAGGCTTAAGAGGGGTCACATTCTCACCCAGCGCATGAGCATCCCAAGGAAAGGCAAGGACGGGAGGGCACAGCTTAGGAAGCAAGGTTAGGATCTCTCCCTGGTGCTTCCTCAGGAGCCAACACTTCCTTCTACAGAGGGAGAGAAGGAAAGGGACTCTCCTCAAAGGTGGGAGTAGATCCTAAGTCCTTTTTCCAATTTGAGTTACACATTCTCTGGTAAAGTGTATCTTCCCTGGGGAAGAAGAAATGCTTACAAATGCAATAATTTTCATGTCTGTCTGTAGTTTCAAGCATGGCTAGTCAGAGGATTATGCTTACACAATATTAAAACTGTTCACTGCGGAGCAAGCATTCATTGTGCAAGCCTGGAGGATTTCTGACTATACAGACGAGCAGTCAATGATGAAATACAGGTAATGGAGTTAATTTCTTGTTGAATGTGAATTTTCCCTTTGGGGAGCTTGCTCAATGTAACAGTTCCAAAGACTTTATTTAAAATCTGTTTAACATCAGTCAAAGCAGCTCCTAAAGGCGAAAGAAGAAAAGGTGCTGGACTTCAGTTAGATTCAAGTACAACGGTAACTGGGTACAGGTGCCACGTGAAAGACGACAGTGGAATTGCCCCTGTGAAGGACACACTTATCATTGTTATGTTACCATCCGTGTTTTTTTTTTTTTTTTTTTTTTTTTACAGGCAGAGTTAGACAGTGAGAGAGAGAGAGACAGAAAGAAAGGTCTTCCTTCCATTGGTTCACCCCCCAAATGGCTGCTAAGGCCAGCGCACTGCGCTGATCTGAAGCCAGGAGCCAGGTGCTTCCTCCTGGTCTCCCATGCGGGTACAGGAGCCCAAGCACTTGGGCCATCTTTCACTGCCCTCCCACGCCACAGCAGAGAGCTGGACTGGAAGAGGAGCAACCGGGACTAGAACCCGGCGCCCATATGGAATGCCAGTGTTACAGGCGGAGGATTAACCAAGTGAGCCACAGCGCCAGCCCCATGTTACCATCCATTTTTGTTAAAATAAATTAGGAATACAACTGGTTTGCATATGAATTTGAATTAAGCCTACATTCTCATTTGGTGATTCATTTTACTAGTAAATTTAATCTATTTTAAATTGATTATTACTGTGAGATTTTGCAAATGCAGCACTGCATCTAGTGGAGACAGGAGTGGAGTGATACTGTGGAATGTATATTTGGAGGGGCAGGCATTTGGCACAGAGACTTAGGATTCTGCTTGGGACACCCACATCCCATACTGGGTTGCCTGGTTCTAGTCCCAGCAGCTGTGCCTCTGATCCAGCTTCCTGCTAATATGTACCCTGGGAGGCACCATAGGATGACTCAAGTATTTGGGACCCTGCCACGGACATGGGAGATCCATTTGGGAGTTCCAGGCTCCTGGCTTCAACCTGACCCAGCCCTGGGTATTAAGGGCATTTGGGGAGTAAATCAGGAATGGGAGATCTCTCTCTCTCTCTGCCTTTCAAATAAAAAGAACATGAAAATAAAAATAAATGGAATAGGGGATTCAATTATTTAATTGAGGCAAACATTTTAGCCACTTGTTATTTGTGCCATAGTGAGGTTTGTCAAAATGTCAGTAAGTATGTTATGATTTCACTTGTTTTTTATTTTAGTTTCAATTGAGAGTCTGCAGTTCCTCTCCAGTAGCGGGCAGGAATCTACAACATGGAGGGAGGTGAGAACTCAAAATAACTTCACTCTGAATGTGCAACTGGAGTGTGTGACAAGAGAGCCAGATATTCAGCTCTAAAGTTGAGGTCAGATCTTTGTGATAAAATTCCAGGTTGGGTTTTTACATTTGCTTTCTTTGAGACGAAGGGCACATGAACTGAAAACTTCAGTCCAAGTCCAAATGTGAAGTGTAAGCTCTTATGAAAGGAATTTGGGGAGAAATGCTATAATTATAAACTAGAAAAGTTCTGAGTAGGTAGGAAGGACGGGTGAAAAGAGGAAAAAATATAAGATGAGGACAAGGGGACAGAGTGGCAATGAAGCCAGTGGACTCTGGAGTCTGCATGCAGCAGGTACGCTGTTTGTGCCTCTGGGAAACCAGAACAGAGTCAATACCTTATTGAACTACTGGAAAAATCCAAAGAGCTAAAGCAAGTAAACCAGACCTGGCTCATAGTGCAATGCAAATAAATTTCAAGTACTGTCATCACCTCCCTCCCCCAGCACTGATTCACTGGCCCATGCAAGCATTTGACTCAACCAAGAGTCACTGGTTCTCATTAGGGGGATAAGGCTCAGTACAAAGCAGAGCCCTCTCTCCCGGAATTTACATTCTATTTAGCAAAGGAACAAACCCAGAGTCAGAAAAGAGATGAGCAACAATGGTTGACATGGAACCACCAGGCAGAGGCAGAACATATTACTCCTGCCTTTTGCACTGTATCTTCAATCTATGAAAGCCAAACTGAATATTGACCAAGTTGTATGCTTCTGAAAAAATTAAATCTGAAACGTATGCATGCCCAGACACAACACGTGTAATTTTAAAACAATCTGTCACTGATAACCATTGCTTCTAAAAGCAAAAGAACAATGAAACAGTTACCACTGTTACTAGACATTAAGTAATCTAACAAACACTCTATAGAAACCATACCTCATCTTGGAACGACTTTAATCGACTACGTTTTATACTGTTAGAGGAGACAGAACAAATTGTGCCATTATGATAAATCAAATGAGGATGAAAAATTCAAAGTTATAACTTGTGATGCAGCCAAATGAAGCGTTCTTTACAGTCAAAACAGCTGAGCAGGAAAACTGTTGTAGAATGATCCCCAAAACAGATCAATTAACCGACTGATTTAAACCTCATTTAACCATTGAAAATGTAGATGAAGCAACAAAACCAATCAGGAGCACAAACTGTGCTGCACAAATGCTCTAAGACTCAGTGAAGGAAATCTGGTCTGGCAGGAAAAGAAATCCTAAAAGGAAACCCATCCAGCATTAATAGCGCCTGCTTCTGGGGAACAGGAAGGAGTAAGAGGCGGGAAGTAGGTCTACTGTGGGCATTTCTTTTAAAATAAACCTAACCGTACTTTTAATAGAAAAAGGTATTTTTACAAATTGTAAATCAAACAGAAACCTAACCAAACATATAGCTCAGAAGTATACTTGATTAAAACATCGACATATCAGACACCAGAGACTAAGACAACCTAATAAAAATGTGTAAGAGATATGAATGGACAATTCAAAGAAAAATGAATGCAAATCAGTTTTAAACAGATGAAATGATACTCAATCTCCTTCATAGTAAAAACTAATACAAATGGAAGCTACAATGACATACCATTTCTAAACTCTGAGAGAAAAATTCCCCAAATTGACAACACTGTTAGTGAGCTGGTAAGAAAAGGGATCCATACATGCTATCAAGTGGGAACACAAAACAATACAAACCCTGTAGGAGTTTTTTTTTTTAAAGATGTATTTATTTATTTGAAAAAGCACCATACACTGCAAAATAAGATTGAGCAGGGTTTTCAGTGCAAAATGTAAGGAGTTTAGAATATTTCACTCTGTCTTAATAAACAAAAGGCCTAAATACACAAACATCAACAACTCTTCTTAGATGTGAGGTCGTGGGGCCAACTGCTGCCCCCACAACTGAGACCCCAGGGGCAGCAGTAGGCTCTGTGGGAATCCTGGCTGCAGCAGAGAGCCTGGAACTGTAACTGACCAGCAGCTGGAGGCCTAGTGTGGGCAAGTTTGAGAGTGAACACTCCAGAGGGGCCCAGTCCATAGGGACCTGCACACCTTTGTGCTTTACTTCCTGGAATTGACCAGGTTCTCATACTGAATTACCAGAGAAAGAGCTTACACTTCCAGCAGGGGGGAGGGAAAAGAAGCCACTGTGAACTATGCAGAGCTTTCTATTCCTTTCAACAGATCTGTCCTCTCCAGAGAAACTATCTAACCAGACCCTAATCTGCGGAGGTTTGACCAGAGCCTAACTGAACTAGAAGAGAAACACTGCACTCAAGCCATCCAGTCCCACCTATGGGGGCTGAGGGGATGAGAAGCCTGGTGCAGTTTAGTCCAGAGCACAGGCTCGACACAGCACACAGAGCTGGAGCCCTGTGAGACTAATCACAGGCTATAGAGCTGCTGTAAATAGGCTCTCAGCCCTGTGGTGCTATGGTGCAGGGGGAGGGGAAAACAACACTAAAGTAATAAAGGCCTAATTACAGCAGTTCCTTTCAACCAGTACATCAAGGCTTTCTCGCAACAAAACATTACAAGACAGACTAAAAGACAAAAAAATAAATAAATGAAGTTTGAATAGACTGAACATGCATGAGAACCCAAGTTGGATATGGCAGGAATGTTGGAGGCACTACATCAAGAATCTTATTTAGAAGCTATGATTAATATGCTAGGGTTTTAAAGGAAAAAGTAGAAAACCTACAAGAACAGATGTCTATTGTAAACAGAAAGATGGCAATTTTAAGAAAAAAATAAAAAATAAATGCTAGGTATGGAAAACATGGTAACAGAATGATGAATGTCTTTGATGGGATTATTAGTGTATCGACCGAGGAAAGAAATTCTGAGCTGGAAGATATATCAATAGGAACCTCCAAAATGAAAAGAGAAATAAGATTGAAAAATACAGAATAAAATAGCTGGGAATTGTGGAACAGCTATAAACGGCACCTGTGTAATGAGAATTATAGACACAGAACCAATATTTGAAGACTAATGATTGAGAATTTCCCCAATTAATGTCAGACACAAAACCACAGATACAAAGAGAACACCCAGAAGGATAAATGCCAAAAGAACTATACTGGGGTAGCAAATGGAAGATCTCTGGCTCTCTGTTGCTCTTTCCATAGATAGATCGATAGATCGATAGATAGGTAGATAGATAATTTTAAAAAATCAATAAAGAAGTAGTTCTTTTTTTTTTTTTTTTTTTTTTTGACAGGCAGAGTTAGAGAGAGAGAGAGAGAAGAGAGACAGAGAGAAAGGTCTTCCTTTCGTTGGTTCACCCCCACAAATGGCCGCCACAGCCGATACGCTGCGCCGATCCGAAGCCAGGAGCCAGGTGCTTCCTCCTGGTCTTCCATGCGGGTACAAGGCCCAAGCACTTGGGCCATCCTCCACTGCCTTCCCGGGCCACAGCAGAGAGCTGGACTGGAAGAGAAGCAACTGGGACAGACCGCAGGCGGAGGATTAGCCTAATGAGCCGCGGCGCAGGCCAAGTAGTAGTTCTGAAAGAAGTCATAGGAAGAAACATTTTACCTATAGAGAAGTAGAGATAAAAATTACATCAACTTCTCAGAAACCATGCAAACATAGACAACTTTCAGTGAAATATTGAAAGTACTGAGAGAAATACATCATGATCTAGAACTTGATCATGAATTTGATTTAGAACTATGAAATTATCCTTAAAGGCTAAAAGAGAAATATAAGATTTTCTCAAACAAAAATCAAGAGAATTTGTGGCCAGTAAACATGCTTTACAAGAATTGTCAAAAGTTCTTCAGAGATGCTCGGTATGAATCCAGATTTATCTCTCTCTCTTCTAGATAGGACCCTCACTCTCCTATGCATCTTTCTCACTGAATAAAAGCTTAAAATGTAAAAAAAAAAAAAAAAAAAAAAAAAAACTTCTTCAGAGAGAAAGAAATTGATAAGTCCATAACTCAGATATAAATAGGGAAGGAAAAAAATCACAGAGTGAATGAGGTAAAATAAAAAAAAACTTTATTTTTTATTCTTAGTTAATTTAACAAGTAACAGATTTTTCAAAATAATAGTAAACACAAATCTGACTTCGTACACTTTGTGTGTGTTTATGTGTGTGTATATAAATGTTTAAACATAACGATTACATGTAAGTTGGATGAACACAGCAAGGGCATTCAGACAAGAGACAGGAATTAGGAATACTTTGTCACAAGGTACTTTTACTACTTGTGAAATGGTACATTGTTTTCTGAAAACTGGATTTGGATTAGTCACAAATGTATGTTGCTAACTCTCAGGAAACCGCTAAAAGAGCTACCAAAAGAACCATAACTGAGATGCTAAGAAAGGAGAGAAAATGGATTTATATAAAATGCTCAAGTAAAACTATGAATGACAGAAAAAAGTGTGAAAGAAAAAATGAAAACAAAGAACAAGAACAACTTACAGACAATACCAGCAAATACAGTAGCTATTAATCCAGCTGTATCAATGACCACCTAAAATGTCAGTGCTTTAATGTGCCAATTAAAAGAATTTACAAAACAAAAGCGGTGGGGGATGTGAAATGAGGAAGAAGAAAAGAAGGGGTAGGCATGTGGCCTGTTGGGACACAGGTCACTGCTGAGACCTCATCCCATATCAGAGTGCTGTGGGAACCACAAATGATACAGCAGTTCCTTTCCTACATTTATAGCCAATATAAATAAGTACATATGAGTACACAAACCAATGGATGTGAACAGAAATGTTATTAGAAGAAGTATTTATAATAGTCAAAAACTATAAGCAAAGTGAATATTCTTTAGTCACAGAATGAATAAACGATGTCATATCATACACTGAAATATAACAATGAAAATAAATGAACTACAGCTGTGTACAGCATCATGGATGAAGAGCAAATACACATAAAGGAAACTGTATATCTTAATTAAAGAATATAAGCTGGTATGACTTATTTCCACAAAGTTCAAAAACAAGCAAGGCTACCGTATGGTGTTAGCAGTTAAAACAGCAGTCATTTTAGAGAGGAGGAATGCTAATAATCAGCAAAAGATTTGAGGGTGCTACTTCCTGACCGAATTGCAGGCTATGTTCATTTTCTAAAGTTTCACCTAGCTGTTCATGGAAAGTCTGTGTACCTGTCTATGTGCATGATGTACTTTGTCAAGAAGCCTATGGAAGATAAAGACAACACATGCAAAGAGCTGGGAGGGGACATTCCCACTCTGAAGTCTTTATATGTTACATACAGAAATGCTCATGGCTAAACTGACATTCATGTCTATCATTGGATTCAATGCATCCACTGCCTCCCTCTCCTCCAAAAGCAGACAGACAGGTGAAAAAACAAGAACTGTGGAAAGCTGTCAGTTGTCAAAGCTAAGATGGTGGTTGCAAAGAATCTGTTACATGATTCTGTTATCCCTTGGGTATTATAAGTGTTCATAATAAAAAGTTTAAAAATGCACAGTTATGAGTTAGAATTCTGTTGCTTCTAATTAGACAGCTTTCAGTGCTAGATATTCTAGATGAATTTATTATATCCCAGGACTACAGTTTTAATTTCAATGATTTATCTTGACAGTTACAATTCAAGACAAACTGTAGTTGAGGCTGTGTCAAAACAAGATAAAATGGTCTCCTAAAATATGGTACTGACTTACTAGCAATCAAAGAAATGCAAATTGAAGCAGTAATGAGGTGCTGCTTTGGCTTATCAAATTGGCAAAGATCTCTTTTTAAATAGCAATATTCAGTGTTGCCTAGAGTTCAGCATAACAGGCATATCCCTTCACTGACGGGGGTATAATTCACGACAAAAATTTCGGACAGTAAAATAGCAACATGAGTAAGGAACTTGAAAAATATTCAAATTTGTGGGCCCAGTAATTGTGTTTCTGAAAATTTAGCCTATGGAAATGCTAAAAATTGTGGACAAATACTGATGAATAAGAATGTTCATTCCAGCTTTATTTATAGTAATGAGATATTACAAACTCTCAAAGGTGCTCAATCCTATGGAACAGCTAGATGATTCATGATCCAGCCATTTAACTAACACTAACGATGATACGGGAGAGCAGGGAGTATGAATCCCAGCACATCTAAGGGATGCATTCCTACCAACAGCAGGGCTCAGTGCAGAGGTACTTCTCAGAAAGAGGGAAGGAAGAGGGGGACTTGTCATTTGGTATCCTTGTTCCCACTGAGTAGCCATTTTAGAAGAATGCTTAATGATATGGAGTAATTTTTTGTTATATTGTTGAATTTTTTTATTGTTGAACTTTTAAAAGCTAAAACCACATTTTTGTTGAAAGCTAAAGAAAAAAAACATACAGAATGACAATGACATAAATATATATCTACAGGAAAAAGGCTTAGAAGGAAATACAACACAAATGGTGGGAATCAGAAAACATGCACACACACACACACACATACACACTCATGCTTTTTTTTTTTTTTTTTTTTTTTGACAGGCAGAGTGGACAGTGAGAGAGAGAGACAGAGAGAAAGGTCTTCCTTTTGCCGTTGGTTCACCCTCCAATGGCCGCCGTGGTAGGCGCGCTGCGGCCGGCGCACCGTGCTGATCCGATGGCAGGAGCCAGGTGCTTCTCCTGGTCTCCCATGGGGTGCAGGGCCCAAGCACTTGGGCCATCCTCCACTGCACTCCCTGGCCACAGCAGAGAGCTGGCCTGGAAGAGGGGCAACCGGGACAGGATCGGTGCCCCGACTGGGACTAGAACCTGGTGTGCCGGCGCCGCAAGGCAGAGGATTAGCCTAGTGAGCCACGGCGCCGGCCACACTCATGCTTTTTAACAGGACTCTTCATATCCCTGTTCTCAGGTATACACGATAGCAGACACCTCACAAAAAATTTTCTTGCTAAAGACCAGAAATTTGGTGAAAGGTGTAGGAAGAGTTGCCTTGGATTCAGTAAGAGCCTGGAAAGACCACACATATCCACTGGGCTGTAGGGTAGTGCAGCGAGAGCTTGAATGGTCACGTACCTACATAATAAACACGGGAAACAGGAGAGAAGCAAGCACTTGACATCCTCCTGGCAGCTGAGTTAGTGTGCAGGGAGATGCTACTAGGAAAGTGCAACTAGAAGAGATGAGCACAACAAAGCTGAGAAGCACAAAGTGCAAAGGCAAGGGAGGCTAAGAGCAACGGCAGTGGGATGAGACATGGGGGGATTGCAAGGCAAGTGACCTGGCAAGGGGAGAAAGAAAATTCCTGTTAGAGAGGGGAAAAAAGGAACATTATTTACACTTCTGGAAAATGATATGAGTAATGCAGAGCAGGGTCTTCCGACCTTTTGGAGGTTCAAAGAGATTGGAAGGGGTGACTCTACTGACCCGTTTTTTTTTTTTAAGATGTTATTTATTTATTTGAGAAGTAGTGTTACAGAGAGAGGGGGAGACAGAGAGGCCTTCCAACTGCTGGTTCACTCCCTAATGGCCACAATGGCCAGAGCTGGGCTGATCTGAAGCCAGGAGCCAGGAGCCAGGAGCTTCTTCTGGGTCTCCCATGCAGGTGTGGGGGCCCAACCACTTGGGCCATCTTCCACTGCTTTCCCAGGCCATAGCAGAGAGCTGGATCAGAAGAGGACAGCCAGGAACTGGAGCCCATGTTGGATGCCAGCACTGCAGGCGGAGGCTTAGCCTGCTACAGCACTGGCCTCTCTACTGACATTTTGAATAGGACAGTTTTTCAATGTGAAAATGACCTGTGCTCTGTAAACTATCAACACAAAAACTGACAACATGGGCATGCAAGGAAAGGACAAAGAAATGGGGACACTCAATGAAAGGATGATTAATAAGGAAGAGACACTGTGAAGAGGCCAAACAAAGTAACTGAAAGAGAAAACAAATACTAACATTTCCGGAAAAAGAAAGATCCAGCAGGAATTTTTTTTTTTTAAAGATTTATTTATTTGAAAGAGGTACTAAGAGATAGTGAGACAGAGATCTTCTATCTTGTGGTTCACTCCCCAGATGGCTGCAATGGCCAGGGCTGAGCCACGCCAAAGCCAGGAGCTTCATCTGGTCTCCCATGTGGGTAGCAGGGGCCCAAACATTTGGACCATCTTCTGCTGCTTTTCCCAGACAATTAGCAGGAAGTGGGATTGGAAGTGGAGCAGCTGGGATGCAAACTGGTGTGCATATGGGATTGCCAGCATCACAGGTAGCGGTTTTACCTGTTACACCACAATGCTGGTCCCCCAGTATGAAATTTTAAGGGCTACTCTATACACTTTCCATTTGAGTAAGGACCTCTTTGAAAAATCAAAGCACATGTACACATATCACATGGTGAAGAAGAGAAATATCCTAGCTATAGAATAGTAAATAGAAGTCAAATACACAATGTCATAAAAATCAATAAGAAGATCAAGTGGTGGCCTAAATCAGGATGCCAACTCAGACTCCCATCACTTAAAGCAACATATTGACTTGGATGTCCAAGGATATTGACCAAAAGGGAAAATCTCTGGCAATGTCTCTGCAGGCAAAGTCTATCCATCATTCCTGCAGCAGACAGACATGAACAGAAACAGCTGGACCCGGAGCGAGAAGATGAGAGGCTACGAGAAAGACATCTCAGTGCAGCCAAAATATATTTCACAAAACTACTCAGACCAAGTAAATTTGAAGGGAATATGGGCAGTCAAAACACCTATACACCCCCAAAATCAATAAGGCTTACAGATCTATTTTTCCAGAAATATTTCTTGTATCAATTTATAAGCTCAAGTCCCAAATATCATGGTAAAGACTCACTTCCTGGACAATTAATTATTCAGATGCCAAAACTTTGTAGTCCAGGAATGTTCAGATTACTTTTAACCCAGCAATGCACCTCCCTGTGCCTAAGTATGGCTTTGCAAAAATACAAAAACAAAACCCCAGACTCATTAGCAGGTGACTCAGTCCTTGAAGTGAGCCTATGAAGTTTCCTTCCTGAAAAGCTTATTAATGACAACAGGTACCTAAGCATACAGTACTCTTATTTCATGTCTAATACATAAGACAGTGAACCTGGAATGACAGCAAGAAGAGTCTGGAAGAAAAAGAGGAGTTGGCAACTACTATCCATGTAATAAAATGCCAGTAATTAAGCCTTTCATCCAAAAATCCTTCTTTATCTAATTTGCATTATGTACTAGATAACACACAATGGATATACTGTCAAAAGGATGAACTATGAGTTCATCCTCTGAACCGCCCTCACTGCAAAATGGATAAAATGAAAATGAAAATAAAATAGATACAGCTGGATAAAACATACAATGGAGCAGACTTATGACCTTGGTAGCAAAGGTCATAATTCAAGATAAGCCTGCAAATCACAATTCCAAAACATGTGTAGTCACCTAACATTTCATAAAGATAGTTAATGTATTCTATAATTAGAAGATAGTGAGAGGCTGGCACCATCGCATAGTGTGTTAAGCCTCTGCCTGTGGCACCGGCATTCCAAAAGGGCGCCAGTTCAAGTCCTGGCTGTTCCTCTTCCGATCTAGCTCTCTGCTATAGTGTAGGAAAGCTGTGGAGGATGGCCCAAGTGCTTGGGCCCCTGAACCTGAGTGGGAGAATGGAAGAAGCTCCTGGCTCCTGATTAGCCAGCTCCTGCCACTGCGGCCATCTGGGGGAGTAAACCAGCAGATAGAAGACCTTTCTTTCTTTCTTTCTTTTTTTCTTTTTTAAAGATTTTATTTATTTATTTGAGAGGTAGAGTTACAGACAGTGAGAGGGAGAGACAGAGAGAAAGGTCTTTCTTCCGTTGGTTCACTTCCCAAACGGCCACAACGGCTGGAGCTGCGCCGATCCAAAGCCAGGAACCAGGTGCTTCTTCCTGCACTCCCATGTGGGTGCAGGGGCCCAAGGACTTGGGCCATCCTCCACTGCTTTCCCAGGCCACAGCAGAGAGCTCAATTGGAAGAGAAGCAGCCGTGACTAGAACCAGCGCCCATATGGCATGCAGGCGCCGCAGGCAGAGGATTAACTTACTGCATCACAGCGCTGGCCCCTGATACAAGACCTTTCTGTCTCTCCCTCTCTCTGTCTGTAACTCTACCTCTCAAATAAATAAATAAATAAATCGTCAATATTTAAAAAAAAAGGAAAAAAGTGAAAGAAAATTAAAATGATAGCATAGGAAAATTTATGAGATAAATGGAAGACATGACAATACAGATAGCAATTTTCCCAAATTTACTTACAAACTCAGTGCATTCTAATCAGTATCCCAAAGATGTATGGGTGAAAACTGAAAAATGTAAATAAAAACAAAAACAGAGTAAAGGGCTAAGAAAGACAATTTTGTAGGAAAAAAGAACTTTAAGGAAGATAGAGATATCTTTTATGTTAGATATCAAGGTTTATTACATAGCTAGACTAACTAGGTATGGTGCTATGAGAAAACAGACAAATTACACAACAAAACAGAATAGAAAGCTCAGAAACAGATCAATGAATATATGGAAACCTGATTCCATTAGGCAGCCATTTCAAATCACTAGGTAGGGCCAGAGCTGTGGCACAGTGGGTTAAGCCACACCTTGTGACACTGGCAATTCTTTTTAAGACTTAATTATTTATCAGAAAGTCAAAGTTACACAGAGAAGAGGAGATGCAGGGGGCGGGGGGGGTGTCTTCCATCTGCTAGTTCACTCCCCAATGGCCACAATGGCTGGAGCTGTGCCCATCTGAAGCCAGGATCCAGGAGCTTCTTCTGGGTCTCCCACATGGGTGCAGCAGTCCAAGGACTTGGACCATCTTCTACTGCTTTCCCAGGCCATAGCAGAGAGTTGGATTGGAAGTAGAGCAGCCAGGACTTGAACTGGTGCCCATGTGGATGCCAGCACTGCAGGCAGCGGCTTTATCTGCTACGCCACAGTGCCAGCCCCACTGGCATCTCTTAACAGAGCACCAATTCTAGTCTCAGCTGTCCTGCTTCCAATCTAGTTTCCTGCCAATGTACCTGATAAGGTAGATGGCCCAAGTACTTAGGCCCCTGCTACCCATATGGGAGACTAGGTTAGCTTTCTTGGCTCCTGGCTTCATCTTAACTCAGCTCTGGCCTTTATAGGTATTTGGGTAATGAAACAGTTTCTCTCTCTGCCTTTCAAGTAAATGAAAAAGAAATATTTAAAATATGCTTTACTTACATAAATATATGATATATATATGAACATCTGGAGAGACTTCAAAACATGCATGAAAAATGTACAACATCTTTTAATTCCATTTTTGGACAAACTTGAAAGAATGAACTATTGTACGTATCTGTATGTGTGTACATACATATGGGCGTACATATTAGAGCTTCAGTCCTCATTAAGAAGCATTTGCAAGTCAATGAAATTATCTCTAAAGAAAAAATAGTAAAGAACCCAAACAGGTATTAACAAAAAATAGAAATGGTAGCAAAAACATCACAAATTATTTTAATATTATAAATAACTGAATAAATACACATTAAAACAACAAGAGCTTATAAAAATGTTCATAGTAGTTAATGACACACAAATTGGAAACAATCTCAAGGTCGTGAACTGTTGAATTAATAGAAATTCTTTTGTGACATGTTTACAATAGAATTGTGATGAAATAATCTATTGCTACATACAGAAAAATTGATAAATTTATAGACATAATGGTATTAAAGAAGCCATACTAAAAATATACCTTTTGAATGGTTCAGAATAGTGGTTACCTTTGTAGGTGGGGGATGATAGCAGGAGACATGAGAGAGGTCTTTGGAGTGCTAGTCATAGAAGTAAAATGACTTTACAAATAAATCAAGATGTATATTTAGAATTAGTATACTTTAGTGACACGTTACACTACAGAAAAATTAACATTAAAATCAAACCTAGGTATAAGTTACTGCTTATAAAATAGATTAATGATGGAATATTATTATCCAGAGTATTAAGAAAGTGTAGACATGACATGACCATGTGATACAACCTTACTAAAGGGATGTTTGGTAACATGATGAACTTCTCCAGAAACTAGGGAAAATCTTTTAGCACAATAAGGAATATCTAGAGAAAACCTATAGTCAATATCAAACTTAACAGTGAGAAACTGGACACCTTTTCCCTAAGACTAGGAATAAAGCCATGATGTTCTTACAACTCTATTCAACATCATACCGTAAGACGTAGCTAATGTATTAAAACAAGAAAAGGAAATAAAGTATACATAAGTGAAAAGGAAGACCAAAAATTTTAAATTACCTATATATAGGAAATCTCAACAAGTAAATAACAAATAAACCACTATAAAAAAGTACTAGCTGTAAAATATATGATTAATATATACAAAAGTAAATTGCCTTAATACATACAAACAATGCCCAATTGTAATCTGAAACTTCAAAAAAATGCCATTTATAATAGCCCTCAAAAAACCCACTTCTATGTATATCTAACAAAATTATGTACAGGAGTTACATGCAGAAAAGTAGAAAGCTAAACAAATCAACAAAGATCCAAATAAAAAGAGAAACATTATGTGTAAATGAACTGGAGGACTGAGTATTTTTAAAATGCCATTTTCCCCCAACCTAATCTATAGATTCAATGCAGTCTCAATCAAAATCCTAGCCAGCTATTTTGTAGATACTGGTAAAGTGATTCCAAAGCGTATATGGAAAGAAAAAAGATCTAAAAAAGCCAACACAATACTAAAAAAGATGAAAGCTGGAGGACCCTCACACTACCTAATTTCAAGACTTACTGTAACTACAACAATTAAGACAGTAAGGTCCTGGCCAAAGAAGACGAGATGAATGGAACAGGAGAGAAATCAATCCACACAAATACAGTCAACTTATCTTTCACAAAGGATTTTGCAAAGGCAATTCTATACAGAAAGGAGAGCCTTTTCAACAGAGGGTCTTAGATAAATCAGGCATTCACATAAATAATAATAATAATAATAGAAAAGAGAGCCTTTCAACAAAGAATCTTAGAAATCAGGCATTCACATAAGTAATATTAATAATAATAAACCAAAACACAGAACTTATACCTTTCACAAAAATCAACTCAAGAGGGATTACAGAGCTAAATTTAAAGACAAAACTCTAAAGCTTTTAGAAGAAAACACAAAAGAAAACCTATGTGACTGTGGATTTGGTAAAGCTTATAGTTACAGCACTACACTAACAGATTGTACACTAACAGCACAATCTAACGTCTGCTCTGAAAAAGATGTTATGAAGATGAAAGACAAATCTGACTGAGAGAGGATACATGTAAAGCTTTCCTTGTTAAGAAATGGGGGAAAGATCTGAACAGACAGCTTACCAAAAAAAAAAAAAAAAAAAAAAAAAAAAAAAAAAAAAAGATATCCAGATGGCACGTAAGTATATGAAAAAAAAGCTCAACATTATTTGCCACTGAAGAAATGCAAATCAAAGCAACAATGAAATACTACTAGCAACTGTGAGAATGGCTAACCACCAAACACCACACAGTACCAAACGCTGTCTCCAACGCAGAGCAACTGTAGTTCTCTTTTACTGCTGACAGCAATGAAAATGCTAACAGCACCTTAAATGCTGTGCAGCACCCTATAAAGCCAAGCATAGACTGAACATCAATTTAACAACTGTGTTACTAATTATTTATCCAACTAATTTGAAAGCTGCACTAGTCAGTCTACGCCAGGCCAAAGCCTGTTATGGAATTCAATCTAGGTCTCCCATACGGGTGGCAGGGACCTAACCATATAAGCCATTACTACTGCCTCCCAGTGTGTCCATTAGCAGGAAGCTGAGCCTGGACCTGAATCTAGGTACTCCATTATGGGATGCTGGATTTCCAAGCAGTAGTTTAACCACTGCCCCTAGGAAAGACATCCTTGAATGTGTGAGTGGATAAACAGTCTGTGCCATATCCATGAAGATGCAAAAAACATGAAAGACTCTTAAATGCATGTATGTGCATCTTAAAAGCCACTGTGAAAAGGCTACATACTATGTGATCCAATTATATGACAAAATGAAAAATTACTTAGAAATGGGGGGAAAGATCAGTGGTTGTCAGGGGCTTAGGGAGAGGTAGAGAGAACTGAATAGTGAAGTGCATGAGATTTTGAGGTGGTCAGACTCATTATGTGATACTATGCACTAATCAAAACCATAGAACTTGAGGTGGGCATTTGGCACAGCAATAAGCATACTACTTGGGATGCCCACAACTCATGTGGGAGTCCCTAATTCATGTCCCGGCTCTGCTTCCAATCCAGCTTCCTGTCAATGCACACACTGGGAGGCAACAAGTGATGGCTCAAGTAGTTGGGTTCCTGCTACCCACATAGAAGATCTGGAATGAGTTCCAGGTTCTTGGCTTTGGCCTGGCCCAGTCTTTGCCCTTATGGATGACTTGGAGATGAAACAATGGATAGAAGAATCTCTCTCTTTGCCTTTCAAATCAGTAAAAAATTTTAAAAAACTAAAAATCATAGGGCTTTATAGCACAAATAGTGGGTGGGTCTTAATGTATACAAACTTTAGCTCTGTGATTTCCCTCCCCAAAACATATACTCAAATCACAAGAAAAACATCAGAGAGATCTCAAAGGATGGTCTACAAAATATTTAATCAGTTCCCCAAACTGGCAAGTTATGAAAAGTCTGAGAAATTGTCTAGCCAAGAGAAGCCTAAAAAGACGTGTTTATTAAGATAGGATCCTGGAATAGATAAAGGACATTTGGCAAAATCTAAGGAAATGTGAAAAAGTGTGGATTTAGTTTATCAATATTGGTTTGTTAATTGTAACAAATGTATTTATCAATGTGCAGCATGTTGATAATGGGAAACTGGGTATGCTGAGGGAAAGGGTATGCATGAGAATATACTGTATTATCCTTGTAATTTGTGTAAAAATCAGAATGGTGCTAGAATACAAGTGTATTAAAAATTACTATTTGCTTATTATAAACATGGAGATATCCATCAATTAGGAAATGGTTAAATAAATCACATATCTGCAGGAATGGGATGTAGTTATGTAAAGAATGAGGTAAATTTATATATAAACAAAGAGGTAAAATATATATATTTTTAAACAATAAAAGCAACTTGTAAGAAGTACATAAAGCAAGGCTGGAGCTGTGGCCTAGCAGGTAAAGCCGATGTCTGCAGTGCCAGTATTCCACATGGGCACCGGTTCAAGTCCTGGCTGTTCCACTGATCCAGCTCTCTGCTATGGCCTGGTTAAGAAGTAGAGTATGGCTCCAGTCCTTGGGCCCCTGCACCCATGAAAGAGACCTGGAAGAGGCTCCTGGCTCCTTGCTTCAGATTGGTGCAGCTCTGGCCGTTGCAGCCATCTGGAGAGTGAACCAGTAGATGGAAGACCTCTCTCTCTCAAATAAATAAATAAATCTTAAAAAAAAAAAGTACACAAAGCATGATACCAGTATTTTTTCAGAATTCAAATACAGCTTTACAAGCCAAGTAGTTTGTAAAAAGCCTCTGAAGAGATGGCAGCTGGTGGATTTCTGCTTCCCTCTTAGAGATTCCGAGGAGGAAGTTTCTAGAACACTGGGTTGTCTCTTGTGTTCCTCCAATGCCTGTCTCCAGTCCTACTACCCCAGAAAATGGCAACCAGGACTCGAAATCACTGCCTTTACCCTGGGGAAAACAAGGAAGATGCACTCACATGTAACGAGTTACAAACACACAAATGAGACCCCAACTTGAGTATTTGCCAGTGCTCTTCAAAGGCCAGCAGATATTTTCAAAGCATATAATGTCAAGAAATGGTAATTTTCCATCATGAGCCAGGAACAGAAAAGAGGAAGAATATTCTTTCCGGTAACAGAAATCTTTACATGGTTAGCTTTGATCCTCAACAGAGTCAACAGACGAGCGTGAGTGAAAAACAAAGTAAAAGCTTCCTTGGATTCCTGGACCAGGTCTCCCTACATCTCGTGATGTGGTTCACTTGCTGGGAGGAGCAATGGCTGACACAGCCACTTTAGGTGCTTAAGACTTATTATTATTCATTTTACAAATTCCAAAGCTAGAAAAATATCTTATTAGAAAGACTCTAAAACTAATAAGCTCCAAAAGTTGCTCTAATTTTATTTATGTGATTTTTCACGTTTCTAATTTGTCACAGGTATAACACATATTTTTTTTCCTACCATGTGGCTGGATGAAGGGAAGGTGTAAACAGCTGAATATAAATGGTTTTTATTTCAATCCAGTATCTCAGACTATAAAGGAACTAACGGCATGATCTTTTTTTTTATTCTTACGAAGGTGGCAAATTAGTTTCTGCCACATATACTAGCTTATTATGGGCCCACAGTGGAGGAGCAGGTTACCTTCATGTTGCCATAACCGAAACAGAATGTTGGCACAGTGTCTACTAGCTTCGGTCCCCAAATGCTCTAATAAAGGTTCCCAAATGTCATTTTGAGAAAGTGCTTCCTTCTTTCTGGTTTCAACAGCAAAAAAAAAAAAAAAAAAATTAGCTTCTGATTATTCTTTTTAATTTCCCTTTCCTCTAAACACGTCTCTTCATAAATCAAAGTGTGGCTCTCATACATGGGTTCAATTGTAATCTCCAAAACGACAACAGCTATCCCAAAATTTTTACAATAAACCTTAAGATGAATGGCCTTGAATGATTCCATCTGAAGGAAATTAGAGAGGATGAAATCTACCTGGTGGCAGGAAAAAATGCCCACTGGTCTCAAGATTGGGGGAGGGGGCTGTTAACTTCTCCAATACCCACTTGCAGTGACAGGTCGTGATCATTTCACACCAAAAGTTAATGCACACAGTAAACCCTCCTTATCCAGGGGGATACATGGGAAGCCCACAAGGGCATGCCTGACACTGTGGACATGACTGATATTTTTTCCCCAAGCACACAAACTTTATCACACATGGTGGCTATAACTTGCAGTTTTAGGTGGATAGCAAAACCTCACATGAATTTCTTTCTCTTTTTTGATAATTTCAGAGACAGAAGATTCGTTCTTACCCCAGATTCTAGCAAGTTCAGTGTATGATTTCTTTTTCTTTCCTTAGTAAGCTGAGAACTTTGAACTTTTCACCTAAAGGAAGCACTCAATAGCTTCTCTGAATTGACAGCACCACTACTCTTGGACTTTGGGGGAAACAACTAAATAAACTAAGCACTGCAGTACATGATAACAGAGAAGGCTACAAAGTGACTAGCAGTGGGGGCATGTGTGATATGTCTGATGTGCCTGTGATGGACAGAGAGATCACTCAAGAGAGCGATGAACAAGATTTCACAACACTACTTAGAACGGCACTCAAAGCTTACACATTTTTATTCCTGGAATTTTCCATCTTACATTTTTTTGACCACAGGTAAATGAAACTGTAGAAAGTGAAACTGCAGATAAGGAGGGGAGGAGAGAAGATCGTACGTGTGATTTCATAGTAAATAAATATCATTTAGAACACACGAAAATGACCATTATTTCTGAGAATGTCTGCTCAGAATACCAAGGGCACACTTGGAGCATCCCCTTCCCCAGTGCTCTGCCAGACGGAAATCTGTGATCCACGTAAACTATGACGACCTCTCAAAAATGCCAGAACTAACTTAATTAAGAAATTATCTATTTTCATTTTTATTTGAAAGGCAGAGAGACAGACAAAGATCTTCCATCTGCTGGTTCACTCCCCAAGTGCCTGCAACAGCTGGGGCTGTCTAGGCCAAAGCCAGAAGCCAGGAACTCAATCCTGGTGTCCCACGCAGGTGGCAGAGACCATGCACTTGAGGCATTCCCTGCTGCCTCCCAGGGTGCACATTAGCTGGAAGCTGGGTCTGAAGTGGGGTGCGAACTTGAACCAAGCACTCCAACACGGAAGGTAGGTGTGCCAAGCAGCATCTTAACAACCACCCAACGACTCTCCCCAGCAACATTTTTAACTAACAGCCATGTGGCTCAATGAGTATAAAGAATATATACACATACCACAACAATTCCAGAATCCTGAGGCATTGGTGAAATTATTCAAAACATTAGATATAAAATATACCTCGCATGGGATCTATAATGATCAACTATAACATATAACATATTTATGCTCTATCTCTCCTCCCAGAGAAGGCCTTATCTGCCTTACTCATTGATTTCCAGCGTCTAGAAAAATCCCTACCAGATAGTAAATATTCAATAAATATTTGTTGAGTAAATACAGTTCTTGTAGTTTAGATATTTTTTAGCATTTTCACAGTCTAGTATATTAGATTTTACACACACATGAAAGGGCATCAAAAAAACCACAATGGAATTAACAATTTTTAGAGGAAGGCAATCCATCATTATCAGAAAATTATAGAGAAAGATTTTATCACAGGATGGAAAAGTAAATTGCAAAGGACATAAAGTTATACATATAATAGGATTATAACTATGCACATACCAAAACCTCGATCTTATGTCTAAATAAATATTATAAAGATAATAAAAGAGAATATAAATAATGTTGCACTGAATATTATACATTTTCAAAATGCAATTTAAAATATTGTGGGTGACAAGAAGACATTCAGAAAAAATGAGCATAGGAAACACATACCCTAACACAGGCATTTCACAGTTGAGAACTGTAATCTGTTCATGAAATCTGACATGAGACATAAAAATTCTAAAGGAAGTATATTTCCCACTATTTTAAACAGGAACGATTAAAACATCATACATCAACCAGAAACTTCCAGAATTTCTCAAAATCAAACTAAAACAGGATAAAACACCCGCATGTGGAACGATTGTGTTAGTCTATAAAATATGTAAGATTTTGCTTCCTGTTCCAATAATCAAAACCAACCCAACCAACACAGCTAACAGCAACTGCCCAGTACAGGAAAGTGGCCTCTGTGAGCATCACCACCAAGAAGCCAATCCCCTTAGTGACAGCTGGTGAGCTTTTCTGATCATCCCCATCTGACTCTGATTGTACCTGGGATGGCAGCCAAGATTTTTCCTGTATATTGTCTTGCTTAAAATACTGCATTACATTTTTGGAAAATAAGCATACATTTCACTCTTGTAATATCAATTAAAACATTGTATTAAATGATTTCTATGCCATATGAAGTGCAGACATTAAATCAAAGAGGTGTTCAACTAGAAAACCAATCACCTGGCAGGGATGGGAAACCTTTTTTCTGCCAGGGGCCATATGGATATTTACAGCATCGTTGCAGGCCATACAAAATTATCAACTTAAAAATAGCCTGCAGGGCTGGTGTTGTGCCATAGTGGGTAAAGCCGCCACCTGCAATGCCAGCATCCCATATGGGTACCGGTTCGACTCCTGGCTGTTCCACTTCTGATCCATCTCCTTGGTAATGGAGTGGAAGATAAGCCAAGACCCTGGGCCCTTACCACCCATATGGGAGACTGGGATGATACTCCTGGCTTTGGCCTGGCCCAGTACCAGCCATTTCAGTCATCTGGTGATTGAACCAGCAGATAGATCTGTCTCTCTGTCTCTTCCTCTCTATGTAACTCTGACCTTCAAATAAATGAATAAATCTTAAAAAATTAGCCTGCTATAGATTTATTATTTTATTAAACATGTTATATTTATTTTTCTATTAATTACTATTATTTGTATACTTATATACTGCACATATATTTATTAATATTTATTTATTAAACATATTATAGCAGAGAGCTGGATCAGAACAGGAGCAGCTGGGACTAGAACCAGTGCCTATATGGGATGCTGGCACCACAGGCAGAGGCTTAGCCCACTATGCCACAACACTGTCCCTGCCAGTCTGTTTTAAATTAAAAACAAAACAAAAATAAAAGTACTCAGTTCAGCAACCACCCTTTGCAGGAAACCTTTTCTGATTCCACCATCTCTCCTTATGCTCTTGTAGCCCTTGTAAAAGCTCTGTACCCCAGCACTTCTCACTGTGTTGAAATTGTCTATTTGTCTTGCGTTTGCAAAGACTGCAATTCCTCAGGGGCACTAACCACATCCTAGTTGTAATTACATCCCTGTGCCTAGCACAGGACTTAACAAGTAAGCTGGAACTAAGAATTGGGTAAATTGATTGTAGTATACACAGTGTCCAAAATATTAAATCACTTATGACCAAACATCAATTATCTAGGAGGGCAAATGGTTGCTGTTTAAATCTGAACTAATTTCATTAATGACAGCACTAACATTATCAAGCCCATATGCAAGCAACATACAAAGAGCTTTACATGTGGTATCATTTAATTCCAAAACACAATCCAGCCTGCTGGAAACTGCTCTCAACCCCATTAACTGGCGAGGAAGCAAAGACTTTTCAGGTTTTCAGGAGTTTGGCCGAGGTCACAGGGCTGGTGGAGTGCCAACGCTGGAGTCACACACCACCATGATGCTCACTTTCTGGGGAGTGGAAAGCCTCCAGCAAACTCTGCGATTGATGACCACTTCTGTAAAAACTGCTCTGCCTGAAAGCTTCCAGCGGCTGGATGAGTGGAAGGAGCGACAAAAACAAACAGAAAGATGGAGGTGGAATAGGAGAGCTTTCCGGTAACCACCTGCACCAAGTGGAGGTCGACACACGCTCAAGATGAGTAATTACTAGCATGAGTCTTGGGAAATTATTTCATGTGTTGGTTCAAAGATTTAGGAACAGTACATGTGACCTTGAAGAAACAGGAGCTCAAGGCAAAACCTTTTGTACATGAGACATCAGCCAATCCTATTTTCTATAATGCACCATGATGTGGTTTGTAACAGATTTCTGCTCTCTGCTAGTTTTTACTGTCTACCATTTTACTGTTACTTTGCTCAAGCTCCAATAATAGCCTTTAAAGAAGACTTAGAAAATTTACAACTGCTTTCCCTAGAAAAATGATCTTGAGGGCAGCTTCTGATAGTATCCTTTTAAAAAAATAAGTACCAAGGGAAGGTGTTGTGGTGCAGATGGTTAAGGAACCGCCAATATCCCATAGTGGAGTGCCAGTTCAAGTTCTGGCTACTCCATACTTCCCATCATGCTCCATGGTGATGAGCCTGGAAAGCAGCAAAACACGATCCAAGTTCTTGAGTTGCTGCCACTCAAGTGGGAGACCCAGATTGAATGCCAGGCTCCTGGCTTCACTTTAAGCCAGCCCTGACTGCTGCAGCTTCTTGGGGTGGGGGTGAGGGGAGTGAACCAATAGACAGATAATCTTTGTCACTCCGCCTTTCAAACAAATAAATAAATCTTTAAAAATAAAAAAGTGAAAATAAGCATTAGACTGAAAAGGTCAAAGAACACAGCCAAAAGTTCCCTACCTTCCCCTGATACTCAAGTAGAAAAGAATTAAAGGCATGATGCACTATAATTTACCCAACTAGCTCCCTGATGGATGTTTACTTTGCTTCCAATCTTTTGGGATTATTCATCACCACAGTGAATTCACCACAGTGAATTTTAAAGCACAGGGATATAGGTCTCAGGGTAAGTTACTAGAGAAGAATTACTCATTCAGAGTACACACTTTTTTATTTTAATACATACCATAAAAGTAACCTTCAAAAAAGAGGCTGTAGCAAATGAACTCACCAGAGGTATATGGGAGTACCTACTTACTTATTAATATGTTTATCTATACGTAAGGGTTTTTGGTACAGTTTTTCAGTCTATCTATTACCTATCTTGCCATTATTATTGGTTTTAGTTAATGATTATGTGTTTAAGTGTGTTTAAGATATATTTTAGTACATTTTAAAGTTTATTCACCTTTACTGTCTTATAATTTAAAAAAAATCCCCCTCCCCCCCAGAGCCATCTAAAACAAACCATTATATAAGTGAAAAAAATTCAGGCAAAGAAAGAAGAGATGATAAATATTTGGTAAGGTCTAAGGGCAAGAAACAAGGGATCTTGTTCCTCTTCCATTAACAGTTAATGAAGTAGAATAACGATTCACAGAGAAGACAGTGAGACGAGGGCAAAGAAATTCCTGTATTCATATGGTGATCATTACAGTTCCTGCTGAACATGGATATGAATTTTTTAGTTGGAGATTCTACAAAAAAAAAAAAAAAAGATGTGTGTGTAAATTTGTGTGTATATATGCCTTGAATGTCACAAAAATCTGCTCCATTTAAAAACTCATGACGCAAAAGGATCCACAAATAAACAGACACTTTGAAGTAAGACAAGGCAATTTCTGGGAGCTGGTGTTTACAGCACCAGTTAGAGTCCCTGCTGCCTTGCTTCTAATCCAGCTCCATATTAATGTACCTGGAAGGGCAGCAGCAGATGACTCAAGTCTATGGGCCCCTGTCACCCACATGGGAAACCCAAATAGGATTCTGGGTTCCTGGCTTTGGCCTGTTCCAGTCCTGGCCATTGGGGCCATGTGGGGAGTGAACCAGGGGATAGAATATCTCTTTATATCAGTCTCTTCTCTCTCTGTCACTCTGCCTTTCAAATAAATAAATTAAAATATAATTTCTGGTCTGAGGATAAAGATATAGAGCAGAAATACCAAGCAAAGTTAGAATACTTAAAAGTGCACATATTCAAAAAAGATATGATTAACAAATTTAAGACATTGTTTACACTGAGTAAAAACTTTTTTTTTTTTTTTTGACAGGCAGAGCGGACAATGAGAGAGAGAGAGACAGGGAGAAAGGTCTTCCTTTTACTGTTGGTTCACCCTCCAATGGCCACTGCGGCTGGCGCGCTGTGGCCAGGGTACTGCGCTGATCTGAAGGCAGGAGCCAGGTGCTTCTCCTGGTCTCCCATGTGGGTGCAGGGCCCAAGGACCTGGGCCTACTTGGGAGACCCGGATGGAATTCCTGATTCTTGGCTTAGGCCTGGTCCTATCCCAGCTGTTTTGGCCACTTGGGAAGTAAACCAGTGGAGAGATTCTTTCCTTTCCTTTCCTCCTCCTCTTCCTCTCCTCCTCCACCTCTCCTCCTCTCCTCCTCTTCTTCCTCTCTCTCTCTGTTACTCGGGCTTTTTTTTTTTTTTTTTTTTAAAGATTTTATTTATTTATTTGAAAGTCAGAGTTACAGAGAGAGAGAGAGAGAGAGAGTGAGAGAGAGAGGTCTTCCATCCACTGGCTCATTCCCCAGATGGCTGCAATGGCTAGAGCTGTGCTGATCTGAAGCCAGGAGCCAGGAGCTTCTTCCGGGTCTCCCAGCAGAGAGCTGGATCAGAAGTGTAGCAGTCAGGATTCCAACTGGCACCCATATGGGATGCCATCTCTGCAGACCGGGGCTTTAACCCACTGCAGCACAGCGCTGGCCAACTCTGGCTTTGAAACACATTAAAAAATTTTTTTAAAACAAGTGGTAGAAGAAGGAGCTTACTTGAATCAAAAGAACTTTAAGAAAACAAGAATGCTTGCAAATTTGTTTCCAACCATTAAATCAACAGGAAAAAGAGGAATATAGTAATTAGTTTTAACTTTTTTCTTTGAAAGAGAGGGAGACAGAGGTAGAGAGAAGGAGGGAGGGAAGGGCTAGCTAATCTTCAATCTATTGGCTCACTACCCAAAAGCCTGTAATCGCCAGGGCTTGGCCAGGTCAAAGCCAGAAGCCAAGAACTCAACCCACTTCTCCCATATGGTTGGTGGGGACCCAAGAACTGAAGCCATCATTTGCTGCCTCCCAGGGTGTGCAATAGTAGGAAGCTGGATCAGAAGTGGGGAAGCCATGTCTTAAACCAGACACTCCAATATGGGATGCAGGCATCCCAAGTGGCAATCCAGCTACTCCACCAAACACCTGCCCTAAACATACTAGTTTTAACAATCATTTTGTTTTGCATGCTGACCTCACTATTATGGTGAATCTAGTACTAATATATAGTATATGGATCCATGTATGCTTCACCAAATTACAAAGACTACTGCCACAGTCATTACCGTACATCAGACATAATCACTGATTATATCAAAAACTGTTTTCCTCCCATGTGGAGAAAAAGGTAATTTATAATTTAAGAGATTATTCAGACCAAATGACATCTTCTAACATTATTAATAATTGACCACTGTAGAATTATATGATTATAATGTTTTCATAAACTTATGATAACCCATGAAAATCTTCATATCACACTATATAACAGAAATATGTTATATAACAGTATTTCAAAACGTTTATGGAAAATGAAATTAACAACATTTTATTTTGTTACTAAAACAATGTGAAATCCAAATATGTGGAGTCTTGAAAAAGTTCAAGGAACTGAGTATAAATAAGGAAAAATAAGGGAAGGGGAGTGATAACTTTGGGCAGCAGGCTGACATCTACTTCCCTGAAATAAGAAGAATGATCAGCAAACTGAAGCATTTTTTGGCTAAACAGGGATTCAAATACCAGCTTGATTTTCCTGGCTGGTATTCAGGTTCCCAGAATTGATTACCTCCACCTTTGGCTATGCAGAATAAGCAAATGCTGAAGGTAATAATGTAATAACATAAAGCCAAACAACTCAGTGAGCTTCAACTTCTTCATCTGTGAAACAAGGGCAGCAGTAGAATCCACCTCTGCACGTGTGAAGATAAAACAGAATGCTACACATGGGCATTAAGGACCAGCATTACAAGGACTTACAGACTGTTTAATAGATGCAGTTACCAGAGCTATTATTAAACATAACAACTTAATAATGCTGTCTGCAGAACCAATGGTCTACCTTATTTTTGGTTCTATAACTGAAACTATTAGCTAGTCTCAGCAACAAGCTCTTACGGGTTTGCTGGCCAAATGCTAGAGGTACAGCAGCCATGGACAACAGTAAGTCCTTTATAAGGCAATGTAAGCATACAACATAATGCTGTTTGGTCCTGTTTTTTTTTTTTTTTTTTGAGAGCGAACATTCCCATCAACTGATTCACTCCTTCAAATGTCTACAACAGCCAGGATTTGGCTAGGCCAAAGCTGGGAGCCAGGAGCTCAATCCATGCCTCCCATGTGGGTGACAGAAACCCAGTCACTTGAGCCATCACCATTGCCACCCAGTTTCTGCGTTATCAGATGATGGAGTTGGGAGCCGGAGTTTGAAATTGAACATGGGTACTCCGATGTGGGATGCAGGTGTACTAACCAACAGCTTAATGGTTGACCTCACACTCATTCCTGTAACAGTGTTTTAAAAAGCCTTTTAATGCTAAATCAAAAAGGAAATATGGTTGCAGTAAAATGTTTTAGAAGTAGATAGTAGTGAATATACTAAAAATCATACTTTAGGAGGGTAAATTTTAGGATATATAAATATATCTCAATTTCTAAAAAAACAAAGCATTTATTTCTTTACGTGGTTCTGAACTTGTTTTTTTTTTTTTTTTTTGACAGGCAGAGTTAGAGAGAAAGAGAGAGACAGAGAGAAAGGTCTTCCTTTTCCAATGGTTCACCCCCCAAATGGCCACTACAGCCGGCGTGCTGCACCGATCCGAAGCCAGGAGTGAAGTGCTTCCTGCTGGTCTCCCATGTGGGTGCAGGGCCCAAGCACTTGGGCCATCCTCCACTGCCTTCCCTGGCCACAGCAGAGAGCTGGACTGGAAGAGGAGCAACCGGGACAGAATCTGGCGCCCCGACCGGGACTAGAACCCAGGGTGCCGGCGCCGCAAGGTGGAGGATTAGCCTAGTGAGCTGTGACACCGGCCTAGTTCTGAAGTTATTTTTAATATTTATTTATTTTTATTTTGTTCAAAAGTCTGAAAGAGACAAAGAGACAGAGGCATTTCCATCCACTGGTTTATTCCTCCAATGCTGGCAACAAGAGGGCTTGACCAAGCCAAAGCCAGGAGACTCAAATTCCATCCAGGCTTCCCATATGGGTGGCAGGGACCCAAGAGCTTCAGCCATTATCTGCCACCTTCCAGGGTGTGTATTAGCAGGAAGTTAGATTGGAAGCAGAGTAGCTAGGGCTCAGCCAGGAATTCTGTAAAGAGTATGGGCATCCTAGGAGGGATTAATGACTGCACCAAAAGGCCATCCAGTTGCAGTGGTAGTGGTGGCAGAGGGGGCCATTTAGCAGAATTAAGAATGGCAACTGTATCCCTGTCAGCTTAGTCACAATGGCTTAACAGATATCTTTTCTGCTTTGCCCTGGGTTCTCTGACAGACGAGTATATGCACCCTGCTGAGCTCACAGAGCTGTCTGTGGATATATGCTCTCCTTATATTATCTATTTGTTTATTCTACACAGCCCAAGGTAGAGGTCATCATCTCTGAGACCCTGAATACCAGATGCGTGCGTTCTTACATTCATTCTATAACCATTTATTCAGTGCAGACCACAGGTAAAGTTCTAGCCTGGGCATTCAGGACACAGCACTGAGAGAGCTAATGATGCCCCTGCTTGTGCTCTAGTTGGATGAGAGGGAAGCAATCAACGTACAGGTCTGACAGTGACCATGCAATGGGAAAGGCCACGCAGAGACACAGGCTGGGAACACGGGGGATGAGACCTTACACAGGATGGCCAAGGAGAAACTCTGCTAAGTCGCCATCTGAGGAGAGTCCTGGGGGAACACAGCAATGTTGAGAAAGACCAATAAGACAGAAAATGGGTTTAAAACAATAGAGAGAGAGAGAGAGAGAGAGAGAGAGAGGGAGAGGGAGAGAGAGAGAGAGAGAGAGAGAGAGGGAGGAGAGAGAGAAAGAGAGAGAATGGGGCAAGATATGGAAAGGTCATTACAGGAAAGGCCAAAAACATGAGAGAGAGAGAGAGAGAGAGAGAGAGAGAGAGGGAGAGGCAGGCAAGATATGGAAAGGTCATTACAGGAAAGGCCATATACGGCACACACACTAACCAAATACAGAATACTGATCACCAGTGAAAAGGAAAGAAAGGAAACATGAAGGGAAGAGGTTCATAGGAACAGCTCTTGAATGTGTTATCAAATTTTATTTCTTAAGCTATATGTATTTATATGGTATTATTAACTTACTGTATCTTTATATGTGTACAAAATATTTAATTACATACACCAAAAAAGTGATAGATGGCATTAATTTTCAAAAAACTAAACACTATTATTTCCCATGTATATAGACGTTTCTGTCTAGTCACACGGGGCACTGTTATTTTCCCCATTTCACAGGTGAAAAAACCAAGTCCCTTGCTCATTATTAAGAGATAGGAAGTACAGCCAGAATTCAAATCTTGGTACTCTTGTTTCAAAGTACCAAGCATTCAACTGCTATACAAAGAGGGTTGCTGGGAAACAACCAGACACCAAAGAAAAGGGTGGATAAATGCAAACTGCTCATCGATCAAATATTTATCACGTGGTAATGATGTGTCAGATACTGTGATAAGATCCTTGAACACCACAGTGAGCAAGAAAGACAAAACACCCTGTTTCTTCCTTTAGGCACCTTCTGGTTCATAACCAGGACAACTGGCAAAGCAGTCACCGTCAGTGGAGCTCTCCTGGGTGGGTAACAGCACAAGCACCATTCACAGACTGTGGGAGGGAAAGGCGGCAGTCAGGAAGGCTGCCAAACACAAGCCTTTCAAGGTTCACTGTTAGAGCCATGTAATAATTTTTTTCTTGTGAAGTCTCTAAAATGTTATTGTTTTTTGCTAAGATGCTATCTAAGTATTTTCTTTCTTTTTTTTTAAAATTAATTAGCTTTTAACAGATTCAATGTGATTTGTAGGTACAACTCTAAGAACATAATGATAATTCCTTCTTCCCTCCCTTCCTCCATTATTACCCAAACGATAAGAAGGGTGTTGTAGCCTTGCATTTACTACTGTAGAAAGATGTGTGTGTGTGTGTGTGACATATTCCTTGCTATACATTGTATAAGACTTGGCTCCCCAAACCCAGGCAGACATTTGAACCCTAAAGTCTTATGCTAATGGTTGAGGGATTAAGTGTGGAGATTTGGGCCTGGTGGGAGGTCGTTAGGTCTCTGGGAGAAAGATTTGGTTATATAAGCAGAGCAGGCTTCCCGAGTCTCTCAGTTTCCCAGCATGGGACATACATGCTCTACTATTGCTGGCCTCAACCAGACACCAGACTAATGGGGCTGCCCGATCCTGAGCTGTGAGCCAAACAGACTAATACACTGCCTGCTGATAGAATAAAAGTTAAAAACCAACACATACAGTATTTTCCTGGAATGGACCAGAAGATATGTCAAGTTTCAATATATAAAAATGGTAAAAAGCTATCCAATCAGCAAATAAAAGACAGATCATTTGATATATGGTACTGAAAAACAAAATGAAATTGATTCCTAAATCACATCCTGATTGAATTCAACAAGAGGAAAATATAATGTTTGTTCATTTTTATTTATTTGAAAGGCTGAGAAACACAGAGACAGAGAGAAAACTTCCAACCCCAGGTTTACTCTCCAAATGCCCACAACAGCTGGGGCTGGGCCAGGTCAAGGCCAGGAGCCTGAAATTCCATCCGGGTCTCTCACGTGGGAGGCAGGGGCCCAAGTACTTGGGCCATCATCTGCTGTCTCCCAGAGTGCACAATACCAGGATGCTGGAACTGGATGCTGAGCTGGGACTTGATCCTAGGATTCTTATACAGGATGCAGATTTCCCAAGCAGCATCTTATCCATAGCCAAACATTTGCCCCACATAAATATTTTTATATCCTGGTCGGCGCCGTGGCTCGACAGGCTAATCCTCCGCCTTGCGGCGCTGGCACACCAGGTTCTAGTCCCAGTTGGGGCACCGGATTCTGTCCCAGTTGCCCCTCTTCCAGGCCAGCTTTCTGCTATGGCCCGGGAGTGCAGTGGAGGATGGCCCAAGTGCTTGGGCCCTGCACCACATGGGAGACCAGGACAAGCACCTGGCTCCTGGCTTCAGATCAGCGTGGTGCGCCGGCTGCAGCATGCCGGCCATGGCGGCCATTGGAGGGTGAACTAACGGCAAAAGGAAGACTTTTCTCTCTGTCTCTCTCTCTCACTGCCCACTCTGCCTGTCAAAAAGATATATATATATATATATTTATATCCTAAGAAAATAAGAATGAGACTAAAAGCAAAACCTACAAAGATCATTACTAGATCTTGAAGAAAAAAGCTGAAAGTTTCCGATTTTGAAACTTAAAATTATTCCTAACAGAACTTCCACTTTCCAATCCACTATGCAAGAAGCTTGGAGGTCCCCATTATTTTCTAACAACAAGTGAAAATCTGAACAAACTGAGAAATCAACAGCTCTTCTTAGATTCAATAGAGAAGCAACATCACAGGGCAAATTTGCTGCCCCTCAAGTTGTGGGAGACAGACGGGCAAATATAGGCAATTCCAGCTTCTAAGAGCAGAAACCCAGCAGGAACAGAGCTAGGACAGGAACACATGCCCATAGTAGACAACCTGCTGGGAGCTCAGCACCGACAGGTTGGAGATTTAAAAACACCACAGGGGCCAGCGCCGCGGCTCAATAGGCTAATCACCTAATCGCACCAGGTTCTAGTCCCGGTTGGGGCTCCGGATTCTGTCCTGGTTGCTCCTCTTCCAGTCCAGCTCTCTGCTGTGGCCTGGGAGTGCAGTGGAGGACGGCCCAAGTCCTTGGGCCCTGCACCCGCATGGGAGACCAGGAGAAGCACCTGGCTCCTGGCTTTGGATCAACAAAGCGCACCGGCCACAGAGGCCATTGGGGGGTGAACCAATGGAAAAAGGAAGACCTTTCTCTCTGACTCTCTTACTGTCCACTCTGCCTGTCAAAAATAAATAAATAAATAAATAAATAAATAAATAAAATAAAAACACCACAGGGCCACATTTTGGGAATTTTACCTCCTAGAGCTCTGACTCTCAAATTGAATACAGGACAAAAATCCCTTTGCGCTTCTGTTGAAGGTAGGAAAAAAGGATCCTTTTAGAAATACACCGGTTCACTCTGTTCTTAACTAAGGTCTATTCCCAAAAGAAAGTATTAACCAGAAGCTACCCTGCTTGGGTTTGAACAGAGCCTACCTGGCCAGGAGGAAGGGAAACACTCGGCTCTGGCCCACTGCAGCTGAGTCTGCAGAGCAGAGGCATAGGCACTTAAAGACTGAGACCCAATGACAGGGTCCAGAAGGCCTCCCCTGCCCCCACACCTGACCAGGGCCACACTAAAGGCCTCTGCAGTTCCTTTTACCTAGTACAGCATGGCCAGCTAACCAGAACAAGTTACAAGGCACACCAGAAGGTCTGAAGAGAGCACGAGCATCAGCACCAGAACTGAGCAGGCACTGTACGTTGTGGCACAGCAGGCTGGGCCACTGCTTGGGATGCTGGCATCCTGTATCAGAGTGCTAGTCTGAGTCCTGGCTACTCCACCTCCAACTCAGCCTCCAGCTAACACAGCTGGGAGGCAGTGGAAGATGGTCCAAGAACCTGGGCCCTTGAGACTCATGTGAGAGACCCAGATGCAGTTCCAGGTTCCAGGCTTCAGCCTGGCCCAGACATGGCTGTTGAGGCCATTTGAAGACTGAACCAGCAGATCAAAGATCTCTCTGTCTCTCTCTCTCTCTCTGACTCTCTAGCTCTTTCAAATAAATAAATAATAAATCTTTGTGAAGAAGAAATAGAAAACAGATTCAGACATGGCATGGATGTTGGGATTATTACTCAGGGAACTTAAAAGACAACTGTAGTTAATATGCAAAGGACTCTGATGGGTAAAGTTGGACAGCACGCAGAAACAGATGGGTGATGTAAGCAGAGGTGGGTATTCAGAAGGGAGAATGAAAAGGAAATGTTGGAGACTAAAGACACAGTAACGTAAATGAAAGATGTCTTCGGGACAGGACACAGCTGGGTAAAGAATCTGAGGGAGGAGAGATTTCAACATCAACCTCTGAAACTCAGAAGAAAAGAAACTGAATATACCATGGGTAGCACAAAAGGAGAAGAGAAAGAAAAGAATAAAAGCAACATTTGTGGCAAGAATGCCTGAGAATTTCCCCCAAACTAATGGCAAATGCCACATCACAGTCCAGGATACTCCAAGAATCCCAAACCATCCGGGCGTACATTATTTACAAACTACAGAAAAGCAAAAATAGAGAAAAAAAGAATTCCATCTGCTGGTTCACTCCCCAGACAGCCATAACAGCTGGAGCTGGGTCAACCCAAAGCCAGGAGCCAGAAGCTTCTTCTGGGTCTCCCACACGGGTATAGAGACGCAAGGACTTGGGCCATCTTCTACTGTTTTCCCAGTCATAGTAGAGAGCTGGATTGGAAATTGAGCAGTTAAAACTTGAACTGGTGCCCACATGGGTTGCCAGCACTGCAGGAAGTGGCTTTAACCACTACGCCACAGTGCCAGCCACAAAACAAAACATTTTTCAGGGTGGCTAATTGACAAAGCAGTTAAGAAACTGCTTGAGATGTCCACATTCCATATTAAAGTGCCTGGGTTTGACTCCAATCTCCACTTCCAATCTAGCTGCAAATGTGCACACTGGGAAGCAACAGTCAACTCAAGTACTTGGGTCCATGGAAACCCAGATTGAGTTCCAGCACCTGGCTTTGGCTTAGCCCAGTCCCAGGTGCTGCCTACATTTGAGGAGTGAACTATTAGATGGAAGTTCCATTTCTCTTTCTGTCTCTCTGCTTTTCAAATGAAACAAATAAATTAAAAAAATTTTGTTGCCAAAAGCCCTTGGATTAAGCCTAGGGCAATTGCTGAAAAAAGTAACAAAGGCAGAATAAATGAGATGACAGGAAAAGAGAAAAAATAGAGTCATACAAAACAGTTGAATAAAACCATAAAAGAAAAAATGTGCAGTATAAAAATCAGAACAAAGAACAGGGCAACAAACACAAAACAGTAACAACTATAGTAGGCACCAATTTAACAACATAAAAACCGCAGCTTAAAAGAAGGCACAACTGTTGAAGGAAATAACAAACAGACCAATGAACCCGAATACACAGTGCAGATACAGGCTGACATAAATAGTCAACTGATCTTTAAAAGGATCAAAGGAGCAAACAATGTGAAAAAGAGTCTTTTTAGCAAATGGTGCTAGAACAAACAGAAATCCACATGTGAAAAAAATGAATCAAGACTCAGATCCTCTGATCCAACACAAAAGTTAATCCAGAACAAATCGCAGATCTAAGTGGACAACTGTAAGGATTCTAGAGGGTAACACGAGGAAGTCTAGAGGACCTGGGAATGATGATAACTTTTCAGATACAACAGCGAAGGCACAATTCTAGTCCCGGTTGGGGCACCGGATTCTGTTCTGGTTGCCCCTCTTCCAGGCCAGCTCTCTGCTGTGGCCAGGGAGTGCAGTGGAGGATGGCCCAAGTACTTGGGCCCTGCACCCACATGGGAGACCAGGAGAAGCACCTGGCTCCTGCCATCGGATCAGCGCGGTGCGCCGGCCGCAGCGCACCAGCTGCGGCGGACATTGGAGGGTGAACCAACGGCAAAGGAAGACCTTTCTCTCTGTCTCTCTCTCACTGTCCACTCTGCCTGTCAAAAAATAAAAAATAAAAAAAAAAGAAAAAAAGAAAGACTGGCAAGCTGAACGTCATCAATCACGTTAGAAATTTCTGTACTGTGAAAGACACTGTTAACAGACAAAAAGACAGGTCCCAAGACTGAGAGGAAATATCTCCAAATGACAGATCTGATAAAGGACTGTTTTCCAGAATACACAACAGCTCCTAAATTCAACAATAAGAAAAAAAAAAAAAACTTAAAGATGGGCCAAAGACCTTAACAGACACCTCACCAAAGAAGATCTCTTCATGGTAAATAAACATGAAAAAATGTTACACATCACATCATTAGGGAAATATGAAACAACAATGAGATGCCTGCCACTTTTATTAAAATAGTCAAAATCCAAAACACCTTCACAACCAAACACTGACAAGGATCTGGAGCAACAGGAACACTCACTCACTGCTGCAGAGATACCAAGTGGTTCAGTCGCCTCGGAAGAGTTTGGTGACTTCTCACAAAACTAAATATCACTATTCCCTTGAAGTATATGTAATACACCACACTGCATGGAACTGAACCAATATCTTTATCAAATTCTTCTTAGACTCACTCTCTGTAATCCCTTCACTTTGAAAGCTTCGACAGTTTTGTTCCCTAAGACTACTTCCTTGGCCCTCTTCGGACACTTCTTGGGTAATTCCATCTTCTTCCTCGCTTTCAAGTAGAATCCACTGCTGAAGAGATGACTTCTAAGTCTACATATTCAAACTGTACTGGTCCTTTGAATCTCCAACCCATAGACATCTCCAACCCCCTGGACATTACCTGATGCCTCAACATGAACCTAAGATGCAACACATTCATATTTCCTAAGACAAGCTTCAGTAGAAATCGGGTGTGGCAGAAATCTATTTACTAGGAAATTACTCGGGACTAGAGAAAAACAGCCAGTTTGCAGACACTGACTTTGAGTGACAATACTGGACAGATCAAATTCTTGTTCTGATTTCAAAAGTGGCTAACAATAGAATATAATCTCGGCCAAGCTGCATGGAAATCTAAGGCTATGGTGAGAGCATTCCCACGGGTACATGGAGGTAAAGGGCCAAGATAAAACCTTCTCAAAAGTGATAATAAAAAAGATACCTACATCACCCAGGTGAGGTAAGGCTCAAGAACAGACTTTGGCATCAATGATGGGAAGTCAAAATAAACAAATTAGGTCAATAAATACGCGAACTAGGCAGAATGCTGGGACACCAGCTCATCCTAAAATGGATGGGAAGGGCAGAAAGAAGATACCAATATTTCACCAACTCTACCAAGACATACCATTATTTTATGTCTCTCCTTCATGAAAGCAACAATGCTACTCATTAGATATGACATTTTGCCTCTGGTTGCATCCAGTTTTAGAAATGTTAAAAAGTGACCATCTGTGTACACTGCAACTTGGGAACAGCAGAGGTGAGACTCCCCCTAACTGCGTTAAGGACAGGAAATCTGTCGGCCTCAGGACAGGCACCGCGTGCAGGAACATCCTACATTCCTGCCAGTCCCTGCTATCGGCCAACAAGCAGGAAACTGAGCAGGATGAAAAATGAAGCTGTCTTTAACATGAAGTTCACTGAGAAAAGTAATGGCATGGGAAATGCTTGTGATGTGATGTTAACAACAAAGTGACACAGAGAATTGAATCACATATGCAAAAAAGTACTACCCCCTCAAAAAGGAGATTTTTAAAAGCACTTCAAATGCTAATGTTCTCTCAAGATCCTGGAATTACAGGTAATTTCTTTCCCTGCTTCCTCATATTTCTCTTCCGTGAAATTTCCATAATCAGCAAAAATGTTTTTTTATAATCAGAACTAAGAAGATCAAGTATTAAACATTTTAATTTGCAAACTATGGGCCTTAGGCAGACACTGGTTTATTTCCTTATTAGATACACAGCAATCTCATCAAGGTACAAAACGCCCTCCTTAACAATGGAACGATGGTACTCCAATAATGTTGCCAAGTCACAGCACCCTAACATCCACAGAAAAAAGGCTAATGTTTACTTTGTATATCCAACAATGTGTAATGCAGGTAATTATTTTTATCTTTTTTTCTTTTTAAATATGAGGTTTCAAGCACATCACTGCTATTGCTTAAACACAGGAAAGGATTAAGTGCTTCAATTTCCTACTGGATCTTGACCTTGGCATCATAATGTACTGGCAGAAACACATCTGGTCACACTGCTGATACAAAGTCTCCTGCTAACGTTAGGCAGTGTTGTCTCATGGAAGATGGATTTCTCTCTTTATAAAGAAGGACCGCTTGATAAGTAGCTGTCGTGGTCAGAAACAAAAACCGACACTTTTTTGCTCTGTTATCTTGACGGAATTGTTTTTGAGCCCGACATACTCAAGTACCAATATGTTTTTTTCCTCATATTGAAAAGAAACAATTTTGACAAAGGATAAAGATCTGGAAATGTAAACATTATACTTGCCAAGATTAAAAAATAAAATAGGCTACCTTCTCCTCTGGGTAGCACTAGCAAATAAATAGGCTGAAAGTCTTGGGACAAATCACATTTCTTAATTGTTTATAAAGTTCAACACATGTCCTGTCTGTAAACACATTTCTTGGAGTAGGTATACTAAAAGCCTTTTAAAAAGTAAGAGAAGATAACAGAATAAATGTTCTAATTAAAACATCTGAAACAGCACTGTTATTTAAAAAAATCAAATGATATCAGGTTTAGTGATGCTATGCCCATAGCTAAAATATAGTTACAACATATATGCTTAATGTAAAAATTTTTTAACTCACACGTAAAAAGTATACTTATTTATGGGGTACCTTGTGATATTTCTATACACTGTATAATGCCCAAACAGTGTAAGCATTACCTATCTCTTCATTTAACATTTCTTTCCAAAATCCTTTCTTTCAGTTTTTTTTTCTTTTTAAAGAGAAACATACAGCACATTAGCATTATTTACAGTTTCCCTTTTGTTTTTTTTAATTAAACTTTTATTTAGTGAATATAAATTTCCAAAGTACAGCTTATGGATTACAATGGCTTCCCCCTCCCAAAACTTCCCTCCTACCCACAACCCTCCCCTTTCCCGCTCCCTCTCCCCTTCCAATCACATCATGATTCATTTTCAATTCTCTTTATATACAGAAGATCAGTTTAGTATATATTAGGTAATGATTTCAACAGTTTACCTCCATATAGCAACACAAAGTGAAAAAAAATACTGTTGGAGTACTAGTTATAGCATTAAATAAGAGTGTACAGCACATTAAAGACAGAGATCCTACATAATATTTTTTTTTAAAAATTAATTAATTTTCTATGCCATTTCCAATTTAACACCAGGTTTTTTTTTTTTTCATTTCCAATTATCTTCATATACAGAAGATCGATTCTGTATATCATTAGTAAACATCTCATCAGTTTGTACCCACGCAGAAACACAAAGTGTAAAAATACTGTTTCAGTACTAGTTATAGCATCACTGCACATTAGACAACACATTAAGGACAGATCTCACATGGGATGTAAGTACACAGTGACTTCTGTTGCTGACTTAACAATTTGACACTCCTGTTCATGGCGTCAGTAATCTCCCTAGGCTCTAGTCATGAGTTGCCAGGGCTATGGAAGCCTTTAGGGTTCGCTGACTTTGATCTTATTCCGATAGGGTCACAGTCAAAGTGGAAGTTCTCTCCTCCCTTCAGAGAAAGGTACCTCCTTCTTTGATGGCCCCGTTCTTTCCACTGGGATCTCACTCACAGAGATCTTTCATTTAGGTCTTCTTCTTTTATTCTTTTCCATGGTATCTTGGCTTTCCATGCCTACAATACTCTCATGGGCTCTTCAGCCAGATCCGAATGCCTTAAGGGCTGATTCTGAGGCCAGAGTGTTGTTTAGGACGTCTGCCATTCTATGAGTCTGCTGTGTATCCCACCTCCCATGTTGGATCTTTCTCTCCCTTTTTGTCTATCAGTTAGTATTAGCAGACACTTGTCTTGTTTGTGTGATCCCTTTGATTCTTAGACCTATCGGAGCCATCGAATGTGAACTGAAATTGATCACTTGGACTAGTGAGATGGCATTGGTACATGCCACCTTGATGGGATTGTATTGGAATCCCCTGGCACATTTCCCTTTTGTACAACAGAATACCAGCACTTCGTACTCCTATTTAACTGCAAATTAATACCTGTTAATCGATCTTTTCTCAACCCTCCCTTCCATTCTCCCTGGCCTCTGGTAACACCATCATACATATAACTTCTATGAGATCAACTTTTTTAGGCTCCACATTTGAGTGAGATTATGTGGTACTTGTCTTTCTGTGATTGGCTACTTCAATATAACAAGCTCCAGTTGCATCCATGTTGTCACAATGACAAGAGTTCATCATTTTTTTATGGCTGAGTCATATTCCCTTCCATTGTGTACCGCATTTTCTTTATCCAGCCATCAGCTGATGGACCTGAGGTTTTCTCCATTTCCTAGCTATTGTGCATGTTTAACTTTCGAGTGTTAAGCAGCAGTAAAACAATCATTTTTGGGTAGCATTTACTATACCGTATGATACCAGATAGAAATAATAGCTTAAGTTAAAGAAAATCTTTTAAGAGCAGCTTCCAGCCATAGATCGTCTTTTTTAAATGGCAACATAAACAATACAAGAATGAGAAACATAAACTCTAATTGCTGCAACATGCTTAGAAAGCAATTGCCTTAATGTGTGGGCAAACGGCTGAAAAAGCCCAAGCAAACATTTTAAGTAGAATTACATGGGATAATCAACATGTCTAGTCCCAGATAAAATACTGTAGAACTGTAAGTCACTGTATTATTGCCAATAGGTCAAGCCCAAGCAATTATTACTGAATTGCATGTCTAAAGGGTGGTAATTTCAAGGTAACAGTTCATTCATGGTAAAGTCTGGCCAAAGAATAAAAGTAAAATTAAGCTGTTTTGCTAACGCCTGCTTGTCACCTTCCACATTCTGACTCGGAACACAGTCCACATTCCAAGCTTGGATGTTCCTGGTATTGCTAGCTCTTACTATTTACCCCCATCTAAATCCATTCTGATTTTTATGCTGTGCATCTCTTGTTTTAGCAACAGGTGAAGATGATATGGCTGAAGCTAAAATCAAAGACCACTAATTTTAGGAACCCAGGAAGTGCTCAGACTGCTAACTTTATGAATAACCCGAGAGAGTTAGGAATCGAAGTATGGCTTTTTCATTTCTTAAGTAAAGTCAAGGTTTTAATAATTTAGCTTCTCAAGCATACAGTAGAAAAACTTATTCAGTCAGGAAAATGCATTTGGTACACGACACAGATCTATTGAGTTGCCACTTGTTCATTCTTTTACGAAGCATTTACCAAATGCCACAAAATGAGCTGTGCCAGCTGCTACCTGGAATTCAGAGGAAAGCACGGAATCCAGTTAGGAAGAAAGCGGCTAGCATCAAACAGAAGAACAAAGGTTTTTATCAGTGGAAAACTGAGGAAGAAGAAAAGGGCAGCTAATTGCAACTGGGAAGGCTTCACAAGTAGAGATAACAATGAAGTCGAGCTTATGAGGGTGCACAGAGTTTCTGTTAAGTCAAAGAAGGGACACTCCAAGATCCAAGGATACAGCAAGCAGACTCAGAAAAGAGAAAGTGCTAGGTACAAAAAGCAGACAAATGACATAAGCAGGGAAGAATGGCCCTCCTGGGGAACAGAGCCAACAGAGAGGCTAGGGCCAGATGGTGAAAGGGTTAGGAAAGTCAGAGCGCTGGGCCTTAGAAAGAAAGGGAGAATTTCTGGAACAGTGACTCCCACATCTGGCTGCACATCAAATGCTGCCTGGGATGTTTGACAAGCAGATTCTCAGATGGCACTAGGGGCAGAAAACTAATTGTTGAAGCTCCTGTGGTGACTCTTATCAGTCAGATTGGGTATAGGCGGAAGAAGAGCTGCTTAGAAAGGTGAAAGGATTTGACCTCTACTACAGCAGTCTAGTAAGAGACGTAGTAGTAGACAGGGCAGAGGCAAAGAGGAAAGAGGAAAGGGCTACAAAGAAGAACCAGAGGTCACCTTAGGTATCGAAGAGCAGGACAGTAGCTACACTGGGCAGGGGCGGGGTGAACCTTTCTTCTGCCAAGGGACATCTGGGTATTTATAACATCATCATGTGCCATACAAAATCACCAGCTTAAAAATTAGCCTGCTATAGACCTATTGAATTTGAGTCCCACCCACCCTTGCTTTGGCAAGGGCCAACCCAAATGAGTTCGATATGGCCTGCAGGCTGGATGCTCCCAACCCCTGCTAAGGGAACACACAAGGAGAGACAACTGTTTGCAGGTAAAGACATTAAATTTGGGCACGCTGAGACTGGGTTACTTGTGGGCAAGGAAATTGGTTTATAGATATACAGGGAAATTAATTTGCATATTTAAGCACAGAGTTTGCTGATCTCTCTTCAAGCTTTGCTATATACTTCTACCTCACCAAGTTTTATCACTTACCTTCAGAAGCGTGTTTATACTTCTCTCACTACAAGGGGCAAATGATATCACTGTACCACAAAAATTAAAATACTGAATAATAAACATTCAAGGTTTCTCAAAGAGAAGGTCTAAAACATTGAAGATTTTTAGTATCTTTTCTAAAATTTTAAAGTGAAAAAGAAGAAAAAATACTCCCATTTTTTTTCTTCCTTCTTTCTTGCTTCATGTTTAAGATGTCATAATTCTTACCTTTGTTGCTAAGGCTTTTAAACTGTCAAGGAATCTTTGCCAGAAATCCTTAAAGAGTGGGCGATCAATTTTCTTCAGGCTATCTTTGGTGCTAGCATCCACACTGACATACAGCTGAGTAACTGGCTTGAGGTTTCTTGGTAATTATTTTTTAAAAAGAAAAAGAAGGAGAAAACAAGAAAGAAAAATAAGATTAAGTCTGCAGCAGGCTACCCATGATATAAAACTTAAAGTTTGTAACAAATGTGCTAATTAAACATTTCACTGGGTCTACAGGCTTGTACTTCTTCCAGGAGAGTGAAGCAATGATTTTAATAATTTTACAAAATGGGATGTCTACTGATTATTTTAAAAGTGACTAGACCTCATCCCTAATAAATTGAAACCATTTAATTACTTAAAATTAGTCCCTCTTTAAACACTAGGTTTTCATGGGAAACAAACAAAACAAGCTCTAATTTTAAGTCTGGCAGCATTATCCCAACACAATTAGGGATGTTCTCAGATCTAACTTTCCCCATAACTCTGCCACTCACACAGTTGAAACTTCACAGTGACGTGGGGTCTGTGGTAAGTGAGCCATCTCCTGCCATCAACTCACTGATAGAAGGCTTCCAAGGAACAAGACCCTACCTCCAAAGCTCAAGTCTTCTTTAAAGGGCACAGAGCCATACATATGCCTCAGAAAGTGGGAGTGGGTTTAAAGTCAGGCCTTGTGGGCACAGATGATGATCTCTTTCAGCAGTGCAGAGTCAGAACAGCAACCTTGCATTCACAAAGGAGCACATCCCAAAAGAAAACTCGAGGCCACAGAGCCTTGCTTTTCTTTGCCTTCTCTCAGTTTCCAGGAACGCCACTCATTCAACACTTCTCTCAAATTCTCCTTTCATAATTTCATTCCTGGATTTCTTGCAAATTATGCCTTAAACCTAGACTGTACTTTTTCCAAAAACCCTCTACTTTTCCCTTTCAAATGTGTTTTGTAAATCATTCTCTTCAGTGAATTTAGAACAAGAACAAAAAAGGGAGAAAAGTCTCCCCTAATGATCTTACAGATTCTTCCACTGTGACTTTTCTGTAACTATTCCACAATGTATTCCACATCTACCTCTAGAATATTATTTATGGACATTTTTTGTTTCAAAGTCCTTGAACTTCTAAAAACAGAGCTCTAATACACGTGCCATAAAACTCATCACTTTTGAGTGTTTTATGTGCTGTTTTTATATCTGTCAGTATCAGTCCTATTAATCTTTGAGTGTAGGACTTTGAAGGACAGAAACCATACTTTTCTTCTTTATCCAGACACACAGGCAGATTCTTAAAGCTAACGTTCAGTGAAAGTTGTTGAATTTAGTGGACAGTTTTTAAGGGAGTGCAGGCTAAACAAACGCTTACAGTGATCTGGCATAGCGACATATAAAAAAAAGTCAGAAGTTTCTAGACCTAAAGTTACTGAAAGTGAAGATGCTCTTGGGGCCAGCATTGTGGTGTAGTGGGTAAAGCTACTGCCTGCAGTGCTGATGTCCCATATGGGTACTGGTTCGAATTCTGGTTGCTACACTTCTGATCCAGCTCCCTGCTAACAGCCTGCGAAAAGTGAGGAAGATAGCCTAAATGCCTGGGCCTCTGCCACCTACATGGGAGACCCAAATAAAGCTCCTGGCTCCTGACTGCGGCCTGGCTCAACCCTAACCACTGTAGCCACTTGGGGAGTGAAACAGCAGATGGAAGACCCCTCTTTTTCTCTCCCCCTTTCTCTTCATTATTATTATTATTTTATTTTACATCACAGCATCAGCCCCAAGAGTTATTTATTTATTTGAAAGGCAGAGTTAGAGAGGCAGAAGCGGAGAGAGAAGGGGGGATCCTCCATTCTCTGGTTCACTGTTGCAATGGTCCTTCCAGCGCCTCAGCACAGTGTTAACAGACGAAGGAGCCCCCTTGGTGGCTGGGAAGACTCCCCTGGGAAGTCCCCAGGGCTGGGACCCTCACTACATGACATGGGCAAGGCTTTGATGTGTAGATGCTGGGCTGCTTTCAAGGCCTGTGTCTAAGGGTTTCTATGTCCCTCCCCTAATGAGGTTAAATGTAACCATGAGAACTTCCTGTTTTCCCTCTCACTTTGGTCCTTCTGGAACACACACAGGCTAGTGTCTACCCTCCAACCAAACAGTTACAAACATCTTCAGAGACAGCGTGTGCTGGGAAGAAGACCACTGGATAATTTTAGGAAGGAATAGACAAAGAATGTATAGATAAGAACAAGGGGTTGAACAAGTTTCCTCCAGGTGGCCAGACCCTATTTGCACCTTGCCCAAGTCAGATGGACGATCATAGCTCAGGTCTCAGCAAGTGTTTCTATATTCATGAATAGGGTGTAGGAATTTTAGGGGCAGTTTGTTCTCATTGGGTACAGAGTTCGTTCGTTCGCTTGTTCCTTCCCTCCCTCCCTCTCCCTTTCTCCGTCTTTCTTTTTAAAGATTTATTTATTCACTTGAAAGGCAGAGTTACAGAGAGGTAGGGAGAGGGGGAAAGGGGAAGGAGGGAAAGAGGGATAGGGAGATAGGGAGAGAGGGAGGGAGAGGGAGGGGGAGGGAGGGGGGAAGGGGGAGATAGGGGGAGATGGGGGAGATAGGGGGAGAGAAGGGGAGAGAGAGAGAAAGAGAGAAAGAGAGAAAGAGAGAGAGAGAGAGAGAGAGAGAGAGAGAGAAAGTCTTCCACCTGCTGGTTCACTCCCCAAATGTTCACAACTTCCAGAGCTGGGCCAATCCAAAGCCATGAGCCTGGAGCTTCATCTGGGTTTCCCATGTGGATGCAGGGGCCCAAGGACTTGGGCCATCCTCTGCTGCTTTCCCAGGCTATAGCAGGGAGCTGGATCAGAAGTGGAGCAGCCAGGACTCAAACCGGCATGCCTGTGGGATGCTGGCACTGCAGGTGGTGGCTTTACCCACTATGTGACAGCGCTGGCCTCCTCTTCTCTTTAACTCTTTCAAATAAATAAATAAATCTTTGGAGGGGAAAGAATGTGATGATGTTCTGACCAGAGACAGGATAGTTAAAATATTTGCCACAAGGTGGGTGCTGTGGCTCAGACGGTCAGCCTGCCAAATTGGGATGCCCACATTCCATATTAGAGTGCCTAGTTAAGTCCTAGCTACTCTGAGTTTCCAATTCAGTTCCTTGTTAATGTACTGGGAGGCAGCAGATTATGGTCCAAGTACTTGGGCCCCTGCCACCCAAATGGAAGACCCAGCCAGTGCTGGCTTTGGCTTGGCCTAGCCCTGGTTGTTGCAGGCAATTAAGGAGTGAACCAGCAGACAGAAGGATCTCTCTCTCCCTCCCTCCCTCCCTCTCTCTGTTACTCTTGCAAATAAATCAATAAACCTTTAAAAATGAGATACTTGGCAGACTCTCATTGCCTTAATTCCTATGCAATACTGATACACAAAGGGAATCCTTAAAAGTACAGTATAATCCGTCCATTAGTGGGGGATTGGTTCCAGGACACCTCGCAATCCATGGACACCAAAATCCAAAGATGCTCAAGTCCCTTATATAAAATGGCATAGTCTTTGTATATAACTTATGCATATCTTTCAATATACTTTAAATCATCTCTGGATTACTTACAATACCAATTCCAATGTAAATGCTGTGTAATAGTTGTTATACTACATTTTTAAGAACTAAAGACAAGGAAAAAAATTCCATATTTATTACAGACACAATTTTTTTTCAAATATTTTCAACCCAAGGTTGGTTGAATCCATGGATAGGGGACTCACAGACATGGAATCCCTGGAGACAAGGGGCCTTACTGTAATGTGTCACTCCTGAGCAAAGTATAATGAAAATGTACTACTGAAAATGCAAAATAATAGCATCTATAATGGTATAATTCTTTCAACAAAACTTTTTTTTATAAAAAACTTTATTATTTCTTTGAGAGGAAGAATGACAGAGAGGGAGAGAGATGAAAGAGAGAGAGAGAGAGAATCTTCCATCTGCTTGTTCTCTCCCCAGAGGGCAATAACTACTGGGTCTGGACCAGACTGAAACCCAGAGCAAGGAATATCATCTGGGTCTCCCTTGTGGGTGGCAGGGGCCCAAGTATTTGGGCCATCTTCTGCTGCTTTCCCAGGTGCATGAGCAGGGAGCTGGATTGGAAGTGGAGCAGCCAGGACTCTGATATGTGCCACAACGGTAGCCCCTCACCCCCCTTTTGCTGGGGCCCTCTTTAATAACAGAGAAGCCTGCCACTGCAACTGGCCTTTTTTTGCTTCATGGTTCCAGCTGGCTCTCATCATTGGACACTGGACTTTGACAGAAAACTTCCTGATGCAAAAATGGGAACTGCCCTGGCCTTTGCACTCTGTCTCCATAACTACTTCAGATTATAAACAGCAAAAGCCAAAGGCCAGGCTTATGTTACAAACCTCTACCATTTACAAAGGAGGAACCCTGGGCACTGATAGTACCACTAAGGAATTCTAGCCAACAATAAACGTCTGAGAAGTGACAATCAAGGAAGCTGACAGATCTTGCCAGGGAGCAGAGGAAGGGCAGAGAATTAAGAAAGGTCTCTAGGAATTACAGGGCTCTAAAGTAGCAAAGGGATTTTGTAGAAATCTTCTGAGTCACAGGGACCTCATTGGTGTCAATTCTTCCAGGACAGGCAATGACTCTCTAGCATGGAGATTTTTTTGTCTTTAGTCTACACAAGATAGAATCATTTTAATTCCCCTAAACAAGAAAAATGTTATCTCATTAAAAACCATCCTGATCCCTGTGTCTGAGTATCTCACATCTCTGCTGAGAAGAATTTAAAGACAGTATTTGGAATATCCAACTTTAAATTCAATCTCCAGCAAAAATGCCCAGTGACCCTTGATGTATGTGCTGATGCGTCATCCTGATTTTACATCTCGAAGTTAATTTGATCATATATGGAAACACACTGGGCTCAGAGTTGTGGGACAGTAGGTTCAGCTGCCGTTTATGATGCCGGTATCCCTTATCGGAGGCTGGTTCGAGTCCCAGCTGCTCTGCTTCTGATCCAGCTCCCTGCTAATGCACCTTGGAAAGCAGTGGAAAATGACCCAAATGCTTGGGTCCCTGACACCAATGTGGGAGAGCTGGACACAGTTCCAGGCTCCTGGCTTCTGCCTGGCTCAGCCTTAGCCATGTGGCCATTTGTGAGTGAACCAGTAGATGGAAGATCTCATTCTTCCTCTCTCTCTCTCCCACCCTTTTCTGTCACTCTGCCTTCCAAATAAATTTTAAAAATTTCCTCTCCTTTTTATTCTTTCTGAAGAGATTATTAGGCCTTGTACTACAATTCAAAGAATGCGGCTCAGAAGCAAGAATGAGGCCTCATAAATTTACAGCATGGGATAAAAAGAGGAAGAGACTTATGTTTGTAAAATCCAAGAACACAGTAAATCTGATGGTCCTCTTGGGAGAAAAAAGTAATTAGAGTGGTCCAAAGATCTAATTTTATTAAATCTGTAAGGCAATCTGGGTCTGTCAGATCATATGGATAATTTAGGAGGAGGAGGAGGTGAGGAGGGTGAAGGAGGAGAAAGCTATTGAGCAACACTGAATGTTCATCATGTACTGGGCATGCTGTATGCTGTGTGAGTTCCCCTTGTCACTGAGCTCAATGAATCCTGGCGATGAAACAAAGACAGACTTGCCCAACTTTTTTTTTTTTTGACAGGCAGAGTTAGAAAGAGAGAGAGAAAGGTCTTCCTTTTTCCGTTGATTCACCCCCCAAATGGCCACTACGGCTGGCGTGTCGTGGCTGGCGCGCTGCGCCGATCCAAAGCCAGGAGCCAGGTGCTTCTCCTGGTCTCCCATGTGGGTGCAGGGCTCAAGCACTTGGGCCATCCTCCACTGCACTCCCGGGCCACAGCAGAGAGCTGGACTGGAAGAGGAGCAACCTGGACAGAACCAGCACCCCAACTGGGACTAGCATTCAGGGTGTCAGTGCTGCAGGCGAAGGATTAGCCTAGTGAGCTGGTCACCCAGCCTACACCAACTTTTATTACCACCTCAGATAGCTGTGAAAGTAAACAATTGTCTATAATTGTTAAAGAGATAAGCCCCCAGATAAAGGTGTTTTACAACAAACAGGAGTCATTTCAAATAAAGACAACTTTATCTGAAGTGAAAAGTTTGCTTGTGAGTGAATGTCTCCAGGGAACTGCTACACAAGCCATGGAGACAATGACAATTTTCTGGGAGTGGGACTTTGAAAGAGTTCCAACTCTGTTATTCCCTTTCCCCAAGGCTTCTGGGAAGCTGGGTTCTACTATGAACAAGAGCTAATGGTTTTCAAGGCTACAGCAAGAATGGGGGAAGTCAGAATGGAATAGAACATGTTAACATCACAAACCTTGCAGTTCTGATATTTAGCCACGTTTTTGGTTAATTTTTCTAGGTAAGAAAAAGTAGATTCTGGGGCTGGTGCTGTGCTGTAATAGATTAAGTATCTGCCTGGGGTGCTGGCATCCCATATGGGTATGAGCCTGTGGCTCCACTTCCCATCCAGCTCCCTGCTGATGGCCTGGGAAAGCAGTAGAAGATGGCCCAAGTGCTTGGGCCCCTGCACCTGCAGGAGAGAAGAGGCTTCTGGTTCCTGGTTTAGGACTGGCCAGGCTCTGGCCACTGTGGCCATCTGGGGAATGAACCATAAAAAAGAAGAACCATAAACAAGAAGTGAGATGTTTAAATCTTAAACATGCTGGGGGCCAGTGCTGCAGCTCAGTGGCTTAAAGCCCCAGCCTGCAGCGCCAGCATCCTATATGGGGCCAATTCAAGCCCTGGCTGCTCCACTTCTGATCCAACTCCCTGCTAATGTGCCTGGGAAAGCAGCAGAGGATGGCTCAAGTACCTGGGCCCCTGCACCCACATGGGAGGCCAGGAAGGAGCTCCTGGCTCTGGATTGACTCAGTTCCAGCTGTTATAGCCATTTGGGGAGTGAACCAGCAGATGGAAGACAACTCTCTCTGTCTCTACCTCTCTCTCTGTAATTCTTTCAAATAAATAAAATGAATCTTTAAAAAAAATGCTGCAATATTTATCTTTTATATTAATTTCTATTTTAATTCCATTGTGTGCAGATATCACGCTCCATATGATTTCAATACTTTGTTGAATATAAAGAAATGGTGTTAAAGGAAATGAAAATGCAAATTAGCTTGTTTTAATCATTACACATTGTATGCATGTACTCCACAAATATGTACAGCTTAAAAAATTAAAAATATAAAGCAAAATTTAAAATATTTCATTGTACCTTGCTACACTGTCCAGCATAGGGCCATTGGGCAACTGGTCTGTGTTCTTGAAAAGAATCTATATTCCAAAGTTTCTGGCTGCAATGCTCTATTTCTGTAATTGCTATAGATACGTGGACATGCAGGATGAGGATGCTGCCTATCCTTCTGCGTCCCAGCTTACCACGTGACCCTTCCTCTACATGTGTTCCATTATCCACTGCTTTTATCAGACAAGACCAGTGGGTCCACCCACACTTGGACTGTGAACCTCCAAACCTGTGAGCTGAAATAAACTTTCTTCCTTCATGAGTAGCTTCTCTCAGGTATCTGTTACAGTGACAAAACACTAACAAGAGTAACAGAGATTATTTTCTCAATCCTTCAGATCTTTAATACTGCTACTGATTTTGATATCCTTGTTTTATCAGTCTGAAAAAAGCACATTAAACACCCACTATTACTCCTTGTGTTCTCTCATTTTTGAGCCCATGTTGCTGAGTATTTTGAAGTTTTGCATTCTTATATGGTTTTATATTCCAGGTATTATAATATTTTATTATTAGGAAATGCCCACTTGAATTAGTAGTGGATCTTGCCTTCAAGTATATCTTGACCAACAGAACTTGCTCATCTTTTCAAAGGTGAAACTTCAAAGTGTTTTTCATGTATTATCTCATATACTTACAGTGTCACCATGTATCATGAGTATAAATCCTTTTACAAATAGGGTAACTGGGCACTTAAAAGTTATCAGATAGGCAGCAGAAGATCCCATCAGGATTCAAACCCAGGTCTTTTCTAGCCCAGAGGCCAAGTTCTTTACTGCCTCACTTCCTGGCCTTCTCTTTTCAGTCCATCTAGATATACACATTTCTGAAACGCGAACTCTCAATTCAGACACATATTTTAAATTTAACACAAACGGACTATGCTAGGGAAAAAAACTTTCTATTGAAAAGATCAGATCATATTTAGAGTACAGCTTCATTTCACTGTAGCTGCTTTCTATAACCACGCGGAGCTAACACATACTAGAAAATGTTTTCATTAAAATGCATCCATCTCTTCAAACATTTATATGAAGAGCTATCCCGTTTATAAAGGTTCTCTCACCTATGTGAATGTCTTAGCAAAAATTAAAGAAAAGCAAACACAAAGCAAACAGAATAATAGAAACACAGGTAACAAGCAGGAGACAGGATGAAGTCATCACACCATTTCAGTGAAGAAGGGATCTAAAAGCAAATGTACACTGGGTGTCTCTGGGTGTGCGTGTGCAGAGCCTGAGAGTTAAATGTCAATCATGTCATCATTAAATGTCAAACACAGATCCGTCTTATGAAGAACCTGCTATCAGCAAGAGAGCTTTGAATTTGCAGTATGTACAAGAAAGAAAGCCACAAGATTTTAAAGGTAAATTTAAAACTAATATAAAATAGATCAGAACATTATGATAAATCAGGTAAGAGTCAAGATGAAGCCGAGAGTGAGTCAGTCCACAAACGGCTGTCAGTTTGACTCTAAACTCTCCAGCACGTTCACAGTGAGGGAGGGAGACTGAGGATGCGATGTTCACAGGATGAGGACGGTGTTCTCCGGTGCGGAACGCCCTCCTCAACAACGTCCTTGCCGACAGTGTTCAGAGGTCTGCTTTCTCCAAAGTCTCTATGGCATCACAGCACTGAGTGATTTATAAGAAGTTTATGGAGTGCTCTCCTGGAACACTGACAGTAGCTGTGCAGCACCTCTCTGCATGGTTGAATGCAATTGTAGCCTGTGTAGCATCTACAATCCCCACGTCTGCAGGGGTCAAGCAAACTACTTTTAAGGGAAAGGAAAGTTCTTTGTACATAAAAATGCAAATCAAGTCACCTGAGACACACAAGAATATTCTTTCTTTACTCAAAATGATAGGCTTTCCTCCATTTCCATTGGGTTAAATGGCATTTTCAGTCTATCTTTAATTATGTGAAAGGGTGACAGAAGGGGCAGGACTTGTGGTACAATGGTTAAGATGACGCTTGGGATGTCCACATCCCCTAGAGAAGTGGCTGGTTTGAGTCTTGGCTCCTTCACTTCTCACGCACTTTCCTGCTGATACGCAAGTGACAGCTCAAGTGCTTAAGTCTTTGCCACCCACACAGGAGACCCAGATAGAGTACCTGGCTCCTAACTGACCTGGGTCAACCCTGGCTTTTGAAGGCAGTTGGAGAATGAACCAGTGGATGGAAAATTTCCAGCTCTGACTCTTTCTCTTTGTCACTCTGTCTTCTGATTGAAATGAAAACAAACAACTCATCAAAAAACAAATGGTGACAGGAGTTTCTCTGCTTGTAAGATCATCCACACTGTAATTCCTCTGACAAGTATCAGATGATGCCCAGCCTTAGGGATGAGATGTGAAGACCGCAGCAAACCTGAAAGTCTCAAGTCCCTGTAAAAGCTAACTACAACTATTACCTGGCTGTTGACAATTCCTGCTGGGTCATCTTTTCGAAAGTCAGACTTCCTTGTGGCCAGTGCTATGGTATAGTGGGTGAAGTCACTGCCTGTGATACCAGCATCCTATATGGGCTGGAATCCCGGCTACTCCACTTCTAATCCAGTTTCCTGCTAATGTGCCTGGGAAAGCAGTAGAAGATAGGCCAAGTTCTTGGGCCCCTGCACCCTTGTAAGAGACCCGGAAGAAGCTCCTGGCTTTGGATCAGCCCAGCTCCGGCCAGTGCGGCCACTTGGGATGTGAACCAGTACAGGAAAGATCTGTTTCTCTCTCTCTCTAAATCTGCCTTTCAAATAAATAAATAAATCTTTTAAAAAAGTCAGAATTCCAGATTTTATGCAAAACCTCCTGATTTTGAATGTTCAAAATAATTTTTTAAGCTTGTTAAATATGGTGTAGGCAAAACAAAACCTACTTTGGATCTGGTGTCTCTGGGTTTGATGGCTCTGAGCTTGAGGGTTAGATGGATTACATACCCTTTTTGCCATTCACATAACTATAAATTTTTTTTCCAACAGAGTTGCTGAAAAGCACTAAGCCCCAGTAGGTACAGGGTTATGGTCCTGGACAAACACACTCATGTGCTCTGTGTATACTGCAAACATGGCCATAAATTCCTCCTTGTCCTACATCCCTATCCCCTGGCCCTGTAGATTTGAGTGCTCTTTCACTGACTGTATGCTCGGATGTGTAATTTGCTTTGCCCAACAGGAAATAGGCAAATAGAAGCAGAGGCTTGAAAAATGTTTGAGCACTGGAGCATATCTCCTCTTTCTGCTCTTTGAGATGCTACCATAAGTGATGAAGTCTAGAATAGTCTGCTGGAGGTTAGGAGGCCATGTGAACAGAGGCCCCAGTTGTCCCAACCAAGCCCATTATCAAACCCACCAGTCTGCAAACTGACAAGACACACGAGCAACCCTGGGACCAGCAAAGCCAAGATTAACAGACCTCCCAGGTAATCTGCAGAATTAGGAGCTAAATAAACGGCTGTTATTTGCAGTTTGAGGTGGGTTTTTCCAGCAAAAGGTAACTGATACATGCTAAAATGTGTCCATTCCATTCCTATCAAAAACATCATTATAAAAAACACTTGTTTAGGTGGATGTAAGAGGGCTTTTCCTCACCAGAAATAGCCTTTTCCTGTCCAGTCACCCCCAGTCTGAGTAACACTGTTGTATTTACATTCTTAACACTTGTATTCACTTCTGTGTTAACCTTGTAATAACCATTGCTACTCAAACAGTACAATGGCTTGCCCCCACAGCTGAGGTGTCTGCTGCCAGACTGCAATCACTAAAAAATGGGGTCCACATCACGCTGGCTCCATCCCAGTCCTGGAAGACCCTGCCCTGGGGGACAGTAGAAGAAAGGTCAGGCAAGGGGCACAGGCTTTGGCGTTGGAAGGGGGAAGCTAAGTGTCACTGAAAAGGCTGAGTCTGACCCAACGCTTACATGTGGGCCAAAGGAAGACCGACGGACAAGGTCAAGATTCCTCAGGAACACCAGAGTGTAGATGGTATTGCAGTTACTTAGGAGGAAAAAAAACCTTGTAAATTAAAAAAAAAAAAAAAAAAAAAAAGACTTAGTAAGCCACCCAACCACTGGGAGAGCGTTAGTACTTCCTAGTCTATGTTCAGAGATAAAATGGTTGCAAGAGGTCCACCTGATGCTGAATTCAATGAGCTGCCTCGCTGGAGAGAACTGCACTACGACCTCTGTGTTGTACTAGGTAATCTATAGCCTTGTTTTTCTCAAAGAAACTAACACATAAAAGACAAATGGCATTTAGAAACACATAGAAATAAGCAATACTATCTGCATTTAGAGAACTAGTTTTCTTTAAGTATTCTCTTGGGCGATGGGGAGGTGGCAGCTGAACAGCTCTTAGTTCAACTCCCAAAGGCCTCACCTCACATTAAGAAATTAATAGTTTAAAAGTGAGGCATAGGTGGGCACTGAGGCACAGCAGGTTAAGTTGCTGCTTGGGCTGCCTGCATCCCATACTGGAGTGCCTGGGATGGAGTCCCACCTCTGCTGAATCTGGAAGGCAGCAAACGATGGTGCAAGTGAACCTGAGCCCCTACACAGTGCGGCTGCTGGGCACAAATGCTGGACACCATCAGGGCCAGTTTCCCCCACTTCGCTTAAAGTTGTCTCGTCCGGCTTCTGTGATTGCAAATCGACCTCTCACTAAAATTAATTCATGGAATCTAGGGAGTGGTGCAGCTGGACCCTAGAAGGGCCCTGACCACAGATTCATGAGGTCATTTATCTCCTCCTACAGATAACATCTTGATGTTCAGCCTTGTCTTGGGGGGTTTCTTTTCCAAGAACCCTGGGCCTTCAGCAAAAAAGTAACAACTCCTGCACTCCCAGCCTGAATGTAGCCTAATTTGCCATCATCAAAATTCTCTAAACATGGTATTGCCAAGTAATCTATGTAGAGCCATGAGAACTGCAGAACAACCAGGTTCTTGGACACAAGTGGAACACATACCCCTTAACCCCAACTTTAATGTATAAGAACCTTTAGCCCTACCCCTGGAGTGCCCAGAGCTATCCAACAGTTGTCCAGTTCCATGCTCTGTGTTTTACAATAAGCACATACCTTCTTCTACTACCCTAGTGACATTAATAAGTTTGATGTTCATAGGGTAAGTGGATCCAGTTTTGGGGGCTCTATAGCAGTTTGGGGGCTCCAACCAGTTTGGGGGTGTTCTACAATATAACTACATGGGTTCCTGCCACCCATGTGGAGACCCAAATGGGAATTTTTGGCTCCTGGCTTCAGCCTGGCCCAGCCATGGCTGTTGTATGTGTTTGGGAAAGTGAACCAACAGATGTGAGGCTTCTCTTTTTGTTGCTCTGCCATTCAAATAAAGAGAACTTTAAAAAATAAAGCAGAGGCAATCTCAAAAAACTATTTGTTTTGTTATTCTGTGCTCCAGGTTTTCTGAATCTTTGAGTTTTTAAAAATATTTATTCATTTATTTGGACGGCGCCGTGGCTTAACAGGCTAATCCTCCACCTTGCAGCGCCGGCACCCCAGGTTCTAGTCCCGGTTGGGGCACCGGATTCTATCCCAGTTGCCCCTCTTTCAGGCCAGCTCTCTGCTATGGCCCGGGAAGGCAGTGGAGGATGGTCCAAGTGCTTGGGCCCTGCACTCGCATGGGAGACCAGGAGAAGCACCTGGCTCCTGGCTTCGGATCAGTGAGATGTGCCGGCCGCAGCGGCCATTGGAGGGTGAACCAACGGCAAAGGAAGACCTTTCTCTCTGTCTCTCTCTCTCACTATCCACTCTGCCTGTTTAAAAAAAAAAAAAAAAAAAAAAAAGCTTTCTCTTAAAAAAAAAATTTATTCATTTATTTGTAAGTTAAGAGTGACAGAAGGGAGAGGAGAGTGAGAGAGAGAGAGAGATTCCCTAAATGCTCCCAACAGCCAGGGCTGGGCCAGGCAGAAGCCAGGAGCCTGGAATTTCTTCTGGCTCTCCCATATGGGTGACAGGGACCCAATATTTGGGCTATCTTCTACTGCCTTCCCAGAGATGTTAGAAGGGAGCTGGATCAGAAGCAGGGCCCCCAGGACTCAAACTGGCACTCTGACAAGGGAAGCAGGTGTTTCAAGTGGTGGCTTAACTAACTGTGCCACAGCACCCAACCCTGAAGCTTCTAGTTTTATGACATATGACAGTAGCTGGTGTATGGCAACCCTCACTGCTCTTAGTTTTAAGGCTTTTTTTTTGGTGTGTTTTTGTTTTTTTTTCCTAAACTAGTCATTCCTTCACAGGGGACTGGTTCCAGGATCCCACACAGACACCAGAATCTGCAGATGCTCAAGTCCTTGCACAAAATGTCGCAGTAGGTGCATACAACCTACACACATCCTCCCGTACACTTTACAATCACCTCTCGATGACTTCCACTGCATAATGCAGTGTAAATGCTGCGTAAGAGCACTGTTTAGGGAGTAATGTGATGTTCAGTACAGGCACGGTCTTTTGTGTCCAAATATTCTCCATCTACACAGTACCATCCGCAGATACAGAAGGAGGACTTGACGCACATCTTCCACTGGAGCAGGATGAGCATAGGTGGGTTGCCTTACGTGTAGGACTGCCCCCTGTCCCCTGTGAGCTCCCTTTTGGGCTCACACATCCTTCCAAGCCAGCAGGACTGCCCTGCTTCAGAGAGACACACAGCACAAGAGTATGCTCTTCAGCCCCTTCCCATGACTCTCAGGAACAAATTCTTCCAGGACTCTAGCAAAACCTGGGTTTTGTTTTTGTCTAAATCTGGAGAGGTATTTCAACAGATTCCGAACACGCAAATTCTCTGACATCCAGGCATTGAATGACTGCTTTCTACTTAGTCTCTCCTGTGTCCAAAAAAGGATATAATTTAAAGGGGGCAGCAACCCAGCTTCTAATCCTCTTTTCCTGAACCTTGGCACCCTTAAGATTAGGATCTTTGGTGAGGCTTGAAGAATGAAAGAAGCAGAAAGGGTAGCAGGCACTGTGGTGTACCAGATTAAGCCACTGCATGGGAAATGTGCATCCTACAGCACAGCGACCAGGTTCAAGTCTCACTTCCACTGCAATCCACACTCCTGTTAATGTGCACCCTGGGAGGAGGCAGATGACAGCTTCGTTACGTGGGTCCCTGTCACCCCACATACGAGATCTGGATGCTGTTCCGGGTTCTTGGTTTTAGCCTGGCCCAACCTCAGCTATTGGAGGCACTTGGAGAGTGAATGGAATCTCTCTCTCTCTCTCTCTCTCTCTACCTTTCAAGCCAATGAAGCTAAAAAATAAACAAGAAAAAAATCCACAAAAGGGGGCAGGCATTTGGCATAGCAGTTAATATGATGCTTAAGATGCCTGCCTCCCAAGTCAGGGTGCCCAGTTTTGAGTTCTGGCTCCACTTAGGATTCCAGCTTCCTGCTAATGTACACCCTGAGAAGCAGCAGGTGATGGCTCAAGTACTTGGGCATCTGCCACTCACATGGAAGAACTAGTCTGAGTTTCAGCTCCTGGCCTTTTTTTTTTTTAAAGATTTATTTATTTATTTGAAAGGCAGGGAGAGAGAGAGAGAGAGAGAGAGAGAGAGATTTCTTCCATCTGCTAGTTAACTCCCCAAATGGCCTCAGTGGCTGGAGGTGGCTGGTCTAAAGCCAGGAGCCAGGAACTTCTTCCAGGTCTCTCATTTGGGTGGCAGGAGTACAAGGACTGAGGCCATATTTTATTTTATATTTTATTTATTATTGTATTGTATTGTGTTGTATTTATTTGACAGGTAGAGCTGTAGACAGTGAGAGGGAGAAACAGAAAGAAAGCTCTTCCATCCGAACATAGCAATGGCTGGAGCTGGGCTGATCCGAAGTCAGGAGCCTCCTCCAGGTCTCCCACGCAGGTGCAGAGGCCCCAGGACCTGGGCCATCTTCCACTGCTTTCCCAGGCCACCAGCAGAAAGCTGCATCAGAAGAAGAGCAGCCAGGACTAGAACCGGCACCCATATGAGATGCCGGCACCACAGGCAGAGGATTAACCTACTGCGCCATAGTGCCGGCCCCTGAGGGCATCTTCTGATGCTTTCCCAGACACATCAGCAAGGACCTGGATCAGAAGCTGAGCAGCAGGGACTTGAACAGGCACCCGTAAGTGATGCCAGCGTCACAGCGGGTGGCCCTACCTGTTGTGCCACAATGCTTGTACCCCAGCTCCTTGCTTTGACCTGGTCTAGTGCCTATTGGTGTGGTCATTTGGGGGAGTGGGCCAGCAGATGGAAGTGGTCTCTGCCTCTGTGTCTTTGAAATAAAATGAAAGTAATTTATTGAAATTTTAATGAAAACTGTTTTTTAGATAAATAAGAAATATATTTTTCCTAAGGATTCTTTCTTTTATTTATTTATTTATTTGAAAGGCAGAGTTACAGAGAGGAGGAGAGCGGGGAGAGAGAGGGAGAGGGAGGGGAGAGGAGGAAGAGGGGAGGGAGAGAGGGAGAGAGAGACAGAGAGAGAGAGAGAGAGAGAGAGACAGAGAAAGAAAGAAAGGAAGAAAGAAAGAAAGAAAGAGAGAGAGAAAGAGAGAGAGAATCTTCCATCCGTTGATTCACTCCACAAAAGGCCGCAACGGCCAGAACTGTGCCAATCTAAAGCCAGGAGGCAGGAGCATCCTCTGGGTCTCTCACATGGGTGCAGTGTCCAAGGACTTAGGCCATCTTCTACTGCTTTCCCAGGCCATAGCAGAGAGTTGGACTGGAAGTAGAGCAGCCGGGACTCGAACCGGTGCCCACATGGGATGCTGGCACTGTAGGAGGCAGCTTTACCTGCTACACCACAGTGCCGGCTCTGCATTCTTTCATTTCTAATTATTCCTTACGGAATGGAGCCCTTCCATTTTTACATGCTTGTGTTCAAGATCTGAGAAAATTGCTTCCAATCATGTCTACACAGATAACCCCTCTCCAAGTCATCCAAGCCAACCTGGTCACTTCCATTCAAGCCTGAGCCTTGCTAACAGGATATCCTCCACTGTTATGGGCCCTTAATGCTAGGAGTTATCATGGCTGAACTCTCAGAGTAAGCAAGCAGTCCTCAGCCTCGGTGCCTTCTCAGAGTCACACAGTTTACAAATCTTATCTCCTAGGCTTCAGCAATATCTTTTTTAAAGACTCCTCCTTCTCACTGTCTTATTTCCAGCCTCAAAACTCTTACTTAAACAAACTAAAAGCAGCTTCATCTAGTTTCCTGCTTCTACTACCTCCCATTTTTCCCATGCAAGCAGATTAATCTGCAGGAAGCAAGATCTTCCTGAAGAAGAGCAACTGAAGGCCTCCACATTCTACCCCTAACCTTTCAAACCTGACTTCTTTTTTTTTTTTTTTTCTACTTTTTTTTTTTTTTTTTTGACAGGCAGAGTGGACAGTGAGAGAGAGAGAGAGAGACAGAGAGAAAGGTCTTCCTTTTGCCGTTGGTTCACCCTCTAATGGCCGCCGCGGTAGCGCGCTGCGGCCGGCGCACCGCGCTGATCCGATGGCAGGAGCCAGGTGCTTCTCCTGGTCTCCCATGGGGTGCAGGACCCAAGGACTTGGGCCATCCTCCACTGCACTCCCTGGCCACAGCAGAGAGCTGGCCTGGAAGAGGGGCAACCGGGACAGGATCGGTGCCCCGACCGGGACTAGAACCCGGTGTGCCGGCGCCGCAAGGCGGAGGATTAGCCTGTTGAGCCACGGCGCCGGCTCAAACCTGACTTCTAACTGCTGCTCCACATTCTGTGACCCAAATGAACTGCAGGAGGATGCTTCAAAAAGCTCATGGAAAGTGTAATTAAAAGATAAGTCAGAGGCCACTGCTGTTGTGTAACAGGTTAAGCTGCTGCCTACAATGCCCCCATCCCATATGGGCACCAGCTCAAGTCCCAGCTTTTCCACTTCTGATCCAGCTCTCTGCTATGGCCTGGGAAAACAGTGGAAGATGGCCTAAGTCCTTTGGTCCCTACACCCACACGGGAGACCTGTAAGAAGCTCCTGGTTCCTGGCTTTGGCAGCCATTTGGGGAGTAAACCAGTGGATAGAAGAGTTCTCTCTCTCTCTCTCTCTCTCTCTCTCTCTCTCTCTTTCTCTGTGACTCTGCCTTTCAAATAAATAAAATAATTTTTATAAGAAGGGTAAGTTTATTCTGGAGCAAAATTTTGAAATCCTTTCATACTAAGAATATTCAAAACTCTCATGAAAATATGTATTATAAAAAAAACACTTTGCACAGACTTCAAAAAAATTTTGTGGTAAAACAAGCACCTCTATAAAGATTTTTTTTTTAATTAACTTACTTTATTTGAGAGGAAGAAAGAGATAGAGAGGGATCTCCCACCCACTGGTTCACTCCTCAAATGACCAGGAGCCAGGGACTCAATTCAGGCCTCCAACATGAGTGGCAGGGACCCATCACCAGCTGCCTCCCAGGGTCCACCTCAGTGGGAAGACAGAATCATGAGTGGAGTGGAGCCAGGACTCCAACACAGTGATGTCTCATCCCCTCTGCCACATGCCTGCCCCCACACTTATCTTTTAATTCCATTTATTCATGAATTTATTAAAGACTGTATTTATACAATAGCTCACAATCATCCTAACTCCATGTCTTTCTTGGGAGGTTCTTCATTTAAAAAAATACAGTTTTCTATCTCACCAAGTACCAATCCCAGCCATATTTTAAAATTGAAATTAGATGACAGCTTCTCCAGAAGTTTTATCTTGCTTCTCCCACTTGGAAAATTTTATAAAAATTGCATTCTTTTGAATTTCCCCAGCAATTTATATTTGTGTCTATTGTTTTAACCAATGTTATCTTTCCTAATAGAATGGATTATGAAGAACAGGATCATGTCTGCCTCCCAAAGGCCAATATATGTATGTAGTAAGTAACGGACAAATCCTCTCTGAGTGCATTATTAAGGCCTATTAGTTTTTCTCTGGAGTCAACCACAGACCCACACAGCATATTTCCGTAGGCTGAACTACTCACCGGATTTCCATGGGGAACTGTGCATTTGTGACCAGGAAACTGGAGATTTTGCACTGGTGGAGAAGCTTTAGAAAGCTGTTGATTTCTGGATACATTATCGGCTCTCCCACAAGGGACAGTGCACAGTGCTTCACCTCCATTCCTTCTTCAAAGCGCTCTGCTTTGACACCTGGCACCCCTGGAGGACACAAGACAGAGCAACCAGCTAAGCAAGACACCACACATGCAGAGGACGCCACTTAACGTTTTTTCTTAATGATTCTTTGATCAGAGAGAGCAAAGTCATTTTTGATACTGGTCAAAGGATACTAAGCAGGGGCAGGGTGGGTGGGTACCAGAATTAGGAAGTCAGAAAAATCAGTCTGCAATCTTATCCTTAGTTTTAGAGCTATTTTGCTAGCTAATTATTTGGAAAGCAAAATGTACCATTTTTTCTAATTTGTGAGTTCAGCTTTCTTGCATGTCGGTCTACAAAAGTGAACTCTGTATTACTGCCTACATAAAGAAAAGTCTCGTTTTGACAATCATTTTCCCATGCATTCTTCAACTTTTTAAAAAAGATTTATTTTTTATTTATTTGAAAGGCAGAGTTACAGAAAGGCAGAGTCAGAGCAAAAGAGAGAGAGGTAGGTACAGAGGCCCAAGCACTTGGACCAAGGTCTACTGCTCTCCCAGGCCATAGCAGAGAGCTGGATTGGAAGTAAAGCAGCCAGTCAGGATTTGAATTGGCACCCATATGGAATGCTGGCACTGCAGACAGCAGCTTTACCTGCTATGCCACAGTGCCAGACCCTCCTCAACTATCTTGACTGGGAAAACTAAATTAGTTGATGGAAAGTGTTTAGGAGAGACACAACTCTTGCTTTGGGCTTCATATTGGAATCATCCAGGGAGATTCAGAAGTTACTGTCACCTAGTCCACATCCACAAATTTTGTTACACCAGAGTGAGGCAAGCCAGAGCAACGCATGGTTTAAAAGTTCATCAAGTGATTCTAATGCACAGCCAACTTCAAATTTTTCTACACAACTGATTCCTCTGGTAATCAAAATTTCCAAAATTTGCTCCACAGCTCAGACCAGAAAAATCATCACTTCTGGGGAAGGCACAAGTATCAATAGTTTTACAAGCTCCTGGTGATCCAATATGCAGACAAATGCAGGGAGCACTGGCACATTCCACTGGTTCTTAATACTAGCTGGATGTTAGAGTTACCCAAAGACAGGCAGGTGTTTGCAGCGACAGTTAGACAGCATCTGAGATGCCCACATCCTGTATGGAAGGTTCAAGCCCTGTGGCTTTGCTTCCAAATCCAGCCTCCTGCTGATGCATGGTTGAAGCAAGAGGTAATGACTCAACTGCTCGGGTCCCTGCCACCCACATGAGAGACCCAGACTGAGTTCCAAGCTCCTGGTTTCACCTTGGCCCAGTCCTGGCTGTAGAGAACATTTGGAAAGTGAACTAGAAAATGGAAGATCTCTTTGTCTCTGTCTCTGTTTCTCTGCTTTTCAAATAAAATTGAAATAAGTAAATGAAAAAAAAATTAGAATTCCTCAAAGTGATTTTTTTTTTTTTTTTTGACAGGTAGAGTTACAGTCAGTGAGAGAGAGAGACAGAGAAAAAGGTCTTCATTCCATTGGTTCTCTCCCCAAATGGCCGCCACAGTTGGTGCTGTGCCGATCTGAAGCCAGGAGCCAGGAGCCAGGAGCCTCTTCCTGGTCTCCCATGTGGGTGCAAGATCCCAAACACTTGGGCCATCCTCCACTCCCCTCCCAGGCCACAGCAGAAAGCCGGACTGGAAGAGAAGCGACTGGGACTAGAACTGGCACCCATGTGGTATGCCGGCGCCGCAGGCGGAGGATTAACCAAGTGAGCCATGGCGCCAGTTACTCAAAGTACTTGTAAAAATCTCAATGGCCATATGGCAATACAAACCAGTCAAGTCACAATCTCGGGATGGGACACAGGGACCAGTCTTTCCTAAGTGCTCCCGATGTGATCCCAGTGCACAACAGTTTGACAAGCACTGCTCTTGACTCAAATGATGTCCTAAAAGCCCCTTACTCTAACACAGAACGTAGAGCCTTACAAATAAAAACACACCTACTTTGTCTTAGATATTTCTAAAGCAACTATCCCTAAGCCCTTTGTGGAAGAATCTTTTCCAAGGAAATCTGCCTCACGGTAATGGGGTGAAGGAGAAGCAAGTTTAACATTCCCTCTTAGTCACTAATCAGCTGTCTCTGAAACCTCAGAGTGAGCAATCCCTACCTTGAAGAATTTTTGTTAGGATTAAATGAGACAATGCTTGTAAAGGCTTCAGCAGAGTGGCTGGCATACAGGAAACATTCCTTGAGGATTTACTATTATCAAATTTATCCTTGTTTATTAACAGATTAAATCATTTTAGGATTAATGATTAAGATCACTGTCACATTAACAATAATAACAAAGATCCTGGGAGAAATAAAGTTACCTCTCCCAGCACGTGCGCCGCACACACACACACACACACATCTTATTGGGAAATAAGAAAGTGCACATAACTACCCAAGAGATCAAACCAACATAAGACAGGCTACAGTCAGAACAATCTAGAAGTGACAGGTGACATCTTCTTCTATGACTGCAGTTCTAAGAATGAATTTCACGTCAGTATGTCTGGATGAATAATTTTTTTTTAGGTTTTTTGAAACTAAGATTTTAAGTGAATCAGGTTTAAATAAAACTTGATTCTTAAACTCATTCTGTGTTGCCAAGGCAACTCGGCATTAAAGTATAAAATTTCCTTTTTGTAAAAACTTTCACTAACTTCAATTCTCCCATGAGCAGCTGAGTAAAAGCTGGATTTAAGCCAAAAATTCCAAATGAACCTAAAACTCAAAACTGGAACAACAGGCCACTGGTGCGATTCTAGCCACTGGGAGTCAGTTACACTGAGTTCAAATTCTGGTTGTGCCACTAGGCTCATTTAGTGTCCCTGGTTAAGTCTTTCAACTTCTCTACGACTATTCCCTGATCTTTAAGATGGGGATTTTAGAATTTTACACACACACACACATACACACACAGCCATTTTAAGAATTAAATGAGATAAACAACACGAAATACTTAATGCGCTGCCAGGCCCAGCACACGGGCATGCCAAAAAATGCCAGGTGTAAATATTTTAACTCTGCAAGTTGAAGAAAAATTCAATTATCTTAGTTACTTTAAATAAGATGGTGATTTTGTCCCATTAAAGGTATATTTATTGATCATCTACTATGTGCCAAGCTCTGTTTTAGGAGATCTTCTACCAGTAAGTGAAATAAAAAAAGATCTATACACCTTTGTGGAATTTATATTTTTACAAATGAAATGCAGAAAATAAACATTAAATCTAACAGGCTGATGTAGGCATTTAGCCTAGTGGTTAAGATGCCTAAATCTCATATCAGACAACCTGGGTTCAATACCTGGCTCTTGCACCTAACTCCAGCTTCTTGTCAATGTGGACCCTGGGTGGTGATGGTGATGGGGATGGCTCAAGTATCTTGGCTCCTGTCACTCACCTGTGAGATCTGGATTGAGTTCCTGGCTCGCAGCTTCTGCCAGGCGCAGTCCTGAGCTTAGCAGGTATTTGGAGAGTGAACCAGTAGACAGTTCTCTCTCCCTGTCCATCTCTTCTCCCCTCAATTTTTTTTTTAAAGTGAACAAATCAGCAAATACTACAGCAGAGTTACAAAGTAACAGACTTCTCTGTAGTGATGGAAATATTCTTGATCTGCCCTCCCCAGGACAGTAAGCACTGCCCACATGTATTTATAAAGTACTTGAAAGATGGCAAACAAATAATGTACTTTTTTAAAAAAATTATTTTCAATCACTTAAATTTAAAGGGCCCAGGGTTGCTGTTGTGGCACAGTGGGTTAAGCTGCTGCTTGCCATGTTGGCATCCCTTGCAGAAGCACCAATTTGAGTCCTGGCTGCTCTGATTCCAATTCAGCTCCCTTCATCTTGGAAAGAAGATGAAGACAGCCCAAGTACTTGGACCCCTGACACCCACAAGGGAGACTTGGATTGAGTTCCTAGCTCCTGGCTTCAGCCTGGTCCAGCCCCTATGGTTGTGGCTGTTTAGGGAGTGAACCAGAGGATGGAAAAACTTTCTCTTTCTCTCTACTCTTCTGTTTCTCTACCTTTCAAGTAAATAAATAAATCTTAAAAAAAAAAAAAAAAAACTTTAAAGGGCCACAAACTGAACATTTCTATAATACATTAGCAGAAATAATGGGTAAGAAAAGGTAGGGCAGAGTAAAGAAGATAAGGAGTACTAGGAAGGAGAAGAGACAGCTGCCCTGTTACATGGGGTGGTCGGCGTAAGATTCACTGAGAAGGCAAAGTTTACTTGAAAGAGAGGAGAGGGGCCAGCGCTGTGGCACAGCGGGTAAAGACACCACTTGCAGTGCCGGCATCCCATTCCCATGTGGACACTGGTTCGTTCCCGTCTGCTCCACTTCCGATCCAGCTCTCTGCTATGGCCTGGGAAAGCAGCAGAAGAATGGCCCAAGTCCTTGGGCCCCTCCACGTGCATGGGAGACCCAGAAGAAGCTCCTGGCTTCGGATTGGCACAGCTCAGGCCGTTGCGGCCAACTGGGGAGTGAACCAGCAGATGGAAGACACCTCTCTCTCTCTCTTTCTGCCTCTGCCTCTCTGTAATTACATTTCAAATAAAGAAATAAATCTTTTAAAAAAAAAAAAGAAAGAAAGAGATGAGGCAGCAGTCAAGAGAATCAAGTGGGGAACAGCATTTTAGGTGGAGGAAAGGTCCTAAGGGGGCACCTATCAGACATTTTCACGGAACAGCACAGCTTGATACTGGAGGGCTCTGTTTTCTGTTTCTGTTTTAAATTAGGAGTGAGGAGGGGGCGGCGCTGTGGCGTAATGGGTAAGCCTGCTGTCTGCAGTGCTGGCATCCCATATGCACGCCGGTTCAAGTCCCTGCTGCTCCACTTCTGATCCAGCTCTCTGCTATGGCCTGGGAAAGCAGTGGAAGATGGCCCAAGTGTTTGGGCCTCTGTACCCACGTGGGACACCTTTAAGAAGCTCCTGGCTCCTGGCTCCTGGCTTTGGATTGGCACTGCTCTGGCTGTTGTGGTCATCTAGGGAGTAAACCAGTGGATGGAAGACCTCTCTCTCGCTCTCTCTCTCTCTCTGCCTCTGCCTCTTCTGTACTCTGCCTTTCATATAAATAAGTAAATCTTTATTTTTAAAATAAATTTATTTTTTAAATAAATAAATTAGGAGTGAGGAACTTCTAGCCCACAGGCCATATAAAAGATGCAAAATCGTTTGGTCTGGCCAGGCCCAGGAAACCACAGGCAGGACTCGAAATTCAACACATCTATAGCAGGTTAATTTTTTTTTTTTTTTTAAAGGCAGAGTTAGTGAGAGTGAGAGACAGAGACAGAGACAGAGACAGAGAGAGAGAGAGAGAGAGAGAGGGAAAGAGTTATAGACAGTGAGAGAGAGACAGCGAGAAGGGTCTTCCTTCTGTTGGTTCACTCTCCTAATGGCTGCCACGGCTGGTGCTGCATTGATCCAAAGCCAGGAGCTGTGTGCTTCCTCCTGGTCTCCCATGCGGGTGCAGGGCCTAAACACTTGGGCCATCCTCCACTGCCTTCCTGGGCCACAGCAGAGAGCTGGCCTGGAAGAGGAGCAACCAGGACAGAACCCGGCAACCCAACCGGGACTAGAACCTGGGGTGCCGGTGCCACAGGCAGATTAGCCAAGTGAGCCATGGCGCCAACCAACAGACTAATTTTTAAGTTGATCACTTTGTATGGCTCACGAATGATGTTACAAATACCCCAATTGCCCAGTCCTGTTTGAAATGGATCACATGAGGTGCTACACTGAGGACACAGGAACAAATCTGCCAAGAAGCTACCATATGATCTATGCAAGAAATGACGGGGGCTTGTACTTAAGGCGGTGACAATGCAGGTGGCACAAAGGAATCATCTTCTGGATCAGTTTTTTTTTTTTTTTTAATTGATTCTTTTTTTTATTATTTTTATTTTTTTTTATTTTTGACAGGCAGAGTGGATAGTGAGAGAGAGAGAGACAGAGAGAAAGGTCTTCCTTTGCCGTTGGTTCACCCTCCAATGGCTGCTGCGGCCGGCGCGCTACGGGAGCCAGATGCTTCTCCTGGTCTCCCATGGGGTGCAGGGCCCAAGGACTTGGGCCATCCTCCACTGCACTCCCTGGCCACAGCAGAGAGCTGGCCTGGAAGAGGGGCAACCGGGACAGAATCCGGTGCCCCGACTGGGACTAGAACCTGGTGTGCCAGCGCTGCTAGGCAGAGGATTAGCCTGTTGAGCCACGGCGCCGGCCTCTGGATCAGTTTTGAAGACAAAAGTCCCCAGAATTTTCTAATGGATTGGCTGCAAGGTATGAGAAGGACAAGTATTGGTGATTTCTATAAAGATATTGGTCTGAGCAACAGAACTGCCACCAATGGAAACAAAGACAGCCTTGGGGGTAAAAGGCATTGAGGGAGGGCTGTATATGGCTTGGGCGCTCCATCCGAAATCTGGCATCTGTTCATCTAAATCTGGACACACACTGGATCCTAGGAGAAAGGTATGGGAGGAAACATTTTGGGAAGTGGATGATATTTCCATCCCCGGGCTGAGCGAGATCATTAAAGCAGTGAGTACAGAGAGGACCAAGCACAGAGTTCGAGGGCTCTCAGTTCTGGGCAGGGGAAGTGGGGTCAGCAAACGATGCCACCATGGAGCAGCCAGGAAGGTAAAGAGATCAAGTACCAGCTTTTCTAGAGTCATTCCTGAAACTATCATGATCACAGGTACTCATTTAAACATCTGAACAAAGCACCACAATCGAAGCTCTGTGAGTAAAACTTTTACAATAGTCAATCCCGGGATTTGAGAATTATCCTAATTCTTCCAAAAGAGATGAGGAAGGATGGGTGGAACCACACTCCTCCTCTTCGTAAAGTAGGCCTCCACTCCGCAGCCACTGCACGGACCTCCTCCCTCCCCAGTCCTAACCAAAAAAAAAAAAAAGAGATTCAAGCCCATGTTTTACTGACATCAAATATGTCGGAAAATAAAACAGTCTGGGCCGGCGCTGTGGCTCACTAGGCTAATCCTCCACCTTGCGGCGCTGGCACACTGGGTTCTGGTCCTGGTCGGGGCGCCAGATTCTGTCCCGGTTGCCCCTCTTCCAGGCCAGCTCTCTGCTGTGGCCAGGGAGTGCAGTGGAGGATGGCCCAAGTCCTTGGGCCCTGCACCCCATGGGAGACCAGGATAGGCACCTGGCTCCTGCCTTCGGATCAGCGCGGTGCGCTGGCTGCAGCACGCCAGCAGCGGCGGCCATTGGAGGGTGAACCAACGGCAAGGGAGGACCTTTCTCTCTGTCTCTCTCTCTCACTGTCCACTCTGCCTGTCAAAAAAGAAAAAATAAATAAATAAATAAAAAATAAAACAGCCTGTCAGCTTCTAATAGGGAAGAAGTCCCAGAGCCGGAAAAGCCATCCAGGCAACAGCAGGTGACGCATTCAGTAGCAAGTCCCTGGTGCTGTTTCCTACAGTGTGAAATGCACACATACACACACACACAAACACACGCGCGCGTACGCGCAAGCTGTTCTCTCCATGTTTCCCAAACCTTAGCCCTTTCAACAATCAAACTCTGCTCTGTTATGCTAATTTTTGATGTTTTCCTGTCAAACAAATTTTCTCACATTTCTCTTACCACGAACAACTTTTTGATCATGGATCATCACAACTGCAGTCGCTAGACTGAGTAAGAGGCATACTTCATATCTCATAATGAAGCCGAAACAAGAATGTAGGAGGATTCCAGAACTTTTCTCTTTGGGTCATAGCGATAAATCAAATAATGCACTAGCATGATATGTTGTTCAAATAGCATTCCCATCTCTAAGGTCTGGGCTAACCAGGAAGCATTCTGGGGAAGGCGTTGTGGCACAGCGGGTTAGGTCGCTTCTTGGGACACCTGCATCCCATGTCAGAGTGCCTGGGATCAAATTCTGCCTCCGTTTCCAGTCCACCTTCCTGCTAACGTGCTGGGAGGCAGCAGATGCTGGTTCAAGTCTTGTTTTCCCACCGCCCACCATGGGAGACCCAGATGGAGCGCCTGACTCCTGGTTGGGCCCAGCTCCAGATTTTTTGCAGCCATCTAGGAAATTAACCACCGATGAGCTCTTTCTCTTGGTCTGTATCTTTTTTTTAAAATTTATTTATTTTTATTTTTGACAGGCAGAGTGGACAGTGAGAGAGAGACAGAGAGAAAGGTCTTCCTTTTGCCGTTGGTTCACCCTCCAATGGCCGCCGCGGTAGGCGCGCTGCAGCCGGCACCGCGCTGATCTGATGGCAGGAGCCAGGTGCTTCTCCTGGTCTCCCATGGGGTGCAGGGCCCAAGGACTTGGGCCATCCTCCACTGCACTCCCTGGCCACAGCAGAGAGCTGGCCTGGAAGAGGGGCAACCGGGACAGGATCGGTGCCCCGACCGGGACTAGAACCCGGTGTGCCGGCGCCGCAAGGCGGAGGATTAGCCTAGTGAGCTGCGGTGCCGGCCTGGTCTGTTTCTTTCTATCACTCTGCTTTTAAAATAAATAAATAAATAAATATTTGATTTTTTTTTTAAAGAAAACTGTTTTCTTTGTTCTCTTAACAATATAATTTCTGGCAGAGATCTCCCCAAGAACCCTTCCATGTGGCTGCTTCACTGTGAGAGTTTTGTTTTTTTTTTTCAATAAAGAAGTTTCAGAAAACAATGAGCAGGAGCTCCCCGTGAAAGCCATCTGCTGGAGGCCCTGAACATCCTGCAACATCTTTGCATCTTCAGGACCCAGGGCGCTCCTGCCAAACTGCTCCCTCGTGTGATGTTTGCTGAAGGGACGGGAGAGGGAGCAGAGGAAACTCCAGCCCTTCTCTCGGGGAACTGATTCTTCCTGCCAGGGAGGGACCTGGGAGGCGGCAGGCAGCATTCTGAAAACAGGCTGAGCTGCACTGAAATTCTGACCCACTTTTAATCAATGTAAAGTTAATTCTGCATGTGTATTAAGGGAAAGCTAATAAAGGTCACAAGAACAAAGATCTTCTAATGATTCAGTGAAATGAGTGAAAAGACAATGATTGTCCTCAGAACTGAGAACAGCAGCACAAGAAGAGGAGCATTTAGAAAACAGAGGATATCTTCAAAATCTGTCCAGGACTGCCACTTGGCTGAAGCTGGAAACTCGAAGACAAGAAGCAGCAGACGCTCTGGATCAGCCCATCCCATACAGAGAAAATCGTGAAAGATGGAATGAGATTGCGGGCTCGTCCCGCGAGGCCCCCGCACTGTGGGATGGTGGGGCGATGGCGTTCTTCGACAAGAAGCACCAGGGACAAGTTTCAGTGAACATGTCCACTTTATTAACAACCAAGCACACCTTTTAAAGGGCCAGCAGAGAGGGCGGAGCTAATCAGGGCAACACTGATTCTTATAGGATAGAGCCAATTTTGGTGCCACTGTGCTTTTTCAATCAGCTTGAAGGTCACAGTAGGCTGTGGCAGCCTCCCAGGTGGGCCTGGGCCACACCCAGGAACAGTTTGTCTGATTGGCAATCACAAGGCTCTTCAACAGAAGGCAGGGGTGGGGGAAATGTGCCTGGGGCTCCCGAGCCTGCCAGCAGTCAGGCTAACCTGCTGCATGGGCTAGGCAGGCAGTCTCACAGGACCACCCACATGAGAGTGATGGGAGAGAGCAGGTATCCTTCAACCAGGGTGGGAAAGCACACCAGATACAAGGGACTCCTGGCCACAGGAAAGGAAAGGATTAAAGAGCTGTCTCTGATATAGCCAGAGTGTGACACAGCAAGAAGGAAATGACTTCAATCTCTGAAAGTCATCTCTAGTAAAAGATCACTGGAAGTTCAAAGCATATATTAGAAATATCTTTGGAAAAATGGCAGGGCAAAGTCACTACTTATCAATAGTCACACTGAATATAAATGGCCTCAACTCTCCAGTTAAAAGACACAGACTGGCTGAATGGATTAAAAAACAAAACCCATCTATTTGCTGCAAACAAGAAACACATCTTTCCAACAAAGATGCATGCAGACTGAAAGTGAAAGGCTGGAAAAAAATATTCCATGCCAACACAAACCAAAAAAGAGCTGGCATAGCCATCTTAATATCAGACAAAATAAACTTTAACATAAAAACTGTTAAGAGAGACAAAGAGGGGCACTATATAATGATTAAGGGATCAATTCAACAGGAAGATGTAACTATTATAAACATATATGCACTAATTACAGGGCACCGGGTTATTTAAAAGATATGTTAAGGGACTTAAAGGGAGACTTAGACTCCAATATAATAGTATTGGGGGACTTCAATACTCCACTTTCAGCAATAGGCAGATCAACTAGACAGAAGATAAGCAAGGAAACAGCAGATTTAAATGACACTATAGACCAAATGGATCTAACAGGTATCTACAGAACTTTTCATCCTACACTTAAAGAATACACATTCTTCTCAGCAGTACATGGAACATACTCTAGGATTGACCATATACTAAGCCCTAAGGCAAGTCTCAGCAAATTCAGAAGAATAGAAAACATACCATGCATCTTCTCAGGCCACAATGGAATTAAGCTGGAAATTAGCAACTCAGGAATCCCTAGAGCATATGCAGACACATGGAGACTGAACAACATGCTCCTGAGTGAACACTGGGTCATAGAAGAAATCAAAAGAGAAATCAAAAACTTTCTGGAAGTAAATGAGGATAACGACACAACATATCAAAACTTATGGGATACTGCAAAAGCAGTGTTAAAAGGAAAGTTTATAGCAATAGGTGCCTACATCAAGAAATTGGAAAGGCACCAAAAAAAATGAGCTTTCAATGCATCTCAAGGATCTAGAAAAACTGCAGTAAACCAAAGCCAAAACTAGTAGAAGAGAAATAATTAAAATTAGAGAAGAAATAAACAGAATTGAATCCAAAAAACATTACAAAATATCAGCCAAACGAAGAGGTGGTTTTTTGAAAAAATAAATAAAATTGACACCCGTTGGCCCAACTAATGAAAAAAGGAGAGAAAAGACCCAAATCAATAAAATCAGAGATGAAAAAGGGAATGTAACAACAGATACCACAGAAATAAAAAGAGTCATCAGAAATTACTACAAAGAGTTGTATGCCCGTTTATAAAAGAATCTTGTTCCTAAGCATTTTTTAGGCCTGAAATTTGTATTTACACAAAGACATTTTTTTAAAGATTTTTTTAAGACTTTTTACTTCTTTATTTCAGAGGCAGAGTTAAAGAGAGAGGGGAAGAGACAGAGAGAAGGATCTTCCATCTATTGGCTTACTCCCCAGATAGCCACAACGGCCAGAGCTGAGCCTGTCCAAAGCTAGGAGCCATGAGCTTCCTCTGGGTCTCCCATGAGGGTGTGGAAGCCCAAGCACTTGGGCCATCTTCTACTGCTTTCCCAGGCCATAGCAAAGAGCTGGATTGGAAGAGGAGCAGCTGGGACACAACTGGTGCCCAAAAGTGTGCTGGTACTGCAAGTGGGGGCTCAGCCCACTATGCCATAGTGCTGGTCCCTAAGATCCCAGGGAAATAGAGTAATATAATAGTATAATGGCTCTAATAGGAAACCGCCCACACGGTGTGAACAAAGTGAAAGAGGAAGTAGCTTCCAGTAGGGCACCTGCATGTGGGCAAGTTCATAGAGAAGAAAAAGCCACTCCCCCGGGCCAATCTCCATTGAGGAGGTAAGATTTGGGGAAGCCAGAGAACAGACTCTGTACCAGGGGGCTGAAAAGAGATATGGGACTACATTTCTAGAATTCAAGAGTGCGATCCAGGTCAGACCCACACCCGGGCAGGAACACTGGGTTCAGAACTGGAGTGATGTGCCCGTATGTGTCAAGCAGTAGCTTCACTCGCCTTACTCTGTGGCCATGACGTTCAGAGAAGATTGTGACCTGTTTTATTTACATCCAAACCTTTAAGAAAACGGAGATTTTACTTACTACATGAGGAACCCAGGTCCATGGAACATAAGACTTTAGTATAAGTAACTACTGAGTATGCTAGTTAACAGTAGTATTTCACCCTTGAATTACGTATTTTACTCATTAATAACTATGGTGTTTGCTTTTTGCTTTTTTAACACTGTAGTTTTACAGTAAGATTTCCTATGACTATTATAGCAGTAAGGCAGATTTTCAAAAAGTAATAGCTTGTTTAGGCTCAGAATGAAGTGTAAAGCATTATAAAGTAAAAAGAAATCGAAAATTAAGGGCAAGCTCATTCACTATGAAAATACAAAATGAATGATGGCTCCCTTATGCCAATGTGGTGGCCTGACTACCCCACCATAACTTCAAATATACAAGTGGGCTTCAGAAAGTTCATGAACAGGGCAGGATTGTGGCACAGTGGGTTATACTGCTGCTTGGGATACTTGCATCTCATATGAGAGTGCCAGTTCGAGTCTCAGGTACTCTGCTTCTGACCCAGCTTCTGCTAATGAGCCTGGGAAGCAGCAGATGATGGCTCAAGCATCCGAGTCCCTGTCACCCATGTGGGAGACCCATATGTGGATGATCTGGATGGAGTTCCTGGCCCCTGGCTTCGGCCTGGCCCAGCCCAAGCTGTGTGGCCACTTCAAAAGTAAATCAGCAGACAGACAATCTGTCTCTCCCTCCCCCTTTCATTCTGCCTTTCAAATAAACCAATAAATCTTTTTCTATGTTAATTTGGACAAATTGAATTAAAAGATAACTGCTGGAGTGACTATTTGGCCTAAAGGTTAAGGGACCACTTGGGAAACGCATATCCCATATTGAAGTGACCAGGTTCGTATCCCGGCTATACAGCTGATTTCTAGCATCCTGCTAATGTGCATCTTGGGAGGCAGCAGGTGATGGCTCAGGTATTTGAGTCCCTGCCACTTACATGGGAAATTGGATTGACTTCCTGGCTCCTGGTTTCAGCCTGGCCCAGCCCTGGTTGTTGATGGCATCTGGGGAGTGACCCAGCAGATGGGAGACCTCTCTTTCTCTTTCTACTAAATAATTATTAAAAAAAAAATAATGCAGGCCGGTGCCACGGCTCAATAGGCTAATCCTCTGCCTGCGGCGCTGGCACACCGGGTTCTAGTCCTGGTCGGGGCGCCGGATTCTGTCCCGGTTGCCCCTCTTCCAGGCCAGCTCTCTGCTATGGCCCGAGAGTGCAGTGGAGGATGGCCCAAGTGCTTGGGCCCTGCACCCGCATGGGAGACCAGGAGAAGCACCTGGCTCCTGGCTTCGGATCAGTGTGATGTGCTGGCCGCAGCAGCCATTGGAGGGTGAACCAACGGCAAAGGAAGACCTTTCTCTCTGTCTCTTCTGAAGCAGTGTTATACACTTGTTTTCTACTAGTTTCAGGAAAACCTGCTTTGCTAACCTGAAAAGTATCAATGCACAAATACCAACCAGTTCCACTTTGAAAGTCTTTCTTGCGAATTTACAATTGATTAAGTATATTTTGCTGAGATGGTAACATTTTGTCAAGTCAACCAATCTAAGGAATTAAAAAAAAAATTCTCTGTGAGGACTACCAGTGTAAAATAGATAAGACTGGCTATTAACAATAAAACTTTGGTGTCAGTTGTTAGATTTCCAGAGCACATGCCTGCCCGTTTATGCATTCTAACTCCTACTCAGGGTTCACCTGTCCCCAGACAGGCTCCACTCTTTCCTTCGGCATTCCTGAATCTTATCATCCCCCCTACAAGACAACAGACACTTTAAAACCCTCATAGTTCTAACACCATGGGAACCTGAAGACAAAACATTTCAGAAGCCTACGACTTACAGTAAGACCAAAGTTACCAGGCAGATGCACTTCTCTGCACAGGACAAGCTGGCAGACAACAGAGATCAGGCACTCACTGAACTCAAGGAACACATGTTGTTAACATGGCCAATGCTGACCTCATGACTTATTCATGACTTATTTCCATTTAAAGTGCATTTGTGAAAATGCTCCTGTCAGAAAAATTACTATCAAAACTCTGGTTGTCTTTCTGAATCCAGGGCATCTCAGAATGGAGAAATGAACGAATATCTATGCCTTGAGGCTATGTGCTGCCCATATAAACTGCCAGGGACACAGTCCACGCAGGGAGTTCCAGGATCTCCAGGAAACACACAGCCTCAGTCATCGGCCCATTATTTCAGGATTTGACTGAGTCTTTGGGTACTGAGCCAAAAATAAATCTAATAGAACATAAAGATAAAATTACCAGCGTTTCTTGCTTCTCGTGACAGTTAAGATAGTTAATTTCCTGCATCAGCTTGGTTGGGCCGCAGTGCCTAAATAGATACTTGGTTAGACGTTACTCTGAATGTTCCTGTTTCTTGGACAAGATTAAAATTTAAATTGGAGGACTTTGTTTTAAGCACGTTACCCTCTGAGATGTGGACAAGATTCATCCCATTAGCATAAAGCCTTAATTGGACAAAGACTGACCTCAGAGCATCAGAGCAAGAAGGAATCCTGCCAAATGGCTTTTTTTTTTCTTTTTGGACAGGCAGAGCTAGAGAGTGAGAGAGAGAGAGACAAAGAGAAAGGTCTTCCTTCCATTGGTTCACTCCCCAAATGGCTGCCACGGCCGGCATGCTGCGCCAATCCAAAGCCAGGAGCCAGGTGCTTCTCCTGGTCTCCCATGTGGGTGCAGGGCCCAAGCACTTGGGCCATCCTCCACTGCACTCTCAGGCCACAGCAGAGAGTTGGACTGGAAGAGGAGCAACCGGGACAGAATCTGGCGCCCCAACCGGGACTAGAACCCGGGGTGCTGGCGCCACAGGTGGAGGATTAGCCTAGTGAGCCGCGGCGCCGGCCGGAATCTAACAATTTCAGTTCATTACCTGTAGCTGTCACTTTATAAAAGTCACCACTTTTTTGGTCAACCCTATCTATCTACAAGAGCAACTGTCAAAACGTGGTCCCTAATTCAACACCAAAACATCTGGAAATCTGTTAGAAATGCACATTCCTGGGATCGCCCTCAGACTTACTGAGTGCATCTCTGGGGAAGTTAGGTCAGCAGTCTGTTTTAACAAGCCCTCCAGAAGATTCCGATGCATGATAAAGTTTGAGAACCCGTTATCTCTGGTTAAGTCAAATATCCTAAGTATGAGACAGAACTGGATCAGGAAATTCTAGTTGGACTCTGACTACTGTGGATTAGGTGGAAGACATTTGTATTCGTTATCCGTCCTTTTTTATTAGGCATTCACTCAAAAATGCTTTTCCAACACTGTCTTATTAAGAATTACTTAATTTTAAATTACCTAAAATTTCCAGTGCATTCACAGGGTTGTTTTGTACTCACCAAGACAGAACAATGGCAAAGTTTTTATGGCGGGCCAGTGACAAATTCCCAGGCAAAAGTTACAGGTTGAATGCACCATATTATATACTGCTAAGCTTTGGATTCAATTTGGAGTTCCTCCATTATACAGGATATAAAAGCTAAAAATACTCATTATAAAAAGCTTAAAATATATCCTCATATATATACTTAAAATATATATACTTATATATTATATATATATTTAATATTCATAATAAATATATATATAAATAAAATATATATACTTGAAATATATAGTTATATATATATATACTTAAAATACATACTCATATAAAAAGCGTAAAATACTCATTAATATTTCCAAAAGTTTTCACTTCATTATAGTAAAATTTGCCAGTGGGAACAAAATCTCACCAAAGCCGCGATTCCTCTGCTAATTTGATTCTAGCTACTAATGGGCATTACCATTCCTTGTAGAGGGGAGATAAATACCTCTAAACTGTTTAATCATGTTCTGATGGTTTTCGATGGCTTCCTTTAAGATCATTTCAGGCTGGTCCATCTTCCACTGCCACTCAGTGCCCACAGGATTGGTGTGGTGCCTGGGAACAAGACGCAAAGTGCTGAAGGACTCCTTACCGTGAGAGCTTGGCTAGTCATAGGACACAAGGTGCTCTGAAAAACCACAACATCTGGACTGGTTTCCTCCTCAGAGCTCATCTGTTTAGAGCAATATTTTCCTACTTACTTTAAGTCATGACACTAAGCAGAGAGGGGAGGACAGAGAAGCCATTCAACATCTCTGTTCAGGCTCCAGCCTCTAGCCCCTGGTTGAGGTGACAGAACACTCATTCATGTTTTTTTTTTTTTTTTTTTCTTTGTAAATTTTTGTTCATTTATTTGAGAGGTAGAGTTACAGAGAGAGAGAGAGACAGAGAGAAAAAGTCTTCCATCTGTTGGTTCACTCCCCAAATGGCCTCAAAAACAGGAGCTAGGCTGATCCAAATTCAAAGCCAGGAGCCAGGAGCTTCTTCCCGGTCTCCCACGTGGGTGTAGGGGTCCAAGCACTTGGACCATCTTCTACTGCTTTCCTAGGCCACAGCAGAGAGTTGGATTGGAAGAGGAGCAGCCGGGACTAGAACCTGTGTCCATATGGGATGCTGGTGCCACAGGCAAAGGATTAGCCTACTACACCACAGCACCTGCCCCTCCCTCCTGCTTTTATAAAATCATGTTAATTGCACATATATGCAAACACAAAGCAATCTGTCACCACCACATTAACACCATCTAAGTCAACATGTCATAAAATGGGTGTCAGGAGAGCTCGAACCTACGCTTGGAAATCTTACTGAGAAATTTCTTTGAGAAAGAGGGCCTCTGGTTGAGAGCCTTGGGAGAGGAAAGAAACTCCACTTGAAAATGTTTTGCCTACATCCCCTATGGAGCAAGAATGGGGAGACAGCAAACACTCAATAGAAGGGGTGTTTTGTTTCTCTCTGTTCAACAGGAGAAAACACAAGTGTGGCCCTGGCTTGGCACTTTCTGCAATCAACAGAAGTGGAAAAGTCGCATTCTAATTCAGTAAGTGTGGATGGTAAATGTCTATCACTGCACCTCTCCTTCTCATTCAATTTTTTTGCTGGTCCAGCTCCACTTACAAGGATCCATTCTCTTGCCATGTTCCTGTACCTCACCAGTAAACTTTTGAATCTCCTTGAGAAGTCTCCACATGTCTTTCTCCAATACTTTCCAAGGTCTGAATCGAAACTTGATACCCAGAGTGGAGGGAGGTGGGAGTTCTGAGAAAAGCTGCATCCTCTGCTATACTTTTGGAGAATCATAAAAGCCTCTATGATTATTTCTGATTTTTTATGTTTTGACTTCCTCATGAATATTTCCTCTTACTTATCTGGTTATTATCAATTTTTAAAAATATTTTTATCATTATCCTGGGTTGTTACTTTCCTAAATTCTCTTATATATTCCAAGAATTTTTCAATTATTTTGCTTAGATTTCTTACTTATAATCATAAATTATAAGGTAGCTTCCCCTTTTAAAATATTTTTTGCAACAGCAAACAAAGAGAATGAAAGAGGTGCCTATGGGTACAGTATACTTCAAATAATCTCTAGATCACTTTAATACCTAATAAAATATAAATGATATATTAAAAAGTCTATACATGTTCATGGATTCAACCAACTACAGACTGAAATATTCTGGAAAAAAATTACCTGTGTATTGAATACACAATGACTTGTTTTTCCTGTCACTATTCCCTAAACAATATAACAACTATTTACAGGACATTTACATTAGGCATTATAACTAATCTAAAGATGATTTAAAGCATTTGGGAGGCTATATGTAAGTTATATAAAAATATTATGCCATATTGAAGTTCATTCTTATTTATTTGAAAGGCAGAGCAAGATAGAGGTAGAGGTAGAGAGAGAGAGAGAATCTTCCATTCCCTGGCTCACTTCCCAGATGCTAGTCACTCCAAGTCAGAATTCCATCCAGGTGTCCCGCACGGGTGGCAGGGACCCATGAACTGGAGCTATCATCTATTACCTCCCAGAATGTACATTAGCAGAAAGCTGGATAGGAAAGGAGAGGCAGGACTCAATCCCAAGCACTCCAATATGGGAAGTAACATCTCAATCAGCATCTCGAACCACTACACTACAACGCCTACCCATATACCATATTATGTAAGGACCCTGAGAACCCATAGGTTTTTTTGTTTGTTTGTTTTTTACAGGCAGAGTGGACAGTGAGAGAGAAATAGAGACAGAGAGAAAGGTCTTCCTTCTCCATTGGTTCACCCCCCAATGGCTGCTGTGGCCGGCGCACTGCGCTGATCCGAAGCCAGGAGCCAAGTGCTTCTCCTGGTCTCCCATGCGGGTGCAGGACCCAAGCACTTGGGCCATCCTCCACTGCATTCCCGGGCCACAGCAGAGAGCTGGCCTGGAAGAGGAGCAACCGGCACAGAATCCGGCGCCCCAACCGGGACTAGAACCTGGGGTGCCGGCGCTGCAGGTGGAGGATTAGCCTATTGAGCCGCAGCGCCGGCCATAGGTTTTGATGTTGATGACAGGGTCCTAGGAACAATCTTGCAAGGATACTAAGGATGACTGTACTTTCCATATCAAAATGAAGCAAAAATTCATTTTGAAAAACTCACATCAGTATATATCATATTATAGATTCAAAACACCTCTATATATACAACCTCACACAAGCCTTACAGCAATTCTGTAAGAAAGATACTGTTTTTTTTTTTTTTTTTTGTTTTGTTTTTGTTTTTTACAGTTAGGAAACTGAGGCTCAGAGTCTATTTTCATAATCTGATATAAGGAAAATATATAAACATTTATGTAAGCATTTAAGTCCATTTTTCTTGGACCTTTTCTGACATTCTTGTTATATTCTGAATTGAAACAGATGGTGAAGTCTGATTTTATTTATTATTCTTATTTTAAGATTTTATTTTTAAAAATTTATTTGAAAGACAAGAGTTAGAGTGAGAGGGAGAAACGGAGAGAGAGAGAATCTTCCATCTGTTGGTTCACTCCCCAAATGGCTGCAACAGATAGGGCGGGACCAGGCTAAAGCCAGGAGTCAGGAGCTTTTTGCAGCTCTCCCACATGGGTGCAGAGGCCCAAGTACTTGGGTTATCTTCTGCTGCTTTCCCAAGCACATTAGCAGGGAGTTGGATCAGAAGTGGAGCAGTCAGGACTGAAACCAGCACCCATCTAGGATGCCGGCACAGCAGGCAGCAGCTTTACCCACTATTATACCACAATGCCAACCTCCCAAATCTAATTTTAAAAGTTAGCATACTAATATTTCTTTACCAGAACTCATGGTAAATGAAATATCTCCATTTATGTAGGCCTTTCAAAATCTCATTAATGGATTTGTTAAGTGTAGTGTTTGCCCTTTAAAAAATTGGCTAAATGTGCTGCCCAAGAAACTGAAGGATTACATTACTGGCTATAAACAGGTTCTATAGGTAAGAGGCATTACCCAGAAAGCCTTCTATTTCTTTTCAATCCTGACTGGCAAAGAAACAACCGCTTATACAACAATCCGAAGAAGAGGTTAGGAATAATACTTACTATAAAATGTGAAACAATGAGATCGAAGACACAAAACATTTGATTATTTCTACCATAATTTGAATAAGACCCAAATACCAGTCCATAGAAGCCACAGTCCACATAATCATGACTAGCAGGGTTTGTTTTACAAATGCTTATCCTATAATATTTCAAAAAATTTTTTCTAAGCACATACTCTATGCCTCCAAAGAGATATTTAAGCTCATTTTCTTTCAGTGCTGCCATGTCGCCAGTGATCTTTGCTGAAATGTACCTGCGGACCATTGCACACAGGCTATCTCAATCATAACTAAAATTGCCTTTTGTACTGGATAATACTTAGCTGTGTGTATGGTGCTGTCCTGAGCACTACGGAATGTTTAAGAACACATCCCTGCCCTCTACCCACTACATGACAGCAGCAGCTTCCTCAGTTCTAACAAAGGACAAATGTTCCAAAGGACAAATGTCAAACATTCCAAATCTCCCCACAGGGTGAAAATTAGCAACTTAGCCCCCACTTGACAACAATGATATTCCCAAACAGATCCTGTTTTGGATTTTTCACCATATCGTTGAATAATTAGAGTAGGAAATATGTGCAAAAGAACCTAATATGGGCTGATGGTACTGTGGCTATATTTTACATAAAAGGTCTTACTGTTTACAATTTATATTATCCATCAATTGAAGTAGGAACAGAGAAAAATCATACAATGGCTAGAATTTGCATCAAAATAGAGATGACCAAGACAGGTAAATAGAACATGATTGTCCATATAATAGTGAAGGCACAGAGAAATTCATTACACCATATTCTTTCTCAACTTATGTTCAGACACATAGTAAAAAAGCTTTTTTAGGCCAGTGCCATGGCTCAATAGGCTAATCCTCTGCCTGCGGCACTGGCACCCTGGGTTCTAGTCCAGGTTGGGGCGCCGGATTCTGTCCCGGTCGCTCCTCTTCCCAGTCCAGCTCTCTGCTGTGGCCTGGGAGTGCAGTGGAGGATGGCCCAAGTGTTTGGGCCCTGCACCCGCATGGGAGACCAGGAGGAAGCAACTGGCTCCTGGCTTTGGATCAGCGCAGCGCGCCAGCCATAGCGGCCATTTGGGGGGTGAACCAACAGAAGGAAGACCTTTCTCTCTGTCTCTCTCTCTCATTGTCTGTCAAAAAAAAAAAAAAAAAAAAAAAAGCTTTTTTAAAAGAAAGGGGTAGGCAAACATAACAGAGATCTCAGTAGGTAAATAAACAACCTGTTGCTGACTAGGTCAAAAGTTAACAGCTGAGGCAACAGTAGACAACTAAATACCTGGGAGAAAAAAATGACAAGGCAGGCTACTTGGTGAATTAAGGTACAGAAAAATGCTCCTGTGTACTTGGGAAGTTAGAGAGCCTCAAGCATTTTTTTGCTAAGCAAAGACCTGAAGACTGCTGCCTGCCTTTGAAGCTTAAGGCAGGCAGGAAGTGAAGGCTGAGCTGGAGTTGGTCTAGCCGAGCTTTAAGAGTGCCCCTTCACAGGGTCAGACTGCAAGACTAGGAGCATTTGCTTTGACTCCAGGAGCTCAAGGAAATCTCCGTCAAAATACTAGCTGACCACTAAGCTGAAGAGAGATTTCAGAGACAATACATAACAAAGAACAGGTTCTTTACAAATATACTTCAGAAAATTTATTAAATGAACAACTAAAACCCAGAGGAAGCAGCAAAAACAAACTCTGAAAAGAGGGAAGAATCTGACTTCCAGAGTTAACGTATTATAATAATCAAAATATGCAGTTTTCAACAAAATGCAAAGAAACAAGGGCAGTTCGGTCCACTTAAAAATCTGAAGGAAAACAGCAGAACAATGTCTCAACAAATACAGAATTATCAATAAAGAGATACAAATGATAAAAAGTAAACCAACAAAAGTTCTGGAGCGAGGAAGACTGATAACTGGAATGAAAACTTTACTAGAGGATTTCAACAGCAGATGTGAACAGGCAGAAGAAGAGAAATCAATGAGAGTGAAGACAGGTCAATTTCAAATTATCCAGTCTGAGAACAAGAAAAGTGTGAACAAAAGTTAGCAGAGCCTTAGGACACCAACAACTTGAGCACAGTTGAGGGAAGCCATTAAGCATACCAATATATGCATAACAGAATCCCAGTAGGAGAGAAAAGAGAAAATGAAGCAGAAAGATTATTTGATGAAATGATTGAAAACTTCCAAAATTTGATAAAATATGTACATGTATACATCTATGCTCACCAACTCCACGTAGGATACATCCAAAGAGAGCCACATGGGAGTAAATGTTGGGGTATAAAGGGTTAAGCTGCCACTTGGGATGCCCCAAGTCCCCTATTAAAGTGACTGACAGTTCGAGTTCTTGTTCCTCCACTTCTGATTTCAGCTTCCTGCTAATGCATCCTAGGAGGCAGCCGCTGACGGCTCAGGTGCTTGGGGCCCTACCACTCATATGGGAGACTTTTATGGAGTTTGGGTTTTGGGCTGGCCCAGTCTTCACTATTGCAGGCATTCTGAGAATAAATCAGCGGATGGAAAATCTCCCACTCTAGCAGATGAAAATAAATAAATATGAAAAAAAAAAAAGACAGAGAACCACAAAATGTCATGTTACCATCAAACAGCTAAATGACAAAAATAAAATAAAGTAAAATGACCTTGAAAGAAAACAAGAGTGAAGACAAGACACTCAGCATAGCAGGAAGGAATCCTTAATAAGAATTTTTAAAACATATTTTTTAAAGATTTATTTATTTATTTTAAAGGCAGAGTGACAGAGAAAGAGAGAGAATGAAGGCGATCTTCCACCGCTGGTTACTCCCCAAACAGCTGCAATGGCTAGGGCTGGGCCAGACCAAAGCCAGGAGTGTGGAACTCCATCTGAGGCTTCCACGTGGGTGGCAGGGACCCAAGAACTTGGGCCTTCTTTGGTTGCTTTCCCAAGTACATGAGCAGGGAGCTGGACCTGAAGTGGAGCAGCAGGGACATGAACGCATATGGGATGCTGATGTCCAAGGTGGCAGCTTAAGCCGCTGTGCCACAACACTGGTCCTACTACTTAATAGGATTAACAGCCAATTTCTAAGCAGAAATGAGAAATGCCAGGAGGTAATGAGATGCATACTTAAGGTGTAAAAAAGAAAAAAAGAATGTCAATCAAGAATTCTATATCAGGCAAAGTTATTCTTCAAAAAATGAAAGAGTTATTAAGACACTGACAGATGAACACAAGCTGAGGGAGTTCATCACCGGCAGACCTTCCCTACAAGAAAAGCTAAAAGGAGCCCTTCAGGCAGAAATGAGAACAATATAAAGGTAACCACACAGGCAAATACAATCTTCGTAACTATTCTATTTCCTAGGTGATTAAAAAGACAATTGTATAAAACAGGTATAAATCTATGTTAATGAGCATATAACCCATAAAGTTGTAAGTTATAACAATAATAACACAAAGAATAACTGGAGCTGTGTAGGAGCAGTTTCTGATTTCCATTGAACCCACTAAGGTGGTATCAATTCAAATTAGAGTTGTTCTTGATACATCCACTGATGCAATATTTTTAACATTGCCTACTCACAAAAATTGATTTGTAAAATCAAACTCAAAATAATGTAATTTTTTTTGACAGATAGAATGGACAGTGAAAGAGAGAGAGAGAGAGAGAAAGGTCTTCCTTTTTCCGTTGGTTCACCCCCCAATGGCTGCTATGGCCGGCGCGCTGCGACCGGTGCACCGCGCTGATCTGAAGCCAGGTCTCCCTGGTCTCCCATGCGGGTGCAGGGCCCAAGCACTTGGCCCATTATCCACTGCACTCCCGGGCCACAGCAGAGAGCTGGACTGGAAGAGGAGCAACCGGGACAGAATCTGGCGCCCCGACCAGCACTAGAACCCAGTGTGCCGGCACTGCAGGCGGAGGATTAGCCTAGTGAGCCGCGGTGCTGGCCAGTGTAATATTTCTAAAGATATATTTTATTGGGCTAGCAGTGTGGCACAGTAGGTTAGGTCACCACTTGCTACACCTCATCCCATAACAGAGTGCTGGTTGCAGTCCTAGATTTTCCACTTCCGATTTAGCTCCCTGCTCAAGTGTCTTGGAAAGTAGCAGAAGACAGCCCAGGTGCTTGGGCCTCTGCCACCTATGTGGGAGACAAAGACGGAATTTCTGACCCTTGGATTCAAGTTGGCCCACACCTGGCTGCTGTGGTCATTTGGGGAATCAACCAACAGACCGGAGATCTCTCTCTGTCTCCCTTTCTATCTCTCCTGCTTTGTTGTTCTGCCTTTCAAATAAGTAAATAAATCTTTAAAATATATTTTATGCATTTTCTAAAAAAAGAGTTAAAATTCTCCACCAATATGAAGATAGAGTAAGACACAGACTGGAAAGTATTAAATCATTTCAGTTGTTACAGGGAGAAATGATGAGAACCAGCCGGGTAAGAAAATGGATATAGTGAGTTACAGAAAGGAAGAAATTTCCAGCCTAGGCCATTAGATAGCTAATGGTGCCATTACCCCAAAGAGGAAGAATGGGTAACACAGAGCATAATAAATTCCATCATAAAGAAGCTAGGCTCAAAGTACCTGTGGGTTATCATACAGAATAAATCCCACAGGCAGCTGGAAATGAAGAATGAAAACTCAGAGGAGAGATTGGGATTTGGAATGAGGTATTTAAGCGTCAGACTACAGGAGGCAATGAAGCCACGGCGAAGGTATACCACACCTACCGTCATAACGCAGTGATAAAAGACAGTCAAAGAGGGCCAGCAGCAAAGCAGAAGTTAAAGAACAAGCCAAGAAGAACTAATGGGAACCTGAGAAGAAACTACTCAAGGGCGGTTGGGGGTCAGGAAACAGGACTCGAAAAGACTGGCATATCTGAATCTCACAGAAGATGGGGTCTTTCTTGTCCAGAATGCTTTGCTAGAATTGAGTGGAGATAATCAAGTCACCATGACTGAGCATAGAGTGAGTGGCAATGGAGACACGTGTTGGCCTCTAGAGAACTGAGGAGTGGACTGAGGAGCTGAAGAGAAGCAAAAAGATGAGTGAGTAGCAAGAACAAAAGAATAAAACAATAATTTACATCACAGAGATCATGTTCTAGAACAACATAGTTGAAATTTAATTTAATTGAAAACAATAAAAAACACTTCCCGAATCTAAATTATACGCAACATTTAAAATAGGAATTGTCATTTGGTATAGTCATTAAGAAGCCACTTGGGATGCACACATCACATGTCAGAGTGCCGGGATTTGAGTCCCCAGCTCTGCTGCTGATTCCAGCTTCCTGTTAACGCACAACTAAGAGGCGATGGTGATACCTCATGCAGTTAGGTCCCTGCCAACCTCATGGAAGACCAGGAATGAGCTTCAAGCCCCTGGCTTTGGCCTGGCCCAGTCCCAGTTATTGTAGATATGTAGAGAGTAAACCAACAGGCAGGAAATCTCTGTCTCTGTCACTAGGCCTTTCAAAGAAACAGATTTTCAATTGAAATTTGAAAAAAAGAGAATGAATTACAGAAGTGAATGTGTGTTGGGCAGAAAGTGGTTGCTACAGGGGCTGGCGCTGTGGTGTAAAGCTGCCACCTGTAGTGCCAGCATCGCATATGGGTGCCAGTTCGAGCCCCAGCTGCTCTACTTCCGGTCCAGCTCTCTGCTATGGCCTGGGAAAGCAAAGATGGCCCAAGTCCTTGGGCCCCTGCACCCGCATGGGAAACCTGGAGGAAGCTCCTGGCTCCTGGCTCCTGACTTCGGATTGGTGCAGCTCCAGCCGGTGCGGCCAACTGGGGAGTGAACCAGTGGATGGAAGACCTCTCTCTCTCTCTCTCTCTCTCTAATTCTCCCTCCCTCTCTGTGTAACTGTGACTTTCAAGTAAAATAAATAAATCTTTAAAAAAAGAGAAATGGTTATTACAGATCATTGCATTATTTGGTCATATGGCCACTAAGTTTTGCTTACCGCCAGCAAAAGACGCACTTATTTGCACACGCCAGACTTGGGGTGGTTTCCATGCAGCGATGGCTTTCAATGCCATAAAATGTATGTTTATAGCAACCTCCTCTCCCTCGGAGCATTGACTGTGACAAGAAAGAAACAAGGAATTTGAATAAAATCATCAAAGCAAAGAAAGAAAACACTAAGGCATCATTTATAAGAAGAAACCATGTGTTTTAGAACCATAAATACCCCTACTGGTTATCTGCATGATGCAGAAAATTAATATTGTCACATTACAGTGTTTTGATAGTGCTTCGGATTTTCTAAAACTCAATGAAATAAATTTGGGATTTGTTAAATCTGAAAGCTCTGTAGGGAGAACCACTGATGCCTCTGTTTTCAAATCCACTCAACTGCCTCAAATAATATTACTACAATAATATATAATGTCAGGAGATAGATAAGACAGGCTCCTAAAAAATGGGGAAGTACTCATATGCAAAAGTATTCCTGCTTTGAATAAGGGAGGGTGAGTATGGAATGAATCCTGGAAGACACTTTCTGTCAACTGAACAGGTACAATTTGAACATATTTCAGACAGCCGAGGGGACAAGCAGTCTGCATATAAGAAGGATTATTCCCAAAAGAATAGTATTTAATGTGAGGGGGGAAAAGCCCATAAAGATAGTAAGTAAGAAGGTAATTTGAAGATATTATCGCAGATCAACTTATGATTGCAATCAGGATATTATCAAGCTTTTGATGTTATCATCAGAGATTCATCCCAAAGCTTTGTGTAAGACAAGCTTGATTTCTATGAAAGTGAAAGCAATGAAACCTGAGTGGGTTATGCAAGAGGTAGGACGGTTTGGCCTTGTGACAGAAATAATATGGAATTAATAACTGCTATAGCAAACAAAGAGAATGAAAGAGGACATATAGATGGGTAGCCTTTACATACACACATACATACATCAGTGTGTTAATATTATAATACTGTCTATAATGAAAGAAAATCATACAAAACACTACCAGCTTAATTATTTTACCAGTTGATCATGAAGTCTTCTAAATTTTTTGTTGTTGTTCCGGAAAAAAGGAGTCCCTTTATCCATCACACTTAGTCCACAAATTTAAAAACAAGAGAGAGAGAGAGAGAGAGAGAGAAAGTGTAGGAAAAGTACTGCTGAGGATAACCCTGCCTACAAATTATCCTCCAAATTCCTAACAAAACATATCGAATGACACACAAAACATTTAAACCTGGCAAAGGACACCGCAAACTAAAACCAAAAGCCCACCAAATGCCAACGCTACCGAGTAATTTCCACCAAACACTATGACGGTGGAGAAACGACGTTGGAGAACCACACACTTTTTTATTGAGAAATTAATATGTATTGTTATGAGCTAAATTGTGCTTTCCCTCAACTCACACTGATGTCCTAACCTCTAATGCAACTGTATTCAGACTTTGAGGAGGTAATTAACGGTTAAATGAGGTCCCAAGAGTGGGACACTAATGTGACAGTCCAGACTGTCAGTGTCTTAACAAGAGGAAGAGAGACCAGAGACCCCTCTGCCTGCACAGAGGAAAGGTCACACAGAGAACAGAGCAGTTGGGATGGATGGAACAGCAACCTAGGCAGCCTCGCAGGACCATGGAGAGCTTCCCAAGGGGATTCACAAACTGATTACCAAAGGGAAGAAAGTTACATGGATAGAAAATGTGTGAGAAGAGGATGGCAAGGCTTTTAAATTAATTTTATCTTTAAAAACTATTGTTTTATAAAGTTCATTTGAGTCTATGATCCATTTTGAATTATAGCAGCCATTTGGGGGGTGAACCAACAGAAGGAAGACCTTTCTCTCTGTCTCTCTCACTGTCTAATTCTGCCTGTCAAATAATAATAATATTAAAAAAGATAATCCTTCTACCGTGGAACAACTTTTGTTGTGAGTCTATTTTATGATATCTATTTTCTCCATTGACCTCTGTGTCCAACATCCCAGTCCTGACTACTTCAGCAATGATGTAAGACACAGACCAGGGTTAATGATTTCCTCTCATTTCATTCTTCTCTGTCCACATTGCTTCAGCAAGTTTTAGAATATGTTTGTCTACCTCTACAATGGTAGGAATTCCATTAATCTTACAGATCAACCTGGGCAGAACTGTCATTTTGCTATATGGAGACTGCTAATTAATTCACGAGCATGATACGTCTCTCCATTTTAGATGCTCATTCATTTCTTTTACCCGCATACAGTAACTTTAAACATTCATTACTGTATATGTTTTGCTAAATGTAATCCTAAACACGTAATTTTTATATGACTGTTAATGAACTATATTTCTAATTTTCTACTACTTTAGGTGTAGAGACCTCACTTCCACTTAATTTCCTGTAACTTCTCCCCTTTCAACACTTGAAAATTGTGCTGCCATTTCTACATTGCTGCCATGGTTTCAGAAGAGAAATCTGCTAGTATTTAAATTGGCACTACCTTAGGGATACTATTATCACTTCCTTCTACCCACTTTTCAGATTTTTTTTCTCCCTCAGATCATTAATTATAAGATATTTTGGTGGCTGGCACCGTGGCTCACTAGGCTAATCCTCCACCTGCGGCACTGGCACTCTGGGTTCTAGTCCAGGTTGGGGTGCCGGGTTCTGTCCTGGTTGCTCCTCTTCCAGTCCAGCTCTCTGCTGTGGCCCAGGAAGGCAGTGGAGAATGGGCCAAGTGCTTGGGCCCTGCACCCGCATGGCAGACCAAGAAGAAGCACCTGGCTCCTGGCTTCGGATCAGCACAGCACGCTGGCCATAGCGGCCATTTGGGGAGTGAACCAATGGAAGGAAGACCTTTCTCTTTCTCTAACTCTGTCTGTTAAAAAAAAAAAAAGAAAAAAAAAAGATATTTTGGTGTGAACTCCTTTGGCTTTACCCTTGTTGGGATTCACAAAGATTCCTGAATCTATAGGTTGTCCACTGTTTCTTCAAATACAGTCATGAGCTGCGTAACATTTTAGTCAAAGACAGGACCACATATATATAGCCCCATACAGTTTCAGGTGAAAGTAATGTTTTCATCCCAAGCTGAAAAAATTTTATTGCTTAATGACATCATAGCCATCATAAATTCACAGTGTAACACGTTATCCACATGTTTGTGGTGATGCTGGTATAAACGAACCTACTGTGATTAAAGTCATAAAAACATATAGCACATACATTGCACAGTACATAATACCAGGTAATGATAAATGACTATATCACCGGTTTATGTATTTTGTAATTACATTCTTATCATAGAGTACAGTCTTTCTCCTTATAAATCTTGCTGTAAAACATATGACACATTATGCTGGCAGCAACCATATACCACTTATGCACCACACATCGTGGCAGCATCAAGAGGCCACATGAAGTAGTTCACCTACACCATCTAGGTGCACCTGACGATGCGGTGTTCAGAATGGGTCTCCACTGTGAGGCGTCCCATGCCTGGACTTTTCTGGTACCACATTTTCTTGTTCACCTTTCTCCAAGGACATAACTGTGGCATCTCTTAGTATTGCCCTATGAATCCCTAAGGTTTTTCTTAATGTTTTCATCCCAATCTATTTTTGTATCTGTTATTCAGACTGGGTAAATTGTATTGATCTGTTCTGCTCACAGATCGTTCCATCAATCTGCTAAGGTCACTGACCCTATCTTGTCATCTCTGACTGTTGAGCTTATCTGCGGGTTTTTTTTTTTTTTTTAATTTCAGTTTTGATTCTTTTCAATTTTATAATTCACTTTTGGTTTCTTTTTAACTTCTATTTCTTTGCTGAGTTCTATTTATTTGTTTCAAGACAACTTATAACTGATTGCTGCAGCATTTTTATGACAGCTATTTTAAAATCCTACTCAGTTGATTTCATCTGCTGTTGGTGTCAGTTGATTATCTTTTCTTATTCAAGTCGGATTTTCTTGATTCTTGATAGGTGTTTTTTTTTTTTTTGCCTGAATTTTTTACTTTAGCAGGTAGTCACTTTGCTTCACTTTAGCATTCAGATCCTGGCCTATTTGAGTGTGTTGTAGTTCCAACAACAGCTTAATGTTTAAAGTCCTTGCAGTATACTTTATCTTGGGCTGCCTGTGGTTCCTGCTGGTACTGCCAAGGGAGGGGGGCAGAAAGATTTTCCGCAGGTTGGCCCACTGGGGTCTCTCCATGGACAAGGGAAGTGTTAGGCCAGCAGGCTTCCCAGCCCAAGCTACTTCTGAAGCAGAGTTCTTCCCGGCTGTGCTCTCGGGCAGCCCAGCATCTCCAGGTAGAGAGTACAGTCTCAGACTGACAAGGATGAAGAGGCTCTTCCAGCTGGGCTACCTGTGGAGCAGTCCCCTCTTGAAAGTGTCAGCCAGCCAGCACAGAATCCTTGGTGGGGACAGGGAGTCTCAGCCCGCGGTGATGGAGAGACAGCATTGCCCACGCTTGGCCACTTGTCGGGGAGTGGGCCTCTCTCTCTCTTTCTGCTTCCACTTGGCCATCCTGCCATCTCCTAACAAGGAAGAGGAATTTCAGGCATAGGAAGGGAGGGTGGGCACTTACTTGCACTGGCTGCTTTTTACTGGTGAGAATCGCAATCAATCCCCTATGCCAGTGCTAATGGGCTTGCCTGATCCTGGGGAAGTGACACCTATTTTGAGCTGGGGAAGAAATGAGCCTACCGAGGTGCCCCTCTGTGGCTAGGTTAGAGCAGGAAACCTCCTCCTTGCTTTAGGTGGACAAACCTTCTCCTGCTTCTGTGTTGTTCTTCTACTTGTGGTGGTCCAAACCAGAGGGCTTCCTCTTTCTACCCTTCAGAGATATTGCTGGGTTGCCTCTTGTGACTTTCTTCAGGGTTTTTAGAGAGAAGGAGCAGGAATAAAAGGGCTTATGCCATCTTGCCCAGACCAGAAAGCCCTAGACATTACATTTTGAAAGAACTCCCATATCTGAAAATCAGTAGGATAGGTGGGTCAAAAAGGAAAAGATCTGAGAGTAATAAGCACTTAGAACTAAAAAGGATCATGAAATGAATGCAGGGAAGATATACAAAGATAGCTTCAGATTCATTCATTCATGAATTTTTGTCACAAAGACAAAATACAACTGTATGGGACTGGAGTTGCGGCATACTTATTTAAGCTGTCACCTGTGACACCAGCATCCCATATGGGCGCTGGTTCAAGTCCTGGCTGCTCTACTTCCAATCTAGCTCCCTACTAATGTACCTGGGAAAGCAATGGAGGATATCCCAAATGCTTGGTCCCCTGTACCCATGTGGGAGACCCGGATGAAGCTCCTTGCTTCATCATGGCCTAGCAATGGCTGTTGAAGCCATTTGGGGAGTGAACCAGCAGAAGGAAGACCTCTAGCTTTCCATCTCTCCTTCTCTCTCTGTAGTTCTTTCAAAGAAATAAATAAATCATTCTTAAAAAAAAAAAAAAAAAAAGAGGAAAATAAAAATGCAGCTGTAGTCCAGCAGAGCTCAGAGACTAGACTAGACTCTGCACACATCAATGTGGGGAAGAAGGTACTGGGGGATGGAGGGCTTATGTGGGGGACAGTTGGGAGATAATACCCTATGGGTCTCTGAACAGGCCTTCAAATAGAGACACTGATCACTGGTTTGCCTTTTTAAAAAAATTTATTTGAAAGGCAGAGTGACACAGAGAGAAGGCGATTAAGAGAGAGATCTCTCATCTCCTGGTTTATTCCCAAATGGCTACAATGGAAAGGGCTGAGCCAGGCTAAAGCCAGCAGCCTGGAACTCCATCTAGGTCACCCATATGGGGAGCAGGTACCCAGGCACTTGTGCCACCATCCCCTGCTTTCCCAGGTGCATTAGAGGGGAGCTGGAACAGCTGGTTTGTGAATCGGTGCTCATAAGGAATGCTGGTGTCACAGACAGTGGCTTAGCCCACTGTGCCACAATGCTGGCCCCATGGTTGCCTCCTTCTCCACTATCTTTCCCAAAATGTACAGTGAAGAGCTCAAGAAGGCAGAGAAAGCAGCTCCCTCTGAAGCAAATGGCAGGTGCATTTCTTTTCTATTATGATAAAGGTAATGTACTCCAATGAGGTCAAAGTCGGGCAGGATTGCTGCCAATTATAAAAGATCCATGTGCCCTAGCCTGGGGTTCCTCTTTCATGTGCAGCTATTACCTGGCCCCCCTGGAGCGGCTTTATAGGAACTAGGGCTCAGGGAAAAATGATGATATTCCAGCAACTACTATTACTTGTATTACCCTGGTCTTGTCTATGACCAGGAGGCTCATGTCTCCTGTCAACATGCATGAAAACTATGGCAGGCTAACTTGCTAGCTTCCAAGTAGGGTAAAAACCCAGACTTCAGTTTTTCAGACTTAAATTCAGAGATCAATGATCTACAACTCAAAAGCCAAACTGAGCCCTCTACCTAGTTTTGTAAGCAAAGTTTCAATGGAGTTGTCACCTGTGTTCATTTATTGATGGCCACCTTTGTGCTGTAATGGCAGAGCTGAGTCTTGTGAAGGAGATCATGACCCACAGGCCTAAAACAGTGAATATCTGGCTCCTTAAGGAAAAGTATATATATTGACAGTTAATACAGATATGTATTTCCTACTCTAGAAAAAAAAAAACTCCAAAGTGATCAAATCATAAAGACTATTTTCTAAGCTCTTAAGAAAGAATCCTGTAAACTAAAAAAAAAGCAAAAAAAAAAAAAAATCAAATATAAAAGGAAATGAATAAAAATACATGAAAATGTAAAATTTACATCAAAAGTTAAAGGACAACAAAGACAAATGTTTTTAATTAATGACAGATTCATACTTTGTTAACAGTTTTAACACAAGTTCATAGAGAATTGCAAGAAAAGAACTTTAGTATACACTTTGAATTGATAATGTCATTTCTAGGACTTCATGCTAAGGACACAATCTAAATGCAAATAAAATTTCATTTTTCACATAGTAACAAAAACATATTCTTCACATAGTTTTAATTAGGGAGCAAAAAAAAAAAAAAAAAAAAAACCTGGAAAGAGCCTCATTACCACCAGGTGAACGGAAAACGCAATGATGGCATGTTTGCTAAAAATTGCAGCTATTAAGAATTATGCCTGGAAAACATTTTTAATAGAAAAACATTTATGTTACAATGCTACAAAAAAACCAACTTGATACAAAATTGTATAAACAATATGATACAACAAATTGTATGTATAAACATATGCAAAACTGAATAGAGGAAAAAACACCAAAATTTTTGCACGATGGAAATATTTTATTTTCATATTTTCCTTATATTTTCTAAGGATATGTTATTTTCATAAAGAACAGAAGTAAAAATTTTTTTGAGGACAAGTGATCTGAATCATAAACCTGGAAAAAACATCTTCCACAATTCTGTGAATCTTTTCACTGCAATAAGGTCACAAGTTTAAAGCACTGTTGGATTACATTTTCCTCCATCAAAATGTGATTGCTTTTCCAATTGCAACCTGCATAATTCACCGCCACCCACCCCACTTCACACTATTGTCAAGTGCTGACAGGGTGCTTTTCCATCACTTCTTCGTGGCCTAGCACTTCAACAATAGCGATAGACCTTATGACTTTGCCTGCCCTGTCTTGTATATTATCAAAGCCCTTTTCAAAATAATGAATAAGATGCCTATTTTGGGGGTAAGCTTCCAAGATGGCGGAGTAGAGAGCGAGCTTACTGTACTACTCTAGGAGAAGAGAGCTTAAAAATAGTGGAGAAGGCAGTCTCAGAGAAGAGTCAGGGAGAAAATGGCAGAGGAAACTGTATGCAAATTAGAGGGACCCAGTGGAACCACACAGAAGGCATGGACACCCAACTCAGGACCACAGCAGGCGAGAGCCTACGCACCAGCGTTGGAAGGTGAGGTAAAACCAGACTGCAGCAGCCCAAGCCACTGGTGATAATACTGCAGGAAGAGCCTAGAGGGAACTCGGCTTGGAGCACCTTAAGGGAAAGTGTACCTGCCAAACTAGAGGAGAAACAAAAAACAACAACAACAAAAAGGAGGGGCATGTTTCTCTCGCCACAATCACCCTGCAATGCATCCTGTAACAAGCTGATACAGCAGATGCCATTTTGGACATATGTAACAGCTGGCCAGCTCATGTCTGTACCCAACAACCAGCCGAGTACACACTCCTGACTCTGGTGGGGAGAACTAACAGGGGCCTGGGTGCTCATGACTATGGGAGGCCTGTGTGCCAGGACTGTGAAAAAAAAAACAGGCTGTGAGGGAGAGCTCATGGTGTGGCTGGGACTTTGGGCAGTCACTGTGGGAGGCTCCACACGCTCAGGGCTTCCTGGTTACCTGGTGAGGGACATCGCTGGGGACTCTGAGCTTACACTGAGGACTGCACAGATCCTTTGTGTGGTCCTTACGGCAGAGTGGACGAATACTATACCCACCGGGGATAGTGCTTAGGTACTGCTCTCCTTTGAGGAGAGGAGCTCAGCTAAGTGGAATAAACCTCCCCTCTGATTTTTTTTTTTTTTTAAAAAAAGAGATTTCCCATGCCAAACCTGGGTGTGTCACCTTAGACAGACCCTTCACACTGGAGAACTGAACAGAGCTCGCTGACCACACCCTCTATATGCCTCTAGATATTCACAGAAAGAAGACACTCCACTAGTCTACAGAAGCTTAGCACAAAGATAAAAGCCACCACATCAAAAAAAAAAAAAAAAAAAAAGAAGAAGAAGAAGAAACCAACTAGTGAGTATCTCCATAAATGCCAAATAACAAACACACCAATTCAAGAAACAAGATTAAGGAAGGCAACATGATGCCCCCAAAAGAACAGAACACTTCAATATTAGACTGTGAAGAGGAGATTGAAGAATTCCAGAAATGGAATTCAAAAAAATTAATCATAAGATTACACAGAGATAATCCCAAGCAAATGCAAGAACTACTGAAATTTGTACATGACAGGAAAGAAAATTACTCCCACGAAATTGAAACCTTAAAGAGAAATAAAAATAGGGGCTGGTGTTGTGGCATAGTAGGTTAACCCTCGGCCTGTGGTGCTGGCATCCCATATAGGCGCCGGTTCTAGTCCTGGCTGCTCCTCTTCCAATCCAGCTCTCTGCTGTGGCCTGAAAAAAACAGCAGAAGATGGCCCAAGTGCTTGGGCCCTTGCACCTGCATGGGAGACCAGGAAGAAGCACCTGGCTCCTGGCTTCAGATCAGTGCAGCTCTGGCTGTTGCAGGCATTTGGAGAGTGAACCAATGTAAGGAAGAATTTTCTGTCTCTCCCTCTTACTATTTATAACTCTATTTCTCAAATATAAATAAATAAAATCTTTAAAAATAAAGAGAAATAAAAATGACATGAAGAATTTAATAGAACAAATAAAAAAGTGCAGTGGAAGCCTTAACAAAAGAATCAGAGAATCAGAAGGAAGAATATTGGACTTAGAAGACAAACCACAGTAAATTATAGTCAGACAAAAAAACAAGAGGAAATTAGAAAACTAAAAACCATTGTTGGTAATCTACAGGATACTAGGTTCCAGGAGTTCCTGAAGGTGTGGCAAGAAGGATTTGAAGGCCTTTTTAGTAAAATAATAACAGAAAACTTCCCTAATTTAGGGAAAGAAAGGGACATCCAAGTATAGGAAGCACAAAAACCATGATTATCTCAATAGATGCAGAGAAAGCATTTGATAAATGCTTTATATGAAACTCTAAGCAAATTGGGTATAGAAGGAACATTCCACAACACAATCAAGGCAATTTATGACAAACCCAGAGCCAGCATCCTATTGAATGCGGAAAAGTTGAAAGGATTTCCACTGAGATCCAGTACCAGACAGGGATGCCCACTCTCACCACTGCTATTCAATACAGTTCTGGAAGTTTTAGCCAGACCCATTAGGCAAGAAAAAGAAATCAAAGGGATACAAATTGGGAAGGAGGAAGTCAAACTATCCCTATTTGCAGATGACATGATTCTATATATAGGGGATCCAAAAACTCCACTAAGAGACTATTGGAACTCACAGAAGAGTTTGCAAAGTAGCAGGATATAGAGTCAATACACAAAAATCAACAGCCTTTGTATATACAGACAATGCCACGGCTGAGAAAGAACTTCTAAGATCAATCCCATTCACAATAAATTTAACCAAGGATATCAAAGATCTCTACGATGAGAATTACAAAACATTAAAGACAGAAATAGAAGAAGATACCAAAAAAAAAAAAAAAAAAGGAAAAATTTTCCATGTTCGTGGACTGGAAGAATCAGTATCATCAAAATGTCCATTCTTCTGAAAACAATTTATAGATTCAATGCAATACCAATCAAAGTACCAAAGACATTCTTCTCAGATCTATAAAAAATGCTGCTGAAATTCTTATAAAAACACATGAAAACTGGAATAGCTAAAGCAATCTTATACAATAAAAAAAGGCATCACAATATCAGATTTCACGACATACCACAAGGCATTTATAATCAACATAACCTGATACTGGTACAAAAACAGATGGATAGATCAAGGAACATAACAGAAATGCCAGAAATCAATCCAAGCATCTACAACCAACTAATCTTTTACAAAGGAGTTAAATCAATCCCTGGAGCAAGGACAGTCTCTTCAACAAATGATGCTGGGAAAACTGGATTTCCACATGCAGAAGTCTGAAGCAAGACTCCTACCTTACACCTTAGACAAAAATCCACTCAACATGGATTAAAAATCTAAATTTATGACCCAACATCATCAAATTATTAGAGAACATTGGAGAAACCCTGTAAGACAGTGGCACAGGCAAAGACTTCTTGGAAAATACCCCAGAGGTATAGGCAATCAAAGCACAAATTAACAAATGGGATTACATCAAAGTGAGAAGTTTCTGCACTGCAAAAGAAACACTCAGGAAAGTAAAGAGGCAACTGACAGAATGGGAGAAATTATTTACAAACTATGCAGCTGATAAAGGATTAATAACCAGAATATAGAAAGATATCAAGAAACTCCACAACAACAAAACAACCAAGTTAAGAAATGGGCAAAGAACTTAAACAGACATTTTTCAAAAGAGGAAATCCAAATGGCCAACAGACACATGAGAAAATTTTCAGAATCATTAGCCGTAAGGGAAATGCAAATCAAAACCATAGTGAAGTTTCATCTCAACCAAGTTAGAATGGCTTTCATACAGAAATCAACAATCAACAAATGCTGGCAAGTGTTAAAGTGAACATATAGATAGGATTAAGCGTTAATGTGATCATATAAATAGGATCAAGTGTCTGGTAATAATAATAGAATTAAAAAGGAGAGATGTTCCAACATGGGAAATCAGTCCACAAAGTAGACTCAGAATTACTATCTCCATAAGTAGCATTCTGAACTCAGAATCAGCCTTTAAGGCATTCTAGCCTGGCTGAAAAGCCCATGAGAGCATTTTAGGCATGGAAAGTCAAGACACTGTGGCAAAAATTGTTCTACATGAGGGACCAACAAAGAAGGAGGCACCTTTCTCTGAAGGGAGATGAGAACTCCCACTTTGTTCATGGCCTTGTATAAATAATGATAGAGTCTGTGGACTCAAAAGGCTTCTATAGCCTTGGCAGCTCATGACAAGAACCTCGGGTGATCAATGATGTCATAAATAAAAGTATCAATTGTTAAATAAACAACAGGAGTCACTGTGTACTTCATCCACACGTGGGACTTCTGTCCTTAATGAGCTGTACAATGAGAATTAACGGTAAAACTTGTCTTCAAACAGTACTTTATACTTTGTGTGTTTGTGGGGGAACCAACTGTTGAAATCTTTACTTAGTTTAGAGTTGGTCTTCTGTATATAAAGATAATTAAAAATGAATCTTAATGAAGAATGGGATGGGAGAGGGAGTAGGATGTGGGATGAGCGTGTGGGTGAGAGGGCGGGTATGGGGGAAAAATTGCTATATTCCAAAAGCTGTACCTATGAAATTTATATTTATTAAATAAAAGCTTTCTAAAAAAAAGTTCTACATGAAGGATCTCTGTGAGTGAAACCCCAGTGGAAAGAAGTGGCCATCACAGAAGGATGTTCTTTTCTCTGAAGGGAGGAGAGAACTTCCACTTTGGTTATGGCCTTGTCTGAGTACTGACAGAGTCTGTGGATTCAAAAGGCTTCCATAGACTAGGCAGCTCATGTCATGAGACTTGGGTGGTCACTTATATCATACGTAAGAGTGTTAACTGTTAAATTAAAAACAGGAGTCACTGTGTATTAACTCCCTCTACAGGAGCTCTGTCCTTAATGAGTTGCATTATGGGAATTAATGGTAAAACTTGTTCTGGAACATTTTTTTTTTTTTTTTATGTGTGTGTGCAAATTGTTGAAATCTTTACTTAGTACAGAGTTGGTCTTCTGTGTAGAAAGTTAATTGAAGATGAATCTTAATGGAGAATGGGATTGGGAAAGGCAGAGGGAGGAGGAGGAGGGGTGGCAGTGTGGGTGGGTGGGCAGGTATGGTGGGAAGAATAACTATATTCCTAAAGTTGTACTTAAGAAATTTGTATTCATTAAATAAAAGGTTTCTTTAAGCAAAACAAAAAACAAAGAGAGGCAGGCGCTGTGGCTTAACAGGCTAATCCTCCGCCTTACGGTGCCGGCACACCGGGTTCTAGTCCCGGTTGGGGCGCCAGAGTCTATCCCGGTTGCCCCTCTTTCAGGCCAGCTCTCTGCTATGGCCCGGGAAGGCAGTGGAGGATGGCCCAAGTGCTTGGGCCCTGCACCCGCATGGGAGACCAGGATAAGCACCTGGCCCCTGGCTTCGAATCAGCGCGATGCGCTGGCCACGGTGGCCATTGGAGGGTGAACCAATGGCAAAAAGGAAGACCTTTCTCTCTGTCTCTCTCTCTCACTATCCACTCTGCCTGTCAAAAACAAAACAAAACAAAACAAAACAAAGCAAAGAGAATACCTAAAAAAGTTCATGATAAGTGGAATGAAAACATGAGTTTACAGGGCAAGTATTAAACCTAGAGAGTAAGACACTTGATTATATATCAGAATGCCCTAGCTTGCTACCTGGCTCCAGGACCCGACTCCAGATGCATGCTAATGCAGTCTCTGGGAGACAGTGATAATGGTTCAAGTAATTGGATTCTTGCCACCCATCTGGGAGATTTGGGTTGAGTTCCCAGGTCTTGGTTTCAGCCTGGCTCAGCCCTGGCTATTGTAGCCATTTGGGCTCTGTCTCTGTGTCCCTCTCTATGTATTTCTCTCTGCCACTTAAATAAATAAATGAATATTAAAAAAATGCCTATTTTTGAAAGTTCTCCAAAGCCAACAATCTCTGGTTTTAACACTACATCTTTCTATTTAAATCTGCTAGTGTCCCAGACATACATGGAATTATGGAAATTTGACTGCCACTCAAGAAAGACAATCAACACATGCCAACTCTGAAATAACCCCAAACATTGAATAGCAAAGAAAAACTTTAAAGCGGCCATTATTATAGGAGAAGGACACCAGAGGAAAATCAGTGAACTTGAAAAATAATGAACAAAAAGTATCATTCTGAGGAATATAGGAAAATAGCTGGGGAAAAAAGGAACAGAGGCTTTGGGACATGTGGGAAAATATCACAAGATCTAACACTTGTCTTGCTGGAGTCTAACAAGAAGAGGAGATATACACAAAAATCATTTAAAGAGACAGCGATCTAACAGCTCTCAGATTTGGTCTTAAATTTACACATTTAGTAAATTCAGGGAAACACAAATAGGACAAACTCAAAACCTAAAACAGAAACCCTTACTGAGAAAAATAAGCAAACTGCTGATAACAACCCCTTTCAACTATACCTTACTTAAAGTTGACCATGTGACTCTTGGCAGTTAACTGAAGTGGGGGCAGTCTTGTAGGACTGAGTCCTTAACCTGTGATGTGATGCCAACTCTGGGTAGACAGCATCAGAACTGAACCATCACTGGACACCCAACTGGTGTGCAGAGACTGATACATATTATCGTAGACATGTTATTCATTACAAAGAACACTCCTGATCTCTATTACTCAGGAAATTCTGATGGTTTTAGAAACTCTTGTGTTAGGTGCCAAGACAAAAGATCAAATATGGATTTTCCATGTCACACTGTTAGAATGCTAAATGCATATGTGCATTTATTTATTTATGATGTACACATATCATAAAATATATCACATGATAAATCTATTTTTCAAACTAGGACAGTGCAATGGTAAGTATGACAAAACCAGACAGTCAATTAAGTCATTTTGTCAAATACAAGTACTCCTCTACCAATACCCTTAAAGCCACATTTTTCTGGCTGAAACAACCTTCTGCTCTCCAGGATTACATCCACATCACAGAGGTTTAAGAGAATGAACCAAGAAGGGGGTAGTATTTCATTATTCTATTTCAGTGGTCAATGTTAACATCACTAACAGTAAGTCAACCACATATTAGGCCTATTTGTGTGATACAATATATACCACAGTAATGTAATCAACATTGTGATAAATTGTTATGAAGGGCCAGCATTGTGGCACAGAAGATTAAACCACAGCTTGCAACTCCAGCATCCCACATAGGAGCACCAGTTCAGCTTCTGGGTGCTCACTTCTGATCCAGCTAATGTGCTACCCCAAATATCTGGGACCTGCCACCCACACAGGGAACCCAGATGGAGTTCCGGGCTCCTGGCTCAGCCCCAGCAGCCATGGCTATCTGAGGAATGAACCAGAGGATGGAAGATCTCTTTGTCTCTCTCCCACTTCTCTGTCACTCTACTTTTCTTTTTTAAAAGATTTATTTATTTATTTGAAAGTCAGATTACACAGAGAGAAGAGAGAGAGAGAGAGAGAGAAAGAGAGAGGTCGCCCATCCACTGGTTCACTCCCCAATTGGTCGCAATGGCCAGAGCTGCGCCGATCCGAAGCCAAGAGCCAGGAGCTTCTTCCGGATCTCCCACGTGGGTGCATGGGCCCAAGGACTTGGGCCATCTTCTGCTGCTTTCCCAGGCCAAAGCAGAGAGCTGGATAGGAAGTGGAGCAGCTGGGTCTTGAACCAGTGCCCATATGGGATGTCGGTACTTCAGGTCAGGGCGGTAACCCGCTGAGCCACAGCACTGGCCCCCACTCTACTTTTCAACTAAATCAATTATTTTTATAAAAATGTAGTATGGTGCTGGCATTGTGGCACAGCAGGTTGAGCTGCTGCCTGTGACACTGGCATCCCATATGAGCACCAGTTCAAGTTAAAGCTGCTCCACTTCTGATCACTTCTGAACTCCCTGCTAATGGTAAACTGGTAACACCTTTCAGAGGGATGCAGAAGAGGGCTTTCAAAGGAGAGGAGTCAGCAGTTACTTTCCCATCGTGAGAAACAACACTTTGGATGGTTTCTGAGCAGGGCAATTTCTTATTTTATAAGGCAAAAAAGTAGAAGATGTCACTGTGCCTTTCAAATAAATAAATCTTTAAAAAAAAGTGCTAAGAATCAAGCTTATTCAGAGCAAATACTAGCGATAAGGAATTATGCCCCTAAAGCAAACATATCATCACAAAGAAACAAACAGATTTCTGCTTTTTGCTGGAAGTCTGGATATTATGCCTGGTCTTCTAAAAACAGAAGACTGGACTTGATCATAAGAGACTTAATAAACATAACCAAATGAAATGCAAGGTCCTACATTACATATTATGTTGGACAAATTAGCTAACAATGGTCATTTGGGGTCAATTCAGAAAATCTGAATATGTTCTAAGGATTAGATGAAAGTGTACTGAAAAGGAAAATGGAGATCACTGAATGAAGAAAACAGTTTACAAACCAGTATACACAGAGTATTCTCATTCAGGTTAAAATAAACATACATACTCATACAGTCTGTGTGCTGAGATATTAATAGCACTGGTCTCATGTGGTAGAAAGATAATGCATTACTTTTTTAGCCTTATTTGTCTAAATTTTCTCATATACTTTAATGTACACATATTATTTCTATACTATTACAAGGTCACTGCTTAAAATGAATCAGCACATACACTGCAATAGGCATAATAGAGCACATGCATAACATCTGTGCTATGAGGAAGAAACTGGTAACAACTTTCAGAGGGATGCAGAACTAGCCTTTCCAAAGAGAGCAGTCAACAGTTACTCTCCCATTGTGAGAAACAACATTTTGGAGTTTCTGAGCAGGGCAATTTCTTTTTTTGAAAGATAAAAAACAGAGATCTTCTATCCACTTCCCAAAAGCCTACAACAGCCAGGATTAGGTCAGGTTCAAACCAGGAGCCAGGAACTCAATCCTGGTCTCCCATTAGAATGGCAGGGACTGAAGCACTTGAGTCATCACCTGCTGCCTCCCAGGGTGTACCTCGGCAGGAAGTTAGAACTGAGAGTACTGCATAGACTTAAACCTAGGCATTCCAATATAGGATGCAGGTGTCTCAAGGGGCATCCTAACTGCCGTGCCAAATGTCTGCCAGGACTTGATACACCACTCATGACTGCTGACTCTGGTTTTCAAGATCTGCTTCCATCAGATTCCATGGGAAGGTGTGTGGACACAACACACACACACAACAGGTGTGTACAACTGTTAGACAGTTCTATGTGTTCGAGGGAGACATAATGTCTCCTCTATTGCAGAGGGAAGATTTGTGTCTTCAGCAGAATGGTAAAGGTAATGCCTCTCTCACAGCCAAAGCTTGGGCAGATTTATGAGCAGCCCTCTTAAAAGACTGGGGGTTTCCTAATAAGCTCAGGGTTCCCCAGTAGTATCACAAATCTACTCTGTGTCCAGCATACCCCTAGGTCTACCTCCATCAGCTGCAGGCATTTGGGAGGCAGGGAACCAATGTTCACATAAAAATCAAACTGCCAGCAGTGCTCTGACTCTGACTCATGAGTCCTGTGTCCTCTGCCAGGCTAACCTGTTAGCTCTAAATTGGGTAAAACACAGACCCTCCATGATTCTTGATAGTAAACACTACCACCCCAGCTCCTTAGAGTCTCCATGCTGCAGCAACACAGCCCACTGGGGCTACTGATCCTTATTATCAAGGGGAAACACAGCTACTGGCACAAAATGAAAGCAAGGAGAATGCTGTCTTGGAACCCAAGGGGATCTCTCTGGTGTCTCGCAGCTTTCTCACGTACAGTAATAAAAGTGAAGATTACAGGAGGAGCCACACTACTGTAACTGGCAGACTCGAGTGCCCCGCTGGTAAGGAGCCACCATCACGTCAGGTATTGATGGAACACCAAGGAAACACGACTTCACTGCCTAGTGGCAGGAGGAAGTTACAAATACTGTGACCAGGTGAGCAGGTGCAAACATGAGGACTGATGTAACCATGCTTATTACTATTTCCCTCTCCTCCAACTCTTTCACATCAGATCATTCCGTGGTAATCAGTTAAAGTGCAGATCTCAAAAGAGTACCCTCCCCTGTTAAGGAGAAAAATAAAAACGGCCTCCCTCACAGGAGGAACAGCTACAAACAGGTTAGGCAGAAACAAATGTGCTGCTTATGCTATTATGTGAAAACATCAATACAGGTAGAAGAATGTCTATAGATGCTGAGTCTATTGTCTGTTAACAGTTGGTCCTCTGTCTGCCCTTCTAAGCAGAGGCCGGAATTCCAAATACCCTATTTCTCAGATTCCTTTATCGAAGAGTTGTATTTCAGATTCCACCAAGAAGAGGTACCTATGCAACATTTGGGAGTCAAAAACTGAGAAACCGTTACGTCTCTCTGGCTGCGGCTGGAACACCCAGGCATATACAACAGACATCAAGTTTGTAGAGGCTTCCGGGCAAGCTCCTGAGACACACTCATCTTATTCTGCCAACAAGATCAAACCAAGGTCCTGGGAGTCCAGGATTTTCGATATCCTCCAGGCAGGAGCAGTTCGCCTGACCGTCACTGCCCCAGGGCCCTTTGAAGGTTTTGTAAGCTTTTACTTAATTCACCTTATTAAATCTGTTCTTGCCACAACACCCAGAGTTGTTTCTGCTTTCCTGACTGAATAAACTTTGGTCACTTGGAAGCTGAAACGGAGAAGAGAAGATGAAACTGGGGGAGTGAGCCAGCAAGAGAAAAGATATCCCTTTCCCCTGCTCAAGACAAGATAAACTACAACACACAGTGCATGAATGTTAAAGCAGAAAATAAAGCCCAGGGACAGGAGCTTTGGCACCGCGGGTTAAGCTGCTGCCTGCGATGCCAGTATCCCTTATCAGAGCACCAGTTAGAGTCCTGGCTGCACTACTTCCTACCCACCTCCCTGCTGATGTGCCTGGGAAAGAGTGGAGGACTGCCCAACTACCTGGGCCTGTGCCACCCACGTGGGAGCTCAGGGTGGAGTTCTGAGCTCCTGGTGTTGTCCTGGCTCAGCCCCAGCAGCTGTAGCCTTTTGGGGAGTGAGTCAGCTGCTGGAAGAGTGCTCTCTCTCTCTCTCTCTCTCTCTGTCACTCTGACAAGGAAGGAAGGAAGGAGGGAGGGGAGGAGGGAAGGAAGGAGGGAGGCAGGGAGGCAGGGAGACAGGGAGGGAGGGAGGGAGGGAGGCAGGCAGGCAGGCAGGCAGGCTGGCTCAACAAGTGGATTAAAACTATACTAAGTATATTGGGGCCGGCACTGTGGCACAGTGGAAAAAGCCGCCACCTGCAGTGACGGCATCCCATATGGAAGCCAATTCCAGTTCCAGCTGCTCCACTTCCGATCCAGCTCTCTGCTATGGCCTGGGAAAGCAGTAGAAGATAGCCAAGTCCTTGGGCCCCTGCACTCGTGTGGGAGACCCAGCAGAAGCTCCTGGCTCCTGGCTTCGGATTGGTGCAGCTCTGGCCGTTGCATCCAACTGGTGAGTGAACCAGCAGAAGCAAGACCTCTCTCTCTCTCTCTCTCGACCTCTGCCTCTCCTTCTCTCTCTGTGTAACTCTCACTTTCAAATAAATAAATAAATATTTAACAAAAAATATATACTAAGTATAATCTTCCTTGGGCTCAAAGGCATATTCCAGTCATCCACACAATGTTTACTAAGAGATTACTACATGTTAGAATTCTACTCTTGGGGGGGCCGGTGCCGTGGCTCACTTGGTTAATCCTCCACCTGCGGCGCCAGCATCCCATATGGACACTGGGTTCTAGTCCCGGTTGCTCCTCTTCCAGTTCAGCTCTCTGCTGTGGCCCGGGAAGGCAGTGGAGGATGGCCCAAGTGCTTGGGCCCTGCACCTGCGTGGGAGACCAGGAGGAAGCACCTGGCTACTGGCTTCGGGTCGGCGTAGCTCTGGCCGTTGCAGCCATTTGGGGAGTGAATCAATGGAAGGAAGACCTTTCTCTCTCTCTCTCTCACTGTAACTCTACCTGTCAAATAAATAAATAAAAAAATTAAAAAAAAAAATAAGAATTCTACTCTTGGTACTAGAAATAGTAACAAATACTCTTAGGTTGGAATATGAGAGATGACAAGGGAAGAAAGGAGATAAACAATAAACAAAGATACAAATGGAAATAAATACTATGGAGAAATCTGAAGTGGTGTAAGGGAATAAAGGGAAGGTTGGGATTTTACATAAGATGGTCAAGGGAAATGCTCTCTGATAGGGGCTCTGTGAGCAGAGCCCTAACTGTAAGACAGAGGGAGACCAAAAAGCAGGGAGGACTTGGGCCTGGTATGTTCAGGGAAGAGTAAAAAGGTGAGGATGGCTGGGCTGAAACCTGAGAGAGCAGAACACACGGGGCCTTGGAGGTGACTGTAAGGACTCCAGCTTTCAGTCTGCCTGAGATGGAAACCTCTGAGGGCTCTGAGTGGAAGGACAGGATCTGGTGCATCTGGCTTCCAGGTAGGGAAGACACCAGAGAATGACAAAAGTGGAGCCAGGGAGGGCAAAGACCACTGAGCCAACAACAGGGACAAACCACAGGGACTTGGGTAAGGAATGGCAGTATAGTAGGTGAACTCTGGATATATTCTGGGAGAAAAGATTTGCTCATGGAATAAATTTGGGAGACGAAAAAACAGAAAAGAAAAATATGACTCCTGGGTTCTTGGCCTGAGCAACTGAAAGTACAGAGTCGCCATTTTTGAAGAGCTAAGAGGGAAATGGAATTAGGAGGAGAATTAGTGACTGAATTAAGTCTGAAATACCTATTACAAACGCAAAGTGATATGCTGACTAAGAAGCAAGGGGGAGGGCGCCGTGGCTCAATAGGCTAATCCTCCGCCTGCGGCGCCAGCACACTGGGTTCTAATCCCGGTTGGGGCGCCGGATTCTGTCCCGGTTGCCCCTCTTCCAGGCCAGCTCTCTGCTATGGCCCAGGAAAGCAGTGGAGGATGGCCCAAGTGCTTGGGCCCTGCACCCTGTGGGAGACCAGGAGGAAGCACCTGGCTCCTGGCTTCGGATCAGCGTGATGCGCTGGCCGCAGTGCACCGGCTGCAGCGGCCATTGGAGGGTGTATCAACGGAAAAGCAAGACCTTTCTCTCTGTCTCTCTCTCACTGTCCACTCTGCCTGTCAAAAATAAAAAAATAAAAAAAAAAAAAAAAAAAAAAAAAAAAGCAAGGGGGAGCCACGTAGGCTTCTGAGAAGGAGCAGGGAGACATGGTCTGTACTTCAAAGATTAATCTGGCTAATGTCAGAGAAGCTGAGCACAAGAATGCTGCTTCAAAAGTTATTATTACTCTTGTATATATTGTTAACTTTTATAGCCAGCACACTGATGAAAAAAATCTATCTTGTAATAATGACATGCAGAAATCGTTTATTTCAAGGTTACCTGTCATTTTAAAATGTTACTCTGAAACAGTCACCAGACATCTCTCATCCCCTTGTACTGCCATTTGTTTCCTATCTATCCTCTATCCCCACTGCTGCCTAAGGGATGCAGACTCCACAGTCGGCTCACAAATTGGAGACAGGATGTAGGTCTCAACACGATGTGAGATTTCAAAACAGGAAATGTATTTTTGGTGGTGTTCCATCTCTACCAAGTCACAATGCGGAAAACTGTTCAGATTCGACATAAAGGAGACTCGGGCTTCTTTTGCCAATATACTACTTTCTTATTTTCTCCATTGTGAGATCATTCTTTGGTCTGTTAGCCCTACTTTAACTAAAGCTGTTTCCATCCTTGTCTTATCATATGTAAGTGAGCCTAGCTTCTTGTTACTTCTTGTAAGAGATAATGTGCAGTTTTTTTTATTTCTCCTAAATCTAAATTTCTCCACTGTAACAGGTGCAAGCAGATAATTACTTCCTTATACCTTCCAATGCAACAGTGTCAGAGCATCTCCATACACAAATACATAATGTTTAATATAAGGTCCTTTCCTTTTCTCTCGTTATATTATAGCTTGAGCAAAACACTGATTTTAAAAAACAATGCTTGTGATATTAAATTGCATCTAAACTTAATTTAGCAATAGTAAAAGAAATGTTATAAAATAATGGCTATAAACAGAAGGCACTGGGTCTGCTAATACTGAAAAATCAGTGGACTGGAAAAAAGGAATCTGAGATATGAGAAGCATTAAAAAATAAATGAAAATATAATAGGGCTTACTTAGCACATTACCAAGAGTAGATGGAACAACACCAAGAGCCAGCAGTGTCAACTGCTGGAATATTACTGCTCCTTAGGATGAGGGCAGAAGAGCAAGGGGGAAACAAGGAACGGGAAGTCTGCGGAGCAGCTGGCATTAAAAGGCTGCACAGAGATATACTGAGATTGCTCAATACTCTGACAACTTTAGGGGCTAGAATTGGATTCTCTTTTTGGGAGGCCCACTGATTTCACTGATATAACAAGCAAATGGCAAGATGGGCAGGGGCATTAGGTAGAAAGACAAGGATAGAGGGGTGTTTTCTGTAAAGTTACAGAGGGCACAACAGAAAAGGCTGGTCAAAGGAGAGGCCAGAATCACATTGGAAGGGGCATACAGAAATGGAACGTTAGCAGGAAACAGTAGCAAGAAGCTAGGGTAGAAATGTTTAAGAACAGGAAAGAAGGATATAAAAAATTAAGCATGACTGAAAGAAGAAAGGTTATTTAGAAATGTCAGATTTGAACTAATCAATAACGGCGATGAGGCTGAGAACAGTTCTGCATGGGGAACCTGACCCAGGACAGGACAGGTAGGAAAAAGATCTGCAAGACAGGACTGGAGGGCCTGATCATTAGGAGCTGAGTGCAGTCGGCCTGCAATAACACAGTCCCTGGGGACACAGCCACCAACAGTGGCAGGAGAAGCAAATCGTACATGTGATAAAGAACTATTATTATCCACAGAGAAAGAACTCTGACAATCCCACACGATAAATAACCCAAAGTTAAGATTGCCAAATGACTTAAAGAGACTTTTCTCCCAAGAAGATATACAAACATCCATTAAACAAATAAAAAAGATGTTCAGCATCACCGGTCATCAGGAAAGCCAACGCATCTATGAATGTCACTTCACAGTCACTATGCTGTAACCAACAAATGTTGTTTGGGTGCAGAGACACTGAAACCCTCATGCACTGCTGCTGAGAATGTCCAGTGGTACCCTCACTATGCAAACTGGGAACATTCCTCAAGTGATTGAAAATATCAGGTCGCGGTGATCCTTCTGGGAAAATGGGCATATATATAAATACTGACACAAGCTTTTGTGGAACAATGTTGCTAGAGATTTTGCTCACAACAGACAAAACTGAAAACAGACCAGATGTCTATGCACAGAACAGAAAACACGTATATTCATGCAACAGAATACTACTGAGCAATAAAAGTGAATGAACTGATGATAAGTGCTATAGCATGAATGTAGCTCAGAAACATTATACTGGACTTCCAAAAATCACAATGACTAAAGATTATATGCTTCAACTCACATGAAAGTCTAGAAAGCCAAAACCAAATAATAGCAACAGCAGTTAGAACACTGTTTGCTTGAGGGTGAGGGTAGGAGATAGCAAACATAAATGAGTGCCATTAAATTTGCTGAGGTGAGAAAATTAATTTGTATCTTAATTGGAGTTCATATGGGTTCAAAATATGTTGAACTCATTTAAAAATTCATAGTAAAATTATTGATTATACACTGTCGGACCCTCGCCAGCAAGGGTCCAACGCAGTCACAACACGGTCACTGTTCATCGGTTCTCAAGGAACTTTTACTTGTGGGGGCAGAAGGAAAGTGGGGAGAGAAGAAAAGAGAAGGGGCAGCCGCGCCCACCCACCCAGATCCCAATGTCCCTTTATGCTGATATCGTCCAATCAGATGAAAGGGCACGTATAGCCTCAGGTCGAAAGTTCATCTGTTTCACCTGGTTCTTCCTAGTTGTTTATGCAGAGTCTGCCCTGCCTCAACTTCATCTATTTCACCTGGTTCTTCCTAGTTGTTTATGCAGAGTCCATTCTGTTTCATCTGTTTCACCTGGCTGTTTTCGTAGGCCTTGTGGTCCACCGATTGCTGCAAGCTATGTAGATGAGGAGGTTACCCACAATACATAAGAAAGTTACATGCAACACTTGAATGAAAATAAAGAAATACCTTTGTCCACCTGCAGAGCTTCACCCCAGAGTGGCTCCCAATCAGCTGATAACCTGAATAGAAAAAAAGGAAACACAAAATTAACCAGCCAAAAGCTTCAAATCAAAAGATATCAAAATTGAGCAAAAACATTTTTCTTTGCTTAAATTACTGCAGTCAACAGCATCATCGCAGAAAACATTGAAGATTTCATGAACTAAAATGAGAAAATTTAAAATGCACATGCATCTAAAAACATAAACTCAAATTTTTTTTTCAAAAACAAGCTAACCCAAAATTATATGGGGAAATTTTAACTTCTCAAGATCTAACAGGTCTCATAGGCCAAAACTCAGCAAAGTTCTAAAAGACTGAGCAACAAAATTAACAAATGATCAAGAACACAAGGGCATGAGGAACAATTACAAAAATGAGCTTTATGCTTAGCCAGAAAGCAAAAGGAATCATACATTTCACATGGATGACAGGCTACTATCACCAGTAATCTGTGAAAACAAAAAGATGAAGAATCAGATGGGCAACAGGAGATTAAAACAAAGAAATGCTGATCCAAAATGCGGAGAAATCAGATTCAAGGAACTACAATGGCACATGAATTCTGAGTAGCACTCCACAGCCTATCATTTAAAATTTCTGAGCCACAGAAGACAGGAAAAGCACAGAAAAGGCCATGCCAAAGTAATCTCATTTCCTTTTTAAACAAACAAATAGAGCCAACAAGTAGAACATTCTGATTTCAGAAAGCATTCAATGAAGTTTCTCATGAGGTTTCAAATAATAAGCCACAATTATCATGAGTCTGGCACAAAAAGGCTCTTGCAGACGAACAACAGGAATGGAGGAACACAGTCTGATGGCCTAAGTGGATCAGCGGCTGGTTAAACATGCAACTTCACTGTGTGATGATTGATGGAACAATGTCAACTTAGATTACACGTCTCTAGTGGCAACATTTACAAGCTTTGTCTTTTATCCTCTCCCACATTTATGTAAGCCCCTTGCATATGAATACAGCACTGCTTATCTACTTGAAGATGGGAGTGCATCCAACTGAATAACCAATCTCTGAAACAGAATAACCATTTAAAGGAGTCCCAGAGAAAATTCTATTTCTTGTGTTGGGTTCCCATATTATGCCGCTGCTTTTATTAGCACAGAAATCATGCTCTATTACATTAGTTCTTTAAATCTCTTCCTCCTGAGATACAGAGAGCTGCACAAAATTTTGCATTTAGGTGTGGAAAACACTATACACTACAGAATGGAAAGATCTGTAGCTGGCCACAATATCAAGATTAAGCCAAGAGTATGCAATTGCTGAAAATTACAGAGCAGAATTCTGCTACTAACCCAGACAGAATAACAAAGATTCACTATCCTTCTGGAATCAACAAAAAGTGGACAACATACAGGAAACAGCAGCTTTTAGGACAGTCAGCATCAGGCAATGAAGGACAGTGAGGAGCTGTCAATGAGGAGCTCCCCCATTACCCCAGCTTATGTCTGAGAAGTTCCCAGGTCATGTGGCAGGGAGAAGCCCAAAGGACTCCTTCAGCTGAGGAGGGAGCTGAGACAGTCCAGCGAAAGCAAAGGAGTTTGCAGGGTGGAGTACAAAGAGAGAACAGCTACACAAAGAATGCAAGAGTCTGCAGACGATTTCTATCAAGTATATGTCTGAGTACTGATGAGTACACACGTGAGAAAATTTACCCAAGAATGGGAAAGAGCCATCTGGAAGGATTAAAGATGTACCTGCAGCTCACCGGGTGTACCAGCAGACCGGGATGTGTGTCCAAATGATCACTCATCCTGGGCACCTCAAGATCCACAAGGCTTTGCATACAGGACACACAAGTGTTTCATCTCCACTGTGAAGACGACTTAGCCCTCTACTGAGTCGGCTCTGTCTCACCTCACAACACATAAAAGTCGACTCAAAGCTCGAAGTAACCATTCCTCATACCAGGAAAAAAGATTAAACACACTTATAATAAGGCAACTAACAAGGTAAAATTAGGTTTGTCATCCAACCACAGATTATCAGAAACTGCGGTAGGCATTTGGCACAGCCATTAAGATGCTGCTTGAGGGGCCAGTGCTATGGTGTAGTAGGCTAAGTCTCCGCCTGCGGCACCAGAATCCCATATGACTGCCAGTTCAAGTCCCGGCTGCTCCACTTCCAATCCAGCTCCCTGATAATGTGCCTGGGAAAGCAGCAGAAGATGGCCCAAGTCCTTGAGCTCCTGCACCCACGTGGGAGACCCAGGAGAAGCTCCTGGCTTCAACTTGGCCCACCCTGGCCATTGTGGCCATTCAGGGAGTAAACCAGTAGATGAAAGAATCTCTCTTGAGGGCCAGCACTGTGGCACAGAAGATTAATGCCCTGGCCTGAGGTGCCAGCATCCCATATGGGTGCCGGTTCGAGTCCCGGCTGCTCCACTTCCCATCCAGCTCTCTGCTATGGCCTGGGAAAGCAGTAGAAGATGGCCCAAGTCCTTGGGGCCCTGCACCTGTGTGGGAGACCCAGAAGAAGCTCCTGGCTCCTGGCTTCGGATTGGTGCAGCTCCGGCCATTGCATCCCTTTGGGGAGTGAACCAGCAGATAGAAGACCTCTCTCTCTCTAACTCTTTCAAATAAATAAATAAATCTTAAAAAAAAAAAAAAAAGAATCTCTCTCTCTCTCTTTCCCTCCTTCTCCTTCTGAATCTTTGCCTTTCAAATAAGTAAATAAAATAGTTTAAAAAAAAAAAAAAGATGCTGCTTGGAATACTCACTTCTCATAATGGAGTCTCAAGCTCTGCTTCTAACTTCTCATTAATGTGCACCCTGGGAGGCAGCAGGTGAAGGCTCAAGCAGGTAGGTCCCTGCCTCTCAGGCAGGAGACCTGGATTGAGGTTCAGGCTCCTGGCTTCAGCCTGTCCCTGGCCCAGTCTGGTTATTGTGGGCAATTGGGGAATAAACCAATGGATGAAATGTCTTTCTCTTTATCCTCACTGCTTCTCTCTTTTTCAAGTTAATGAAAAATAAAAATTTCTTAAATGAAAAGAGCGTCAGTGAACTGTGGGTCAAATTCAAGCACCCTATTTTAATTACAATACCCAAAGAAGAGGGGAAGGGGACAGAAAAATATTTGAAGAAATAATGGAAAAAATTTGTCTAAATTTCATGAAAATGACAAAACCAAAGAATTGAGAAGCAAAATGAAACCCAAGTAACATGAAGAATAGTACATTAAGACACTAACAAGCTGAGCCTCCCTGATGCAAACATCTGAAATCCAAAATGCTACAAATTCTGAAATGTTTTGAGTAGCTTGCTGGCACCTATCAGGATGCTTAACCAGTACAGTTCATGTCCGTATTCCCATAGGTGAAAAACTCCAAAATCTAAAATATTTCTGGTCGCAAGGACTTCAGGTAGGAGCAATTTAATATGTAACATTAAACTGTCCAAAATCAGCAATTAAGAGAAAATCTTTAAAGTAGTTGGGGAAGGGAGTATTACATTCAAAGGCACAAATGAAATGATGGCTGACTGCTGAGCTCTTATCAGAAGCAAGTGAGCAAGAGGCCAACAGAACACCACCTTTGGAATGCTGACAGAAAAAATGCTGTCCATCTACAATTCTATATCCAGCAAAACGTACCCTCCAAAAATGAAGGCAAGGGGAAGGCACTCGGCTGATTGGTTAAGACACCTGAGTACCCTATAAAAGCGCCTGGGTTAGACACCTGCCTCTGGCTCCTACAAAGCTTCCAGCTAATGTAGCACCTGGGAGAGGGCAGTGTGGGCTCGAGGTCATGCCTCAAGTAGTTGAGTTCCTGCCATCCGTGTGTGAGACGTGGACTGAGTTCCTAGCTCCCGCCTTTGGCCTTAGCCCAGCCCTTGCTGTTCCAAACATATGGAGAGCGAATCAGCAGATGGCAGCTTTCTCTTTCTCTACTGTCATTCTGCCTCTCAAATAACCAAAATTTACCAAAAGAATGGCGACAGGATAAAGCTTTTTTTTTTAGATATACAAAATCTGAAAGAATTTATCACCAACCCATTTAACATTTAACAAATGTTAAAAAGCAGTTCTTCTGGGATGGCACCACGGCTCACTTGGTTAATCCTCCGCCTGTGGCACCAGCATTCCATGTGGGTACCGGGTTCTAGTCCCGGTTGCTCCTCTTCCAGTCCAGCTCTCTGCTGTGGCCCAGGAGGGCAGTGGAGGATGGCCCACGTGCTTGGGCCCCTGCACCGGCATGGGAGACCAGGAGGTGGCGCCTGGCTCCTGGCTTCGGGTCGGCATAGCTCCAGCTGTTGCGGCCATTTGGGGAGTGAACCAACAGAAGGACGAACTTTCTCTCTGCTCTCTCTCTCACTGTCTATAACTCTACCTGTCAAATAAATAAAACTAAAAAAAAAAAAAGGCAGTTCTTCCACAGAGGTTAAAGGATACCAGACAGAACAAGCACAAAAACAAAGGACTAATGATCAAGAAAGAGGTAACTACAGGAGTAAAGAAGAAAATTCTTTATAATGACATAAATCTTTAATAGAAGAAATCAACTGTGTAAGCAAAAATAATAACAATGTATTGTAGAGTTTATAACCTGTAAAAGTAAAATACATAATAACAAAAGAAAGGTAAATGGGGAAAGGCATTTGGCACAGGGATCAAGAAGGTACCAGTTGGGATGTCTACTTCCCATAGTGGAGTGTCAGTTCAAGTCCTGGCTCCACTCTCATTCCAACTCACTGCTAATGTGCACCCTGAGAGGCAGCCGATTATGGTTCAAGCAGTTGGATCCCCACCTATGTGGGAAACCTGGATTGAGTTCCCAGCTCCTGGCTTCAATCTAGCCCAGCAGGGCTATGGCAGGCATTTGGGAAATGAACCAGCAGATGGAAGACTTCTGTCTCTTTCAAATAATTCTTCTAAAAACAGAGGGGGGAGTGGGGAGAAACTGAAGTATACTATTGCAAGATTCTTCTATTATACATGAAGTAGTCTAATAAGACTCAAAGACAGACTGTCACATGTAAAGACATACAGGATCAATTTTCAGGCAGCCAATAAATAACCAAAGTATTACAGCTAATAAGCCAACAACAATATACAAGAGAATCATTTTTTTTAGAAAGCAGAGGGGGCTTGTGTTGTGGAGCAGCAGGTTAAGCCACGGCCATGTGCAATGCTGACATCCCATATAGGAGCACTGGTTCAAGTCACTGTTGCTCTGCTTCCAATCCAGAAACTTGCTAATGTGACTGAAAAAGCAGCAGAAGACGGCCCAACTACTTGGGCCCCTGCCCATGTGGAAAACCTGGCTGGAGTTCCACGCTCCTGGCTTCAACCTGCTGCAGCCCTGGCACTCTCGCTGTCTCTTGTTCTCTGTCCCTCTCTCTCATTCTGTTTTTCAAATAAAATCAAAATAAATGAACGAGAGAAAACAAATAGAAAAACAGACAAAAAAATAAAAGATGAGAAAAGTACAAAACAAATAGTAAGACTATGGTGCAGTGTGTTAAACTGCTGTCTGTGATGGCAACATCCCATATCAGAGCTCCGGTTCAGTCCTGGCTACTCAGCTTCTGATCCAGCTTCTTGCTAATGTGTCTGGAAAGGCACCTGGTACTTGGCCCCCCCATCACCCACAAGGTACACCTGGATAGAGCTCCTGGCTCTTGGTTTCATCCTGGCTCAGTCCTTGCTACTACAGTCATTTAGGGAGTGAACCAGTGGATGGAAGATTTATCAGTTGATCAATTTATTTATCTGTCCATCTGTCCGTCCATCCATCCATCCATTCATCTCTCTCTCTGTTGCTCTGCCTTTCAAATAAAAAATCTTTTAAAACAGATTTAAATAAATCATAATAGTCTATCCCAATGAAAAAGCACATTATATACAGCAGAAGTCTTCAAAAAGCTCACAGAGGAGTAGGCATTTAGCCTATCAGTTAAAAATGCCTGTGTCTCAGCCGGTGCCGCGGCTCACTAGGCTAATTCTCCGCCTTGCGGCGCCGGCACACCGGGTTCTAGTCCCGGTCGGGGCACCGATCCTGTCCTGGTTGCCCCTCTTCCAGGCCAGCTCTCTGCTGTGGCCAGGGAGTGCAGTGGAGGATGGCCCAAGTCCTTGGGCCCTGCACCCCATGGGAGACCAGGATAAGCACCTGGCTCCTGCCATCGGATCAGCGCGGTGCGCTGGCCGCAGCGCGCCTACCGTGGCGGCCATTGGAGGGTGAACCAACGGCAAAAGGAAGACCTTTCTCTCTGTCTCTCTCTCACTGTCCACTCTGCCTGTCCAAAAAAAAAAAAAAAATGCCTGTGTCTCATATCTTGGTTCCTGGGTTTGATTCCTGGCACCAGCTCCTGACTCCAACTTCCCACCAACGCAAATCCTGAGAGGCAGGGGTGGTGGCTTAAGTAAAGTTCCCTGCCACCCTCATGTAGGGCCCGGACTGTGATCCCAGCATCCAGCTCTGGCCCCAGACCAGTCCTATCCATTGCAGACACCTGTAGAAGTGAACCAGCAGATGGGAGTACCTTCTCTTTCTCAAATAAAATTAAAACAACAAAAAAGTTCATGAAAAATTGTGTATTATGAAAAAACTATGCATGGATTTCAAAAGCTTTTTTTTTTTTTTTGACAGGCAGAGTTAGTGAGAGAGAGAGAGACAGAGAGAAAGGTCTTCCTTCTGTTGGTTCACCCCCCAAATGGCTGCTACAGCCGGCGTGCTGCGCTGATCCAAAGCCAGGAGACAAGCGCCTCCTCCTGGTCTCCCATGTGGGTACAGGGCCCAAGCACTTGGGCCATCCTCCGCTGCATTTCCGGGCCACAGCAGAGAGCTGGACTGGAAGAGGAGCAACCAGGACAGAATCCAGAGCCCCAACCGGGACTAGAACCCAGGGTGCCGGCACTGCAGGCAGAGGATTAGCCAAGTGAGCCGCAGTGCCGGCCTCAAAAGCTTTTTGCATAAAAATAAGCTTATCTTTTAATTTCATTTTCCTATGAATTTCTGACATATCCTCACATATATCTGTATCTTCTATCCAATTCATGATTCCTCAAAGGAGACACTTTAGCCTGTGTTTCTCTGTATTACAAGAACTGTGACATAAAATGTTCTTTATAAATACAGAGAGGAAGGAGAGAAGAAGATGGAGTTAGGAGGGTAAGAGGGAAGGAAGTTAGTCTCTTGACTCTTGTTCACTATTTTTTCTTCTACAGGACACAATTTGCCCATTCAACTATAGCCTCCTTAACTAAGTATAACCACCCAATTCCAGACGTGACATTTATGCATAATTAATCCAGCCTTGTATCATATGGGGATATTTCACATCACTTATGGAAAATGAAATTATAAGATAAGTTCACCTTGGTGCAAAAATGTTTTGAAACCATGCACAGTTTATCATAAAACTCATCTTTCATGAACTTTTTGAAGATCCCTTATAAAGAAGTTTAATAAAAGATTAATTTTATTTATTTGAAAGGCAGAGTTACAGACAAAGAGGAAGAAACAGAGAGAAATCTTCCATCTGCTGGTTCATACCCCAAACGGCTGCAATGGCCAGGGCCGGGCCAGGCCAAAGCCAGGAGCCTGGATCTCCATATGGGTCTCCCATGTCAATGCAGGGTCCCAAGCACTTGGGCCATCTTCCATTGCTTTCCCAGGTGCATTAGCAGGGAGCCAGATCAGCCAGGACTCAAACCAGCACTTCTATGGGATGCTGGGTTGAAGGCAACAGCTCAACCTGCTGCACCACAACACCAGCCCCTGAACTTATCTTTTAATTCAATTTTCCTTGAACTTTTTAGAGTCCCCTTATATAAACTTTCTCCTGCATTTAGTAGTTTTTCTTTAATAAACAGTGATTTGTGAGTCAGTGATAGATAGCATTTTCTTTCATTTTGAGCCACAATGATGGTAATATCGCAATAAACCACGCAAGGATGAAATGCATAAGTGACCCATGGAAATGAGAGGATGAAGCTTTTCATGACTGCACCTGCCACTGTGACACAGCTGTTGAGCTCACAAGGGAGTGACTTCATTTCTGTCCCCACTGGCAATCCCAGTTTATTCCTTTCTCTTAGGCACTGAGTAAGAACGTCTAACAGAGATTCTCACAAATTCTTCACCTTGTTTAGTAAGGGCTTCTCGGAGAGCAGGAGTTATCATAGCTCTTCTTCCACCACCTTCATTTTTCCCTGTGCTCCTGAACAAACTGGTTTTCTCTTCCTGCTGCTCCTTTTCTCTCTGTATTAAAATACAAAGGATGAAATCCAGAATTGGCAATGTGCAATGAATAAGGTAACCTTGATCAATAAAAAAGGTTCATCACAAACAATGGCCCGGAACCCTAATCTCCAGGAAGTGATCCCATTTCCAGCAAGGTGAAGATCTTGATACTCTTCTTAAAAGAGTAACGATATGCTCAAACACATACACCCATAAATGCCCATACACATTAATCCAACCATTCACTTGTCTAGAGGTCAAATGTTCTTAGCAGTGTGAGCGCAGACAGCTGCCTAACTCTGGCAAATTACTTGTTTTCTCTGGATTTCAATTTCCTCACCTGAAAAAGGACAAAAACAATTATGCGTGGAGCAGGAGTATGTTAAAGATGAAATGAAATAAAATCGCCTGGCACAATGACTGATAGAATAATAGGTATTCAATAAATTACAGCTCCTGCCTTATTACACTTGTCAACCTCCAAAACAAGGGGAAAAAGGAGAGCCACTAGCTCAGAGCACCTACCCCACCACCCATCGCCTCAAACACCACATGGGAGAGATTTCTCTCCGGTGACAGGAATGATATAGTTAAGAAATCCTGAGGATAATATCAAACTGCTTGTGTTTCCTTTTGACTTTGGCCACTGAAAAATGCAGCATGCACTGTTATGACACCACACTTGTCACGTATTCATTGTCATTGGCTTCATAGGACAAGGTGACCTTCATTTACCCCTTCTCCTGTGTCTTCCTTTTACAATCTTGGGGGTGTGTGTATTTAAGTTATTACAACATATTTTTGAAAGAGAGAGAGTGCTAATTAACCATTTCAGAGACAACACAGACTCTGTGTTATATTTTACACCACCAGTGCCTAACTATCTTAAGTGTCCTGACATTCAAACCTAGTCAGCCAATGAGTACACTCACTTGATATCTTTCTATCTAAAATGAAAATGTCTTACAGTTGATCTGCTGAGGATCTGCTTCAAATTAATAGAGACGGGGCTAGGAGAAGAGTTTTTGAAAAAGGATGTCCACAGGTTGACAGGCGATGAAGCCAAGCAACAGGTACAAGCAATTCACTACATCACTCCATTACCAGGGATATTGTTAGTTTTCCATACATGACATGTACAAGGACCAGCACTGTGGCACCACCTGTGAGGCCAGCATTCCATACCAGAGCGCCAGTTTGTGTCCCAGCTACTCTGCTTCTATCCAGGTTCCTGTGAATGTGCCTGGGAAGGCAGGGGATGATGGCCCAAATACTTGGGCCCCTGCCACCTATGTAGGAGACCAGGATGATGTTCCTAGCTCCTGGTTTCCTACTGGTTCAGCCCTGGCTGTTGCAGCCATTTGCAAAATGAACCAGTGAACGGAAGATCTCTCTCTCTCTCTCTCTCTCCCCCCGTTGCTCTGCCTTTCAAATATTTAAATAAATAAATCTTTTAAATAAAATGTTTGCACTGGCCGGCACTGCGGTTCACTAGGCTAACCCTCCGCCTGCGGCGCTGGCACCCCGGGTTCTAATCCCGGTTGGGGCGCTGGATTCTGTCCCAGTTGCTCCTCTTCCAGTCCAGCTTTCTGCTGTGACCCGGGAAGGCAGAGGAGGATGGCCCAAGTACTTGGGCCCTGCACCTGCATGGGAGACCAGGAGGAAGCACCTGGCTCCTGGCTGCGGACTGGCGCAGCGTGCCGGCCATAGTGGCCATTTGAGGGATGAACCAATGGAAGGAAGACCTTTCTGTCTGTCTCTCTCTGTCTAACTCTGCCTGTCAGAAAAAAAAAAAAAAAAGTTTGCACCAAAATCTTTCATTTTTCTACAAACTGATTAAAGTATCCTAATAAAACAAGATTAAACATTTTTTTAAACTATACATACACAGAAAATAAACCAAAGGAATTTAGAGTTAATTTCTCTGCTTTCTCTATTACTTCAGGGACTTGCTCTGTAATAGGAAATCAGTGAAAACGCTCTTTAGAGAGTCCAATGTACCAAATGAGAAATGTATACCCGCATTACGTTCTGTCGGTCTGAAAGTCAGCATTCCAAATCACAAAGTGCCATCAAAATGCAAAGCTAATGAGCAATTCTGCTTCTGTTAATAGAGTTCTTAACTACACATTTCCAGACGGAACTGAAAAAATTTATAAACAAACATCAATCATTTTTTATCTATTACAAAAGTAATTGGCTTAATGGTAGGCATTTTATAAAAAATAAAAAGGCACTAGTTATTATTTTGCTAAAGTGTTTTACAATAAAAAGGAGGAATTCTTCAGCTTTTTAAAAATCTATTTCAGACTTAAAAGAAGTGTACTTGAAAAAGAAGTCTTATGCAATGCCAAGTGAACTAACCTTGACCTTGAGAGCATTTAAATGTCTCTGAAGCAATTCCACATGGCTCCTCCACCAATCATGCAAAGGTTGATAGGAGGCTGCATTATTAGCCCTCAAAAACCTCAGTCATCACAAAATATGACCAGCTTATTTGCTTACCCCAAAGACCACATAAATGCAAAACTGCACTCACTCCATGATCTTGGCCTCTGAATAACCGTGACCAGAGCTCCACAGATGCCCCCTTGAGGTTTTCCCCTATAAAATGAACACTATCTATGCCCAACCACTAGAGAAACCCACAGTTATAAAATGTGAGTACTGCTACTCCCGATTCAGTCATGGCAGCTACTGGAGAAGGTCTCCAACAGTGGGACAAACAACATTTATCATCACTTCCCTCTCCAGCTGTTTAGGCCTATCTTCCATAGGCAGTAGTAATTTCATTGCTAAAAAGAAACCCAGTGCTTCATAACTCACCCCAAGGATGTTTACTGCACCACTCAAATTCTAATTCTAATCTCCTGGGTACAGACACTGCCCGTTCTCTGCTCCAATGAAACAATATAATAGCCACTGAAGATGCCAAATATAACAACTACGTAAGACACATACATTTTTATGTCTTTATTTATACCTGTCACCCGGCCTAAGCAGAAATAATTGAAAATCCCAGAATCAGTGAACCCTGACTTTTCCCTCTCCTGTACACCCCCATTTAGCGATGAGTGAACAAGTTTGAGAGCTTCAGTTCCCAACACAGCAGTTCTGTCTGTCCACAGCACCTCACTATTACCACGGCCTTGGTCTCCCCTCAGGGACAACTGTAGTTGCCACACTATAATATGGTATCAATCTCCAACCCCCATCTCCTGCACCCACTGTACTGGACACTCTTCAAAGCTGCTGTTCTCTGGCATGCAAAAGGAAAGCCAATTATAACCATTAATGAAAATAACTATAAATAAGAAGTCCTTTATAGCCTGTGTATCTTTTTATTTATTTATTTATTTGCCAGGCAGAGTTACAGAGCAAGAGAGAGAGAGACAGAGAGAGAGTTATAGACAGTGAGAGAGAAAGAGAGAAAGATCTTCCTTCCATTGGTTCACTCCCCTAATGGCTACCACGGCTGGCGCTGCACAGATCCAAAGCCAGGAGCTGGGTACTTCCTCCTGATCTCCCATGCAGGTGCAGGGCCCAAGCACTTGGACCATCCTCTGCTGCCCTCCCGGACCACAGCAGAGAGCTGGACTGGAAGAGGAGCAACCGGGACTCATACCCGGCACCCCAACTGGGACTAGAACCCAGGCTGCCAGCACCGCAGGCGGAGGACCAGCCAAGTGAGCCACAGCACCGGCCTATAGCTGTGCATCTTACATAATCACTCAGGTAAAACAACAGTATTAATTTCCTTTTGTTTTTTTAAGGCTATCACATGGTTCTGCCCAGTTCATTTTCATACCATCATCCCAGAAACAACGGTGCCACCCCAGTTTTGCCTAGGATAAAAACAAGACCAAAAAGGTGACATGTTAAAGGTTTTTAAGGTCAAATGCCACCGAGTCAGAGAACTGCCCAATAGGTGTTTTACAATAAACAAGATTTTGATGACCCAAAATATCTATGTCTTCTGAGAAAGTTTTTCTGTTGGTTCTGCAGATCCTTGCTGGCTATCAGGTGACTCCTTTCTTTGTCAATTCATACCAAAACTTAGGATATGGAATCTCTAGGTTCTCTGCAGTCATTTTTCTGTGCATCAACCTGCCTGGGCCTGAAGCCATATGGTCACAAGGTGAGCATTCAGTAAACGTTGGTTGAATAAATGGGTCAATGCCTCAAAACTGTCAGAGCCTACCTAGCCCCAAACACACCCCACTCTTCAGTAAGTGACTCTAGAACTGTCAACTTCCAGTACTAAAAACTTTTTCTTTGGGGCCAGTGCTGTAGCATAGAAGGTTAAGTTGCCATCTGCATTGCCAGCATCCCATTTGAGCACTGGTTTGAGTCCTGGCTGCTCCACTCCCAATATAGCTCCCTGTTAATGAGCCTGGGGAAATAGCAGAGGATAGCCAAGTTCTTGGGCCCCTGTACCCACAGGGGAGACCTGAAAGAAGCTCCTGGCTTTGCCCTGGCCCAGCCTTGGGACTGCGTCCATTTGGGAAGTGAACCAGCGATTGTTAAGATAGCTCTATCTCGGCCGGCGCCGTGGCTTAACAGGCTAATCCTCCGTTTTGCGGCGCCAGCACACTGGGTTCTAGTCCCGGTTGGGGCGCCAGATTCTACCCGGTTGCCCCTCTTCCAGGCCAGCTCTCTGTTATGGCCCGGGAAGGCAGTGGAGGATGGCCCAAGTCCTTGGGCCCTGCACTCGCATGGGATACCAGGAGAAGCACCTGGCCCCTGGCTTCGGATCAGTGAGATGCTCCGGCCGCAGCGGCCATTGGAGGGTGAACCAACGGCAAAAAGGAAGACCTTTCTCTCTCTCTCTCACTATCCACTCTGCCTGTAAAAAAAACAAAACAAAACAAAACAAAAAACCCTTATCTTCATGTATAACTAATATTCCTTCTGCTATAATTTAAGTCCACATCCTCAGAGACCTAGTTCTTTAATAAGTGCATCCCCAATATACCATTCACAGGTCATGGGTCAGTTCTAAAATGACTAACTTTGGTCATGATTCAAGGCTTTCTGTACACACTATATATATATATATATATATATATATATATGTGTGTGTGTGTGTGTGTGTATATGTGTGTATATATATATATATATAGACAGGCAGAGTTAGACAATGAGAGAGGCAGACAGAGAGAAAGGTCTTCCTTCCTCTGTTGGTTCACCCTCCAAGTGGCTGCTACGGCTGGTGCACTGCACCGATCCGAAGCCAGGAGCCAGGTGTTTCCTCCTGGTCTCCCATGCGGGTGCAGGGCTCAAGCACTTGGGCCATCCTCCACTGCCTTCCTGGGCCACAGCAGAGAGCTGGACTGGAAGATGAGCAACCAGGACTGGTACCCTGTGCCCCGACCGGGACTAGAACCCGGGATGCCGGCACCGCAAGCGGAAGATTAGCCTAGTGAGCCGTGGCGCCAGCTACACTAGATTTTAAGGCTATTTTTTGAAGTTGTGGGACAGCAGTCTGACCAGGTGTATCAAGAGCTTTACTCTGACTCAGTGATTCTGTGTGACAACCTGACTTATAGAACTAACTTCAGAACTCTCTATGAGGTGTTGCTGGCTACACAGGCCATGCCTAGGTCAAGATGATCTAATTCTACTTCTAATCTCCTAGGTGTTAACATTCTCCACTCTCTGTCCTGAATATAATAATATAAAGGTAGCTTTGAGGTTGAAAGCACGTCACCTTTTATTTCTAGGTGACTTTTAAAGACTCAAAGCCTTAAACATAATTATGACATTAACTTCCTGTTTTCTCACTGCAGTAACCATGCAGGACCTCTGTACTTAATAAGTTGTACTATGAGAATTAACTGTAAAACTTGTTTTCAAACAGTACTTTATACTTGGTGTGTCTGTGTGGGTGCAAACTGTGGAAATCTTTACTTAGTATAGAATTTGTCTTTTGTATATAAAGTTAATTAAAAATGAATCTTGGGGCGGGCACCATGGCGCACTAGGTTAATCTACCACCTGCGGCGCCGGCATCCCATATGGGTGCCAGGTTCTAGTCCCGGCGACTCCTCTTCCAATCCAGCTCTCTGATTTGGCCTGGGAAGGCAGTGGAGGATGGTCCAAGTGCTTGGGCCCCTGCACCCGTATGGGAGACCAGAAGCTCCTGGCTCCTGGCTTCAGATCAGCGTAGCTCCAACCGTTGCGGTCATTTGAGGAGTGAACCAATGGAAGGACGAACTTTCTCTCTGTCTCTCTCTCTCACTGTCTGTAACTCAACCTGTCAAGTAAATAAATAAAAATCTTTTTTTTTTTAAATAAATCTTAAGAATGGAATGGAAGAGGGAGTGGGGATGTAAGAGGGAGTGGGAATGGGAGGGTGGGTATTGGGGGAAGAACTGCTATATTCCTAAAGTTCTACCTATAATTTGTATTCATTAAATAAAAGCTTTCTTTAAAAAAAAAAAAAAAAAAAAAAAGCAGGGCCTGGGTCCTTGGGCCCCTGCACCCATGCGGGAGACCAGAGGAATCTCCTGGCTCCTGGCTTCGGCCTGGCCCAACCAAAATTACTGCAGCCATTTGGGGAGTGAACCAGCAGATGGAAGATCTCTCTATCCCTGCCTCTTTCTCTCTGTAACTCTTTGAAAAAAAAAAAAAAAAAACTTTAAAAAAAAAAAGAAGTAAACAGTCAACCTTAAGAACAGCAGCTCTAGCCTCACACAAACCTGTTTTACAGTGCTGGCTTGGCCACCAACCAGCTGTGTTACCTTGAAGAGTTTCCCATTCTCTCTGGGCTCTAATTTCCTCCTCTGCAAATTGGAGATAACGATCAAAGCGCTTATCACAGGATTTTGTGGAAAGGATTAAGATAATGCTTGTAAAGTGCCTGGACCACTTTCTTTTAGATTTATTATTTATTTGAAAGAAAGAGAGGGAGGGAAGAGAGGGAAGGAAGAGAGGGAGGGAAAGAGGAGGAGAGAGAGAAAAAGAGAGGGAAGAGGAGGGAGGGAGGGAGAGAGAGAGAGAAAGAGAGAGAGAGAGAAAGAGAGAGAAAGAGAGAGAAAGAGAGAGAGAGAGAGAGAGAAAGAAAGAAAGAAAGAGAGAGAGAGAGAGAGAGAGAGAGAGAGAAAGAAGTCTTTTATCTGGTTCACTTCCCAAATGGCTAAAGCCAGGAGCCCATAGCTTCCTCTGGGTCTCCCACGTGAGTTCAGGGGCCCACACATTTGGGACATCCCCCACTGTTTTCTTAGGCCACTAGCAGGGAGTTGGATCTCAAGTGGGGCAGCTGGGTCATGATCCGGCACCCATATGAGATGCTGGCATCGCAAACTCTGGCTTTACCAGTTATGCCACAACACTTTTTAAGAGATTGATTTATTTTATTTGAAAGGCAGAGTGACAGAGAGAGCATCTTCCATCTTCTGGCTCATTCCCCAAATGCTCCCAACAGCCTGACCGGGCTGAAACCAGTAGCCAGGAACTCCACGCAGGTCTCCCACATGAGTGACAGCGACTCAAATACTCTGCTGCTTTCCCAGGTGCATTTGCAGGCAGCTGGATTGGAAGCAGAGCAGCCAGGACTCGACCAGCACTCTGATAACAGCAGGCAGAGGCTTAACACACTCTGCCACATGGCAGCCCCCTTGAAAATATTTAGTGCATCAACTGTGGGTGTCATTTTATGATGAACAAGAAGCATGTGGTGCTGAGAGAACCAGAGAGAAGGAAATTTACCTCAATTTCAGAGAGCTCAGGAAAGAGTTCCCTGTGACACCTGAGAGGAAGTTTCAGTAGGAAATAGCCACTCAGATCTTTCCTCTAAGTGGAAAGCAATGCCTCTAACATTTGGGGAGAACAACAGTTCCCTTCTTCCCACCCCCACATCAGGAGGGATGGCAGAGCATCCTGAGAGTAAACGTTTCTTCATTTTGAAAGTGAGAATGAAAGTTACCTGCACCTGAAAGTCCTTAGGCAGACAGGAAGTTAGGAGTGACCAACACAGCTGAAACAAATGCCTGGAAGATTGCAACCCTGTAGTTACTCAGCCGATGGGGAAGGGGCGGGGACCTGTGTGCTAGGAAATAAAGAGCTTGCTATAAACTACCCGGGTGTGCTGGTCCACCAGGCCCAGTCTTGCAATATCATTAATAAAGCTTTGCTTTCACTGCAAAAATAAAAAAGAAGAAAGCATGTCGCTTTTTATATTTCTAGGTAACTTAAAGACTCAAAGCCTTAATAATGATACCAGCTTCCTGTTATCTCACTGCAATAACCAATGCAATTTTTATAATCAGAACTGGACACACTGAGATCCCTTTTTCATTTAAACTGCTGGTAAACTGAAATGTTTCTCTGGTGAGTAATTATCAAGCATTGCCATTTATTTCCAAAGCTAATGACACTGATGCTATTTGTCTGCTTAACCAGAACATGCTGTAGGGAGGATTTAGCAACATGTATTTACTGCAGGAAGAATAACCAGCTAAAGGCTTTATACATTGACAAATCACAACATTAAGAGCAACAGAAAATAAACAAGCTCAGAATTGTCAGGCTCTTCCTGGCTCCTTGTTCTCTAACTTTACAGCTTCCCTTCTGGGAACCACGACTCCCCTAGGAGGCAGCAGAAGGGAGCGACACAAAGAGATGCAGTGTAGGCTGGAAGCCAGCACTTACCAGTCATCTGTCTAGGGACTCTCTGCTTAACCTAAGCCTCAGAGGTTTTCCCTGCAAAATGGTAAAGTGGAGATTATAGTCCAGGTACCTCAGAGTCACCACAGGAACTAAATCAGATAATCCAGCACTTTGATATCTCCTAATTCTTTGAGTCTACCCTTGAACTATCCTCTGTCCGGCATCCCTATCCCATTCTCCTGTTCAATCAAATCACACTGCTGCCCACTGCCTTTAAGAAAAAACTCAGACCTCCATAAGGGTGTGAGAAAACTGCTGGATTCTGTCCCTCCTTCCTTCACTGTTTCACTCTCCAAATGTCTCCACCCCAGCTGTTTAGAGTTCTCCAAACATGCCATTTTCCTTAACTCCCCAGCCTCTCCCCACCTGCATCTGTCTCCCTAACTTTCTTTTCAATGTTTCAAACTCTTAACACTCTTGATTGTAGATGTACTCTGTTGGCCCAGTATTGTGGTGCAGGTTAAGGCGCCACTTGCAATGCCAGCATCCAATATCAGAGTGTGGTTTGAGTCCTGGCTGCTCCTTTTTTGCTTTGTTTTGCTGTTTTTAAAGATATATTTATTTGAAAGTCAGAGTTACACACAGAGAGAAGGAGAGGCAGAGAGAGAGAAGTCTTCCACGTGCTGGTTCATTCCCCAGTTGGCAGCAACAGCCAGAGCTGAGCCAATCTGAAGCCAGGAGCCAGGAGCTTCTTCCAGGTCTTCCCATGCAGGTGCAGGGGCCCAAGCACTTGGGCCATCTTCTACTGCTTTCCAGGCCATATCAAAGAGCTGGATCAGAAGTGGAATAGCCGGGACTCGAACTGGTGCCCATATGGGATGCCAGCACTGCAGGCGGAGGCTTTACTTGCTATGCCACAGTGCTAGTCCCTACTCCACTTCTGATCCAGCTCCCTGTTAATGCGCCTGGGAAAGCAGAAGATGGCCCAAGTATTTGGGTCCCTGTCACCCATGTGGAAGACCTTAATGGACTTTCAGATAACCCGGCTTTGACCTGGACCAGTGCCAACCATTTCTGGGATTTGCAGGAGTGAACTGGTGCAAGGAAGATGTCTGTCTCTCCCTCCCTCCCTCCCTCTCTGTTATTCTACCTTTCAAATAAATATTTTTTTTAAAGTAAAGAATTACTCATTCTTTCAAATCCTCATCAGCCCTAGAATGTGCAAAGCATTACAACAGAGGAAGAGGTAGAATAACTTGGTTATATTCTACTCAGGCTAAATCAATGCCAATTGAAGATACCTTTCTTATATACCAGAGGATTTAAAAAAGTTCATAGAAAAAAGGGATTCAAAGATAATTTTTCTTAAAAAAGATAAGCTTATTTTGGTGCAAAAATTGGAAATCCATGCATAGTTTTTTTTTTTTTTTTTTTTTGACAGGCAGAGTGGACAGTGAGAGAGAGAGACAGAGAGAAAGGTCTTCCTTTTGCCGTTAGTTCACCCTCCAATGGCTGCCGCGGTTGGCGCGCTGCGGCCGGCGCACCGCGCTGTTCCGATGGCAGGAGCCAGGGGCTTATCTGGTCTCCCATGGGGTGCAGGACCCAAGCACTTGGGCCATCCTCCACTGCACTCCCTGGCCACAGCAGAGAGCTGGCCTGGAAGAGGGGCAACCGGGACAGGATCGGTGCCCCGACCGGGACTAGAACCCGGTGTGCCGGCGCCGCAAGATGGAGGATTAGCCTAGTGAGCCGCGGCGCCGGCAGTTTTTTTTTCATAATATGAATTTTTTATGAACTTTCAGAAGACTTTGTATAAGTTAATAGTTATCAAGTACAAACTATATAGATGAATTATATTTAATTTTCATAACAACCTTGTAAGGCAGATACTGTTATTTCCCATTTTACAAATGCAAAAGATAGAAAAGCTGAGACAGTATGGGGCAGTCTGGCTCCATGAGAGTGAGTGAACACTACTCAAAAAGAGGACTTGCAGTTAGAGGGCTTGGCCCAACGCCACAGCCCATGCCCATAAGCCCTGAAGCAGCCTGCATCTCTCTCTACCGTAACAACTATGGCAATTTAATGGGGTGTGTAACGACCACACAGAAAACCGTTCAGGAATATATATGAATTAGCCCCAAAGGAAATGCCAAAAATAATATGAAGAAGAAAACCCATGCAATAAAAGCTTCTGGCACTGGGTTTCGTAGATGATGCACAAAATAAAATGAAAACAAAAGACATGTTATTAAAACTCTGCTGTAGGGGCAAGCATTTGGCCTGGCAGTCATGACGACAGGACAGCTATGTCCCACGTCCCAGTGGCTGGGCCCGACTCCCAGCTCCAGCTCCAGCTCCTATCCCGAGCTTCCTGCTAATGCAGACCCTGGGAGGCCGTGATGATGATGCCAGTAATTGGGTCCCTGCAACCCACATGGGAGAACTGGATGGACTTCCTGGCTCCCAGCTTTACCTTAGCCCAGCTGAGGCTGCTGTGGGGATTCGGGGAATGAATTAGCGGTTGGGAGCACTTTCCTCTCTAACAAATAATTTTTTATAGTTAAAATTTTTTTTTAAAAAATCCTTCCATAACCTAACAGAAATGAAAATAAAAACTTGCAGCCTACTTACATATCATATTGAAGTTGGAAAATTACAAATATTTTCCCCTAGATCTACTGATTTTTATGAGAGTTTTGAGAAAGTTGAAATACCCTAAATTGGCTACTTACAGCTTATAAGGTAAGTCTAAAATCATTTCATTTCCAAAAATAATTTAAAAGCCGGCCCAAAATTTTCATTATTGTATCCTTTAGTGCCCTCTAATGGTCATAAGGTGAAAAAGCAAAGAAAAAATACACCCACCAATTATCCCAAACCCTTCACTCAACAAGCTTTAAATAAGGCTTAATCTGGTGGAAAATCCAGACATCTACATAAATTGTCTACCTCATGCTTCATTTTAAGACAGTTTCACCAATGAAAATTACTACTTTTTAATTAAGCCATAAATTACACATTTATTTTAGCTCAGTATATCAATTTGGGAAGGTGTATCCTAAGAACATGTTCGTATGTTTTTAAAATTAAAAGAGGTCTCAGTCCAGTGCTAATTATAACAACAACAACAAAAAAGAAAACATGAGAAAAGAGTAAAAATAACCAACTCTAAGAAAATGCAGAAACAAATTTAAAATGCCCAAGCAAAGGTACTTCTCATTCTGATGCATGTGAGGCTTTTTACTTCTAGAAAGTATTTTCACACACAACTAAAGGAGGATGGCACAGTCTGTGTGCCTTGGGAGGGGGGGGACCAGTGCCAGGGAAGGGTCAGCTGCACCCTTACATGCCAGGGCTGGGCCCTGAACCCACATTCAACATACTTGTCATTCTCCACAGCTCCCCTTCTGGGGCTTCTAAAACACAAAAGCTGCTTAAAAATAACAGAGACAACACCTGACACAGGGAGTATTAGGAAATCAGTAACAAACAGGAAATCAGCAACAAAGTGCAACGAGCGCAGGAGGTTAATCCTCCACCTGTGGTGCTTGCAGCCCATATGTGCACCGGTTCTAGTCCCGGCGGCTCCTTTTCCCACCCAGCTCTCTGCTATGGCCTGGGAAAGCAGTAGAAGATGGCCCAAATCCTTGGGCCCCTGCACCTGTGAGGGAGACCAGGAAGAAGCACCCTTGTGGGAGACCAGGAAGAAACTCCTGGCTCCTGGCTTCGGATCAGCACAGTTGGGGAGGGAACACATTCATTGCGGCCATTTGGGGAGTGAACCAATGGAAGGAAGACCTTTCTCTCTGTTGTTGCTGGTTTTCTTTGACAGACAGAGTTAGACAGTGAGAGAGAGACAGACAGAAAGGTCTTCCTTCCGTTGGTTCACCCCCCAAATGGCCAATACGGCCGGCGCGCTGCACCAATTCAAAGCCAGGAGCCAGGTGCTTCCTCCTGGTCTCCCATGTGGGTGCAGGGCCCAAGCACTTGGGCCATCCTCCACTGCCTTCCCGGGCCATAGCAGAGAGCTGGACTGGAAGAGGACCAACTGGGACAGAACCAGTGCCCCAACTGGGACTAGAACCTGGGGTACCGGCACCGCAGGTGGAGGATTAGCCTAGTGAGCCACAGCGCTGGCCAAGACCTTTCACTCTGTCTTTCCTTTTCACTGTCTGTAACTCTGCCTCTCAAATGAATAAATAAAATCTTTAAAAAAAAAAAAAAAAAAGGGAAAGACAGGAATTTTGAAGTTAAAAAAAAAAAACATAATTTAGGGCACTTGGTGTATTTTCTGATTATGAGCTTTACAAAGGAAGCCAAATAACCCAATTTAAAAATAGATGAAGGACAGCAGACAATAAAGAATAAGTGTGTGGGCTTGTCTGCTGCTCCTGGAAGATACACTCTAAACCCTTGGGAATTATCTTTGTCATTCAGGGTGGGTCCCTTTGTACCACAGAGTCTTATGGTGGATCCCTGGGGCCATGAGGGAAGAGCCCAAATTCCAAGGTGAAGGGAGGATGCTCAAGATTTGAGTTGAGCTTTTCTGGTTGCGGCACCTCATGGTGAGGATCTCTGTAGCAGGCCGCAGTCATGCTGTGCAAGGCCTATTATGGTCTGTTCAGGTCTTCTGACCCAAGAAGACAGCCACCATTGTGGCGCACTGCAAACGGGGTGACGGCCTTATCAAGGTGTACGAGAGGCCTCTGGAGATGGCTGCGCCACGCTCGCTGCAGTACAAGTTACTGGAGCCTGTTCTGCTGCTGGGCAAGGAATGCTTTGCTGGCATGGACAACTGTGTCCGAGTGAAGGCTGGTGGTCACGTGGCTCAGATTTATGCTATCTGCCAGTCCATGTCCAAAGCCCTGGTGGCCTGTTACCAGAAATATGACCAGTATGCTGCTGGTAGCTGACCCCGACTGCTGAAAAACGTTTGGAGGCCATGGTGCTGGCTGGTGCTGGCTACCAGAAATCCTACTGATAAGCCCATCACCAGTATCAGGGATCAGCTCTATAATAAACAGTGGTTGTGAGATTTTAAGTTCAAAAAAAAAAAAAAAAAGGCTGAATTAAACCATGGGGACAATCAATCAATCATTCAAGTCTATGTGATGAAGCCCTAGTAAAAACGACATACTTAAGCTCAAGTAAGCTTCCAAGGTTGACAATACCCAGTCCACACTGTCACAACCGATGGTGGGAAGGTAACATGCCTGGAGGACCATGGAAGAGCTTCAGACCTAGCACTTCTTTCCCTACACCGAACTGTAACTCTGGAGTATAACAAATTCCAGCAAGTTCTGTGAGTCCTTCTAACAACTAATCAAACCTGAGCATGCTTTAAGGACCTCGACAAACTCGCAGGTGGTATCAAGAGTCTTGGGAACTGTGACTTAACCTTGAAATTTCACCAACTCCATGTGGATAACAAGAGATCACTTAGGGCGGGTGCTGTGGCATAGCAGGTAAAGACACTGCCTGCAGTGCCAGCATCCCATATGGGCACAGGTTCGAGTTCCGGCTGCCCCACTTCTGATCCAGCTCCCTGCTATAGCCTGGGAAAGCAGAAGAAGATGGCCAAGTCCTTGGGCCCCTGCACCCATGTGGGAGACCCAGAAGAAGCTCCTGGCTCCTGGCTTTACATCAGCATAGCTCTGGCTGTTACAGCCAACTGGGGAGTGAACCAGCCGATGGAAGAGCTCTCTCTTTCTCTGCCTCTCCTCTCTCTGTGTAACTCTGACTTTGAAATAAATAAGTAAATCTTAAATAAAAAAAAAGAGAGAGATCACTCACAGGAAAGATGGAAGGGAAGTGGGTGAGGGAGAGAGGGAGGGAAAGAAAGTAGGAAGGAAGAGAAGAGAAGGAAGGAGGCAAACTGACCAAAAAATGAGAAATGAATTTAATCTCACTTGAAATCTAAGAAATACAAATTAAAATAAAGTGACTATTTTTCATCTTTCAGACTGTCAAGATTTAAAAGGCTGATAACATCCGGGTTATGGAGAAATAGGCATTCTCACAGCTATTCCATACTGTATGCAGAAATAAAAATATTTTCAGGGCAATTTGAAAATACTAAAAGTAAAAAATTCCCTTTGGCCCAAGAATTTTAATTTTAGGGATTAATCTGTCATATAGATTTATACCAGCCAAAAAAAAAAAATAAGCAAGAGTATTTATTACATAAAGTAGAAAATACCTAAATGTCAATCAACAATAGCCAACTTAATTATGGGAAATAGTTATGGACTACATAAACCTTAAATTTAATTAATCTGTATGACAGGACTAGCAAGCTTGCATGTAAGGGGAAAAATGAGCAGTCTGTAGGCTAGGAATACAAAATGGCCCCATTCACATAAATGAAAAATTATACCAAAATAGAAATGTTTTTGTAAAGGTAGTAAAATGCCTTGACGTGTCAGGGATAGGCACTGAGGTGCAGTGGGTTAAGCCATTGCTTGGGGCACCTGGATCCCATATCAGAGTACCTGGGATCAAGGCCCACCTCCCCTTCCAATCCAGCTTCCTGTTAAGGCCTCTGGGAGGCAGCAGGTAATGACCCAAGTACTTGAGTTCCTTTACCTGCACGCTCTGGCTTCTGGCACAGGCCTGGCTCAGCCCTGACAGTTGTAGGAACTTGGGAAATAAATCATGAATGGAAGATCTTGATCTCTCTTCCCCCATCTCTATCACTCTTTCAAATACATAAATGAAACTTAAAAAACTGGAAGAATATTGTCAACTTGGAAACCATCAAAAGTTGTGAATAACAGACCCAGGAAGAAGAAGAAGGCATTGTAGTCTTTGAAACTGTTTAACGTTTGTAAACAAGTCATTAAATGAAACTATAAAGAGAGAGTATAAAGAGAACTATAAAGAGAAGTATCTTAGAAATGTCACTTTAAAAATGTTCCCCATGGCCGGCGCCATGGCTCAATAGGCTAATCCTCCGCCTTGTGGCGCCAGCACACCAGGTTCTAGTCCAGGTTGGGGCGCCGGATTCTATCCCGGTTGCCCCTCTTCCAGGCCAGCTCTCTGCTATGGCCCGGGAAGGCAGTGGAGGATGGCCCAAGTGCTTGGGCCCTGCACCCGCATGGGAGACCAGGAGAAGTACCTGGCTCCTGCCTTCGGATCAGCGTGATGCGCCAGCCATGGCGGCCATTGGAGGGTGAACCAATGGCAAAAAGGAAGACCTTTCTCTCTGTCTCTCTCACTATCCACTCTGCCTGTCAAAAAAAATTAAAAAAAAAAAAAAATGTTCCCCATGTCAACCACTGGGGCCCTCCAGGAGCGGTCCCTTGCAGAGCAGGCTACAGCAGGCTAGAGGTAAGGGATAGATAAGTTCTTGACCTACTGGGTAATTAGAGGAGAGCAGACAGAAGACTCCAAAAGGGAGAAAGCCAGAGGTACAGGGCACACAGAAGCACTAAGTACGCTTCTAAGAGTACTCTGTGCCCAGTGCAACGGACCTGCCTGGGACATAGCCATGGAAAAAGACTAAAATGCTCTTTGGAAGAGCCTCAACTTTGAACACCTGACTTGGAGTCAGCACACAGGAAGTCATGTTAGGAGATTATCAATCAAGAAAGAATGTTTCTATTTCTATGTATCAGTCCTACCGCCCCACACGCTCTGCAAACCCTAAGGAAATCCAAAACAGCAGCTTTGAGGCTAGAAAGTAAATAAAGGACGAAGAGGAGAGAGTTTCCCGTTGGAATTAGACTGGAAACTCTATCATGTAGGGCTGGATATCCCACTGCTAAATTGAGACTGTTTTGTGCCTTAATGGGCCCATAGGACCTGGGTGACTAAGAACAGGCAGGAAATCATGGAGTCTGTTAGAGTTTTCATGCAAAGATGGGAAAGGGTTACCCCTCCTGTGCAGGTTTAAAGGGACGGTGAAACTCAAGCCATTTCTATGGTCACTTTCCCAGAGGAATCCTAGTTTAATATACAAGTCATACTAACAACATTAACTAACAACATAGTATGTAAGTCATACTAACAACATTCATTACTGTTTAAAGATTTTAAAATAAGGGTTTTAAAAACATCTGGATTATGAAAGACATAATAAACTGAATGCATATGAAACAAAAACTAAATATTCCACATATTAATAGTGAATTTTCTAAGGAAAAATCACAGATGGATTTTCCCATTTCTCCTTTCTAAATTTCCTTTATGATAAGTACACTAGTTAACAGTAAAATTTTTCATTTAACTAGATAAAATTAAATACATTATTCAACTTAACTTCCATTTAAGAAAATTACAGAAGAACCATCCAGAGTAAAAACAGAATGCAAGGAATAATTTCTTGAAGACTTTATACAATGAAAGCTCTTCATTCAACTGTCCTACCAAAAAAATGGGAGATAATTCTCCTATGGCAATATCATAAACTGTTTATAGTTTGGCCGCCACTAGCTTTGTTTAGTAGTTTTGAAGGAGTGTGGAAAAAGCAAATCCCTCCCCCACACTTCCTTCAAACCCTCAGAAGAGTTGCAAGGTACAATAAAGACCCATGCTCTCCTACCCATTCTCTACACAGTACATGCACACACACACACGAATATATGTACTAGTACAGACAGCTTTGCTGAACGACTTCAAAGTACGTTGCAGACACTAAGAAATTTTACCCTTAAATACTGCAGAATCCATCTCCAAAAAGAAATGCCCATGATCCTACAGAAACACAATACCATTAATTACAGCTAAGAAAATTAACACACATTCAATATTATCTAATTAAAAAGCCCACTTCAAATTTGCCCAAATGTTTAGACAATGGCTTTTTCTCTTTGATCCAAGATCAAAGTTTACACAATGTACTGTTATGTTTCATTGTCATTTTTAATCCTAGAACATTTACCCTGTCCATGTTTTACTGTTGTTATTGTTTATGATGTTGACATTTAATGTGCCTACATTCTAGATTTGTCTTATTGTTTCCCCTTAATTAGATTCAGACTAAATTTTTTTTTTTTTGACAGGTAGAGTTATAGACAGTGAGAGAGACAGACAGAAAGGTCTTCCTTCCATTGGTTCACTCCCCAAATGGCCGCAATGGCCAGTGCTGCACCAATCTGAAGCCAGGAGCCAGGTGCCTCTCCCAGGTCTCCAATGTGTGTGCAGGGGCCCAAGCACTTGGGCCATCCTCCATTGCCCTCCTGGGCCACAGCAGAGAGCTGAACTGGAAGAGGAGCAACCGGGACTAGAACCTGGTGCCCATATGGGATGGCGGTGCAGCAGGCAGAGGATTAACCAAGTGAGCCATGGCGCCAGCCCCCAGACTAAATATTGGGGTGCCGGATTCTATCCCGGTTGCCCCTCTTCCAGGCCAGCTCTCTGCTATGGCCCGGGAGTACAGTGGAGGATGGCCCAAGCCCTTGGGCCCTGCCCCCGCATGGGAGACCAGGAGAAGCACCTGGCTCCTGGCTTCAGATCAGCGCGATGCGCCGGCTGCAGCGGCCATTGGAGGGTGAACCAACGGCAAAAGGAAGACCTTTCTCTCTGTCTCTCTCTCTCACTATCCACTCTGCCTGTCCAAAAAAAAAAAAAAAAAAAAAGACACTGTATAGGCTGGCGCCATGGCTCACTAGGCTAATCCACCATTACAGGAGGGAATACAAGCAGGTGACTTTCTAATTACATCATGCCTTCTCCATTTATTGTCTGGAAACCTTCACCTATACCTTCCCGTTGAGTAGCACAAGGATTTTCCTTTAACACAATCTATTGTTTACCATTTTGAAGCTCACATTACTTCAAACTTGACCTGTCAGAATCCTTTCAACCTGTTTGCACAGTTAATGAGGACCTACTTACTGAAGAGATGTTCCAGGGCTCATCTACTGCTCTCCCTTCCCCATCCCTGGAATCAGTCAATTCTCCAAGGAGCTGCTTTCCGTGATAGTGGGAGAAGGGCATTCAGAAAAGAAGATTCGACTGTGTTCATCATTTCTGGGTCTGTGGCACAATAAAAACTATACCTGGTTTTTGACTTTGGCTCCTGGTAGGCAACTTCAAAAAACCTTAGAATTTCCCAATTGAGTATCTTTGCTATGCTTACAATCTTTGGCCTTAAATGACTATCTTTGTTATGCAAATTAGATCACTTTTGGTGGGCCCCTACATTGCTTTAGAATGGGATGGGCCACCTGAAAGACCAATCCCAAGATTACAGACTTGCAACCTTGGGCCAATCTGACCTCCAGGACCAGGCTGGGGTGGGGTGGGGTTGGCTGGAGAATGAGCACAGTCGCCTGCCCAATGACTTGATCAGTTGTCCCTACTGTACAAGGAAGCTCCATAACAACCCAGGACAGCAAAGCTCAGGAGTTTCCTAGTGAGAAACACATGGATGTGGGGCAGGGGCAGGGGTGGGGTCAGGGCTGGGGGTAATGGGTCTAGAGTCGAGTTAGAGAGGACACAGAAGTTCTATGTCTCTTCCTTATCCCCATACCCTAGATCTTGCCCTACACATCTCTTCCATGTGAGTGTTCCTATTTTGTAGACTTTATAAGAAAATTGCAATAGTAAGTACAATGCTTTCAGTGAGTTCTGTGAGTCACTGTGGCAAACCAGCCAACCTACGGGGTTGTGGGAACCCTCAAGTCTACACCAGGGTGGTCAGATGTACAGGTGGACCTTGACACTTGAAGCTGGTGTCTGAAATGTGTATTCTTGTCAAGCAGGACTTTTCTGTAAACTTGGGGAGTCTGACACTAACTCCAGGTAATTCATACCAGAACCAAACTGACAAACAGGACACCCAGGTGGTATCAGATAGCTGATGTCAGAACAGGTAGTCTTTCAGTAAACACAGCTAGAAACATCGTATGTAACAGTCACACATCCTCAGTTAACAACAGATCACAGATACCACAGCAGTCCCTAAGGCAGCTGAGAAACTCCTACTGTCTAGTGGCATCATAGTCATCATAACTGCAACACGTTAACAACACGTTTTGAGATGCTGGTACAAACAAACCCACTACATTGCTAGTCATATAAAAATATAGCACATACAATTATATGCAATGCCTAATACTTGATAATGAGAATAAACGACTACGTTACTTGCTTATCACTTTATTATACTATACTGTTGTCCTTATTGTAGAGTATGGTCCTTTAATACTAGTTTTTTTAAATACGAAGTTCATGATAGAACAGTATGCTGTGCTAGAGTGGCAGCATTGCTACCCACTGAGTGTGAGACCTACCTTTTGATTTTCTCCTATTTTGCTAGGGGAGTCACAGATTCAGAGTAGTTTTCATCTGCATTTCCCTTATAAGTGAAACTGTACATCTTTTCATACATTGAAATCTATTTAGAGTGCTTTTTTGTCTATTCTGTAGTTTGACAATTCTGTAGAGAATTGTGAATATTTTTCTATTAGATTTTGGGTTTTTTTTCTTTTAATTTTTGAGATTTCTGGATAGTAAAAAGATGAATCCCTTTCAGTGATCTAAAGAAGTAACTATTGTTTCCCACTTTATCATCTGTCCTTGACTTTGCTTACAGCCACATAAAACCCATTGATAATAAATTCTATCATCCCTTTCATCCTCAGCCCCGACTAAACTCTCTCTGACCATCTCCCCTTCATCTCTTGCTTATCCTCCTACTAGCCCATTTTCACAGGGTTAAGAGGGAAGATTTTAACAAAGCTCATGTCAATGTGGTAAAAAATATAAAATTCTTAGGACTGTTAGAGAAATGAAACCATCCAGTGGTGAACTCAGATGGGCCACACAGCAATACAAAATACTAAATGTTACCCAAATGCACTTTCCAAAATAATGGTACCTTTTCTTTCTTCCCGTGATCCATGATTTTGCCAAGATCCTCAACATCAACAACAGAACTGAAGCCCTGATGGTCTTCAGGACCAAACTCTTCCTCACTAGTGCTCTCACAGGGCTCTTCCTCCTGGAAGAAAAAAAGCTTCAGAAAGGCACTGCTCCAAGTAGCCAAGGCAACAGTCTCTTACTCTCCCTTCCACAGAGAGGTCACAGACTTCAAGTTCTTAATTTAAAAATTTACACACACACACACACACACAGTCTTTGTCATGACAATAATCACTGTGAAAGGGTATCAAAAAGAGTAATAAAAACCTCAGTGGCCCTCTCCTGAGTCTCTCTCTCTGCGTCTGCCTCTCTGTAACTCTGCCTTTCAAATAAAAGAATAGATCTTAAAAAGTAAAAAAAAAAAAAAAAAAAAAAAAAAGACGCCACCTGCAGTGCCTGCATCCCACATGAGCGCCAGATCGAGTCCTGCTTGAGACTGCTCCACTTCCTATCCAGCTCCCTGCTAATGTGCCTGCAAAAGCACTGGAGGATGGCCCTACTTATGATACTTGTGCTCAGGATCATCTTATAAATGAGGAAATTAAGGGCTAGACGAAGAAGTTAGGGAATCACAAGTGGTTTCAGTGGCACACACAGACACAGAGACAGACACAGCCGTCACCCTCTACTCCCATGAGATGCTAAAGCAGAAGTGAAGGATAAATAGATCGTTAAGAAGTCAAGTGTTATTATTTTTTTTTAAAACAGTGGGCAGCTGCTGAGTCACTCAAGGATAACTGTCAATAACCTTCATTTGCAGGCCCACATGTCCCAGAGTGTAGCAGACGGGTGGCACATGATCGGGGTGCTCATCAAGCCTGCAACACAGAACAGCTCCTCTCTGAGGTCTCAACTAGTGACTCAGCCTGCTGTGGCATGATGCCTGACCCCTGAAACACACGTTCTAACAACCAGTCAATCCCTTGGGGCCAATGCTTCCCAACCAATGTGTGCACACATGTAAGTAGGGGCTGGCATTGTGGTGCAGTGAGGGAAGCCACCATCAGTGACACAGGCGTGTGAGTGCTGGTTTGATTCCCGGCAGCTCCACTTTGCATCCAGTTCTCTGCTAAAGCCCTCTTTCTGCTCTCCATCTCTCTCTGTAACTCTGTCTCTTAAGTAAATAAATAAAAGCTTAAAAAAAAAAACAGAAAAGACATACAAGTATATTAGGCTCTCCTAATGCACTTATTCTCTGAGGATTGCAGTAAAATATCAACGTCACTCAGAGTTCTGTGCTTCCACCTCTTCATTTCCAATGAATTATAGAAGCTTAGACACAGAAGAGACGTCAGGGATCCTATGGCTCAATTTCCTCATGTTATCCTCAACCAGAGGTCAATAAAATGTTTCTGTAAAGGACCAACTGGTAAACATTTCTGAGCGTGCACAACATACATTCTCTGCAGCTCTGCCGCTTTAACACAACAATGGCCACAACAATATATAAACTAGTGAGCACGGTTATGTTCCCCAAACCTTTGTTACATTAAAAAACAAAAAACAAAAAACAAAACAAACAAACAGGCAGCTAGCTGGATTTGCTGAATGCTATTCCAGACTCCCCACTATAGCTTCTCCTTAGAGCTTTACAGTTTCTCACATAAAATCTCAAGTCAGAAATTTATTGCCTCTCAAAGGAACCCTTTTAATCATCACATAAAATCAAAACGGGGGCAGCGTTTGGCACAGCAATTAAGTCATCACTGGGATGCCCACATCCCATATCAGAATACCTAGTCCCAGCATTTGAGTTTCCAATACAATTAACTGATAATGTATACCTGGGAGGCAGTAGATGATGGCAACAGTACGTGAATCCCTGAAACCCACCTGGGAGACCCAGATTAAATTCTGGGCTCCTAGCTTTGACCTGACTCAGTGTCAGCTGTTACAGACATTTGAGGAGTGAACCCACAAAAGAAAGATCTCTCTCCATCTGTCTATCTCTTTCTCTCTTTGCCTTTCATATAAAAATGAAAATTAGTAAATTTAAAATTTTTTAAAAATAGAATCATAACCACTACTAACTCAACTCTGTGACCTTGGGTAACATCCGAAGTGCTCCTCCATAAACATTAAACACAATTCATAGTAGGCACTAGGGCTAGAAAATTAGCGTGACACATTCCCCTATTCTTCAGAGAAATTCTAATGCAGCCACAGAGGCGGAGACTATAAAGTGGTAATGCTTTAATGAAAGTTTATGAAGCCAACCAGGAGCCCTATAACCTAGCTCAGCATCCCTGGGAGGCTGTCTGAGAGGACACCTGAGCCAAACGTTCAGGCTGGGTGAAGTTGCCCAGTCAGGGGAGGACAGGCAGGCAAGTTGTTGGAGGTAGATGGGCAAAGTCACTCGGGCAAATGGCAGGGGGCGTGCAACAACTGTAAGCAATTCTGAAGTTCCAGGCACTTAAGGAATAAAGCAAACACAATGGGGAGAGAATTGTGGGCCAGACTGCAGGGGGCCTCTGTGTCCTGGACGGAGAGGATGGGACACTTCTAAAGTGATCCAAACAGAAATAACAGATCTGCCTCGTGAATACCTCACTCTACCAGGAATATGGAAGATCATTTAAGAGACACAGAATGTAGACCAGGATATCCGTGAACAAGGTACTATTATACCCTGGAAAAGAAAAGATCCTGGCTGGACTAAAGAGTAGCAGGAGAACAAATGTGGATGTTCAAACTCGTTTGTCACTTGACACAGATTTTCAGCACAAGGAGAATGGTGAGGAAGATGGAGAGTAGTACAGGATGATGGTAAAGAAATTCAAGACTCAAATGAACTCTAGGCCATACTAAGGCATATGGCTTTTATTAAAGCAGCAGTGGGAAACCATTTAAGCCTTTTAAGTAAGAGAATAAAATTACCTCCCTTGTGCTTTCACAATTGTTCTGCACATTGGGTGGAGAACAGAGACTTGAAACGAGGTTCTTAACTCATCTAATCAAAAACCATGGCTTAGGGGCTGGCGCCGTGGCTCACTTGGTTAATCCTCCGCCTGCGGTGCCGGCATCCCATGTGGGCGCCAGGATCTAGTCCCGGTTGCTCCTCTTCCATTTCAGCTCTCCGCTGTGGCCCAGGAAGGCAGTGGAGGATGGCCCAAGTGCTCGGGCCCCGCACCTGCGTGGGAGACCAGGAGGAAGCACCTGGCTCCTGGCTTTGGATTGCTGCAGCATGCTGGCAGCAGTGGCCATTGGGGGGTGAACCAACGGAAGGAAGACCTTTCTCTCTGTCTCTCTCTCTTTCTCACTGTCTAACTCTGCCTGTCAAATAAAAACAAACAAACAAAAACACGGCTTAGTCTTACAAGTTGACAGTAGAGTTAGAAAAAAAATGGGTAGGGGCCGGCGCCGTGGCTCAACAGGCTAATCCTCCGCCTTGCGGCGCCGGCACACCGGGTTCTAGTCCCGGTCGGGGCACCGATCCTGTCCCGGTTGCCCCTCTTCCAGGCCAGCTCTCTGCTGTGGCCAGGGAGTGCAGTGGAGGATAGCCCAAGTGTTTGGGCTCTGCACCCCATGGGAGACCAGGAGAAGCACCTGGCTCCTGCCATCGGAACAGCGCGGTGCGCCGGCCGCAGCGCGCTACCGCGGCGGCCATTGGAGGGTGAACCAACGGCAAAAGGAAGACCTTTCTCTCTGTCTCTCTCTCTCTCACTGTCCACTCTGCCTGTCAAAAAAAAAAAAAAAAAGAAAAAAATGGGTAGGTTTGAGCTATTTTAGGCAAGAAGTCAAACTATATGCTGCTGGCCAAATCTCAACATGAGCACTCACTTGGGCATTATTATGGCTGTTTTCTTGGTCCAGTGCAGGAGCTGATAGTTGTAGCAGAAACCACGTGGCCTACAAAGCTGGAATATTCAGCCCTGGCCCTTGACAGAGAAAGTTTGCTGACTCATGTTTTAGACAATGCACCAAACAGACTTAAGAAGAAGCAAACGTGAGAATGAGGAAAAGTAAACAACTGAGCATGGCTCTTATGTATCCTTTTAAAGCAAGTGCGACAGTGGTGCTATGCACTAGGATGGAAAATGCCAAGGAGGGGCCGGCGCCGTGGCTCAACAGGCTAATCCTCCGCCTTGCGGCACCGGCACACCGGGTTCTAGTCCCGGTTGGGGCACCGATCCTGTCCCGGTTGCCCCTCTTCCAGGCCAGCTCTCTGCTGTGGCTAGGGAGTGCAGTGGAGGATGGCCCAAGTCCTTGGGTCCTGCACCCCATGGGAGACCAGGAGAAGCACCTGGCTCCTGCCATTGGAACAGCGCGGTGCGCCGGCCGCAGCGCGCTACCGCGGCGGCCATTGGAGGGTGAACCAACGGCAAAGGAAGACCTTTCTCTCTGTCTCTCTCTCTCACTGTCCACTCTGCCTGTCAAAAAAAAAAAAAAAAGAAAATGCCAAGGAGGAACAGACTGGGAAAGAGCAAAGAAAGAGCTCCTTTTTGGATTTATGAAGCAAGAGATGTCTTCAACATGTAAGTACCAGTGCTGAGAATAGAATTCAGGGCACACTTTAGAGCTAGAAATACGAATGTGGGACTAACTGGCATACGGACCACATTAGAAGCCAAGAAGCTGGAAGAGGTCATTCAGGAAGACAGTGTTGACAAAGAAATAACGCAGCACCAAACCTTGAATAGCTTCAACATTTAGAGACTGGATAAAGAAAAACCCTAAGTAAAAGGGAAGAAAATCATCAGAATGAGGTCATGAAAAGTTGAGTCAAAGAAGGCGTTAGCTATGTCAAATGCTGCTGAGAAGTAAAATGAGGACACAGAAATAGCCACGGGCTTGACAACAGCATGTCACATGAACATGGAAATGGACACCCTCACTAGGGGAGGGAACCAAACTGGAGTAAGTGACTAAACTGGGACTTTTGTTACCAGCCACGGCAGTCTACAGTGGCAGATTACACACCTTACTCCTTCAGAAAACAACTAAGAGCAAAAAACACACACTTAAAAGTACAATTTTAGGGGCCGGTGCTATGGCATAGTAGGCTAAGCCTCCACCTGCAGTGCCAGTATCCCATACGGGTGCTGGTTTGAGTCCCAGCTGTTCCACTTCCAAGCCAGCTCCCTGCTAATGCACCTGGGAAAGCAGAGGAAGATGGCCCAAGCGCTTGGGCCCCTGCACCCACATGGGAGACCTGGAAGAAGCTCCTGGCTCCTGGCTCCGGATCAGCCCAGCTCCACCTGTTGCAGCCATTTGCGGAGTGAACCAGCGGATGAAAGATCTCTCTCTGCCTGCCTCTCTTTCTCTGTCTTTCAAATAAATAAATCTTTTTAAAAAACAAAGACAAAAATATAAAAAGTATAATTTTATATGTATCACTGAGCTGGCAGAAAAGCTAGGAAGCCCAGAGGCCAAATATGGACTAAAAAGGGAATCCCAGGAGGTAAATGAGAGCTACAGTTGAGTTACCTGCTGAATGCTGGAAACCCTTTTCTGACACCTGCAGAGAACATGGGGAGGAGAAAGCTGCTCATGAGTGGATGAAGGCCACTATAAAAAAGGGTGGGGGGTGAGTTCCCTTGTTCTTCTCCTTCTAGCTTCTGCCACATGAAAATGCAGCAGGAAGAAGAATTATTTATTTACTTGAAAAGCAGAGAAACAAAAAGAGCAAGAGAGAAAGAGAGAGAGAGACTCGTCCATCTGTTGGTTCACACTGCAAATGGCCACAACGAACAGAAGTGGGCCAGACTGAAGCCAGGAGCCAGGAGCTTCTTCCAGGTCTCCCACGTGGGAGGCAGGGGCCCAAGCACTTGGACCATCCTCTGCTGCCTTCCCAGGTACATCAGCAGGGAGCTGGATGGGAAGTGGAGCAGCAGGGACTCAAACGGGCACCCAAATGGGATGCTGGTGTCACAGGCAGTAGCTTTACCTGCTATACCACAATGCCAGCCTGGATACCAGCACATTGATCTTGGACTTCCCAGCCTCCAGAAATGCAAAAGTATAAATTTTTATTCTTTGTAAGTTACCCAATCTTAGGTAGCAGCACAAAACAAATTAGGACATGGTTCCTAAGAACATCCAGACATTGGACTTAATAGATAAAGGCTTTAAGCAACCCATCATTAAAGAGTTAAAGAAACCATGGATAAAGAACCAATAGAAACAAGAAAAATGTCTCAACAAACAGGGAACACCAACAGAGACAGAAATAAAAAGGAAATTCTAGAAATTCTTAAACTGAAAACTGCAATAACACTCAAAAATTCACAAGGTTTCAACAGCAGATTTGAGGTAGCAGAAGAATCATCAAATGTGAACACATATCAGGAGAAATTCTTCAGCCTGAAACATCAACAGAGCCTAAGAGATCTGTAGGACACTATCAAGAGTTCCAGTATACACACAAGGACAAAGCCCAAAGGAGAAAGAGAAAGAATATTTGAAAAAAATAATGACTGAAACCTTCACAAATTTGATAAAAGACAGGAACCTACACATCCAAGAAACTCAACAAACTCTAAGAAAGGAATCAAATTAGCACATAAAAAAAAAAAATCAACTGAGAGGCTGGCGTTGTAGTATAATGGATATAGCTGCTGCCTGGCATATGGGTGCCAGTTCAAGACCTACTTGCTCTACTTTTGATACAGCTCCCTGTCTCTGTAACCCTGACTTCCAAATCAAATCAAATAAATATTTTTAAAAAAATCACATGAATACAAAAGAAGACAGTAATGGAGACTCTAAGGAATAAAAGTATGTAAGAAACACAGAAAACATGGTAAAATGACAAACCACTTCTTTGTCAGTAATTAAATTAAATATAAACTAATTAAACTCTAATTAGAAGGAAGAGACAAGCAAAATGGATTTAAAAAAAAGGTCCTATGATATCTACAAGAGACTGACTTTAGATTCAAAGACACAAACATGTTAAAAGAGAAATAATTGAAAAAATATATTCTATGGAAGTAGTAACCAAAGGAGGACTGGGGTAACTATCAGACAAAACTATAACCATCAAAAATTGTTACAAGAGACAATACATATCCCCTATTAATAATAGAGTCAGTCCATTGAAAACGATTTAGGAATTATAAACATACATGCATCTAGCAACAGCACCCTAAACATATAAAGCAAAAGCTGACGGAATCGATGGGAGAAACAGACAGTTCTGTATTAATAGTTAGAAACTTCAATAGCCCACTTTCCACAACAGGTAAACAATTACATCAATAAGGAAAGAGAGGACTACAACAGTATAATCCAATTAGATCCATCAAAATAACGAAATAGAAGACTGAGAGAATATAATCCAATTAGACCTACCCAACGTATACAAAACACTCCATTCAAAGACAGCAGATTACATATTTTTCTCAAGAGTACTTGAAACATTCCCCAGGATAGATGATGTTAGGCCACAGAATAAATCTCAATAAATTTTAGAAGTGTAAAAGCATTCAAAATTTCTTCTCTGATTGTTTTGGAATTCAACAGCATTCAAAGAAATAAAATGCCTAAGAAAAAATTTAACCAAAGAAGTCAAAGACTTGCACATTAAAAATTCGAATCTATCCTGAAGGAAATTAAAGATGAACTAAACACAAGACATTTCATGTTCATGGATTAAAAGACTTAACAATGCCAAGATGACAACACTACCCAAAGCAATCTACAGACACAATGCAATCCCTATCAAAATTCCAACAATGTGTGGCTAGCGTTGTATCAATTAAGTTGCTGCTTGTGCCGCCAGCATCCCATTATGAGCACCAGTTCATGTATTGGCTGCTCCATTTCTGATCCAGCTCCTTGCTGACATATCTGGGAAAGCAATGGAAGATGACCCAAGTGCTTGGGCCCCTGCCACCCATGTGGGAGATACAGATGGAGTTCCAGGCTCCTGGTTTCAGCCTGGCCCAGTCCAGCCAGGCCCAGCCCAGGCTGCTGCAGCTATCTGAGGAGTGAACCAATGGATGGTAGATCTCTTTCTCTCTCTCTCCTAGTCTATCTGTAATTCTGCCTTTCAAACAAAAAAAAGAAATAAATCTTTATAGAGGTCAGAATTCAATCCAGGTCTCCCATGTGGGTGGCAAGGCTTGAGCCATCAACTGCTGCTTCCTGGGATGCACACTAGTTGGAACCTGGATCAGAAGAGGAGGAGCCAGAATTCAAAACAGGAATTCAAATATGGGATACAGACAACACAAGCCACATTTTAGTTCCTGTGATAAATGCTCACTCCTCAAGAAAATAATATTGAAAATAAAAACAAAGTTGGAGGACTCATAATTCCCAATTCCAAATTTTGCTACACAGTGTCAGGGGCTGGTGTTGTAGCACAATGAGTTAAGCAAGGGCTTGTGACATTGGCATTCCATATGGGAGTGCCAGTTTGAGACCTGGCTATTCTGCTTCTGATCTAGCTCCCTGCTAAAATGCAGGGGAAAGGAGCTGAAGATGGCCCAAGTGCTTGGGCCTCTGCCGCCCATATGGGAGACCAGGTTGGAGTTTCTGACTCCTGGCTTTGGCCTGGCCCAGCCCCAGCTGGGGAGTGAACCAATGGATGGAAGGGCTCTCTCTCAGGGGCTGGTGCTGAGGAGTAGCAGGTAAAGCCACCACCTGTAGTGCCGGCATCCCATATGGGTACTGGTTCAAGTCCAAGCTGCTCCACTTCCAATCCAGCTCTCTGCAATGGCACGGGAAATCAGTGGAAGATGGTCCAAGTCCTTGGGCCCCTGCACCCACCTGGGAGACCTGGAAGACCTGAACCAGAAAATGGATGACTTCTCTCTCTGCCTCTCTATTACTCTGCCTTTCAAGCAAATAAATAATATTTTTAAAGATGTATTCATTTATTTGAAAGTCAGAAATACACAGAGAGAAGGAAAGGCAGAGAGAGAGAAGTCTTCTATTGCTGGTTCACTCTCCAATTGGCCGCAAGGGCCAGAGCCGTGCCAGTCCAAAGCCAGGCGCCAGGAGCTTCCTCTGGTCTCCCAAGTCGGTACAGGGGGCCAAGGACTTGGACATCTTCTACTGCCTTCCCAGGCCATAGCAGAGAGCTGGATAGGAAGTGGAGCAGCTGGAACTCGAACTGGCTCCCATATGGGATGCTGGCACTGCAGGCGGCAGCTTTACCTGCCATGCCATAGCACTAGCACTCAAATAAATAAATCTTAAAAAAAAAAAAAAAAGATTGATATATTTAAAGGGCAGAGTGACAGAGAGAGAGGTAGAGATAAGGAGACAGAGAGAAAACGAGCTTTTTTTTTTTTTTTTTTTTAAGAGTATGGTACTAGCATAAGGAAAGACATATAGATCAACAGAACAGAAAGTCCAGAAATAAAAATATCTGAGGATAAATAACCTTGACAAGAAAGTGAAGTCATTTCAATGCAGGAAAAAAAGTCTTTTTTTCAACAAATGATGCTGGGACAGTTAGATGCCACATGAGAAAGAAAAATGTTCGACCCCTACTGCATACCAGATATAAATTTAACTCAGGTAAGTGAAAGACCTAAACAGAAGAGCTAAAACTATAAAACACTTTGAAGAAAACATAATGAAAATTCCATTATAACCCAAAAAAATGAGCAAAAAAATAGATAAATTAAGCTGTATAGGAATTTGAATCTTTTGATTATCAAAGGACCTGATCAAGAAAGTAAAAAGAAAATCTACAGAATGGGAGAAAATATTTGCAAATTATATATATGATAAAGAAGATTACTAAGGATATACTGAAGAACTCTTATCACTCACTACTAAAAAGACAACCCAATTAAAAATGGGTAAAAGGCTTGAATAGACATTTCTCAAAGAAGATACACAAATGAGTATATATGCATACGAAAAGACGCTCTAAGTCACTGATCCTTAGGGAAATGCAGACCAAAACCACAATTAGACACCACTTCACACTAACTAGGACAGCCAGCATTTTTAAAAAAGAAAGTAAGTGTGGGTGAGAGTGTGGAGAAATTGGGGCCCTTATACATCACTGCTGGGAATGCAAAACGGTACACCCACTGCAGTAAACAATTTGGCAGTTCCTTAAATGATTTTTTTTAAGTTAAACATAGAATTACCACATGCCAGCAACTCAACTCTTAAAAGTATACACCCAAAAGAATTGAGAATGGTCCACAAATAAATACTTGTATACAAATGTCCATAGTAGCACTATTCATTATAGCCAAAAGGTGGAAACAATGAAAATGTCCTGCAATGGATGAATGGGTCAACAAGATTTGGTCCATACAAACCCTAAAATGCTACTCAACCACAAGGACTAACAACAGGGCAGCGTTGTGGTGTAGCTGGTTAAGGCACCATCTGAGACACCAGCATTCCATATGTGTGCTGGTTCGAGCCCCAGCTGCTCTGCTTCCAATCCTGGTCCCTGCTAACACCCTTCTGAAGGCAATGACACCCAAGTGGAAGACCAGGATGGAGTTTCAGGCTCCTGGAGTCAGCCTGGTGCAGCCCTGGCCATTGTAGCTATCTGGGGAATGAACCAGCAGACAGATCATCTCCCTGTCTGTCTCTACCCTTTTCCTCTGTAACTGTGCTCTTCAAATAATTAAATCTGGAAAAAAAAAAAAAAGAAAGAAAGAAAGAAAAGTGCTACACATGGATGAACCTTACAAACATTGCTATGTTAATTATAGGAAGCCAAACAAAGGTCATACATCACATTTCTACATTTGTACAAAATAAGAATACATAAATCCATAGAAACAGAAAGCAAATTAGGGGCCGGTGCTGTGACACATCGGGTAAAGCTACTGCCTGCCTTGCCAACATCCCATATGGGCGCCAGTTTGACTCCCAACTGCTTCACTTCTGATCCAGCTCTCTGCTATGGTCTTGGAAAGCAGTAGAAGATGGCCCAAGTCCTTGGGCCCCTGCACCCATGTGGGAGATCCAGAGGAAGTTCCTGGCTCCTGGCTTCAGATTGGCTCAGCTCCAGCCATTTCGGCCAACTGGGGAGTGAACCAGCAGATGGAAGAGTTTTCTCTTTTGCTGCCTCTCCTCTGTGTAACTCTTTCAAATAAATAAATCTTTAAAAAAAAGAAAGAAAGAAAGGAAGGAAGGAAGGAAGGAAGATTAGATGGGAGGGGAGTGGGGAGTGACTGCTTGATGTTTTCAGAAGACAAAAAGGATTGAGAACTTCATATTTATAGTGGTTGCACCAAACTGGGCATGTAAGTAGTAAAATGGTTAATTTGGGGGCATAATGTAGCACAGTGGGTTAAGCTATTGCTTGCAACAGAGTGCCAGTTTGAACTTTGGCTGCTCTACTTCCAATCCAGCTCCCTGCTGGTGCATCTGGGAAGGCAACAGAAGATGGCTCAGGTGCTTGGACCCCTGCCACCCCTAGATGAGTTCCTAGCTCCTGACTTCAGCCTGGACCAGTTCTGGCTGTTGATGACATTTTGAGAGTGACCAGCAGATGGGAAATCTCTGTCTCTATCTGCCTGCTTCTCTTTCTCCACCCCCTTCTCCCTCTGACACTCTGCCTTTCAAATAAATAAATAAATGGTTAATTTGATGTTACATGAATTTTCCTTAATAAAAAAAGTTCTTAAAAATTTTATGCATTGATTAGCAGATGAAAGAAAAATACTGGCTGGGAAAATCAGAAAAATGAAATCAGTGGCTAGAACATGTGGAAAAATGGAAAACATTTCGTTTTTACTTGCTTTTAGCATTTGTTTAAACATAGGTGATCCCCATGTCTATGCACCTATGGGAATAACCTATTAGATAGGCAGACATTAATGGCACAGCAGAGAGAGAGAAAGGTGCTCAACAAAGGAAACAAGTCATTAATTCCAGAGCTTAGACAGACAGCAGTCTTGGACAGGAACCTGATGCTTGATTTTCTGAGACAGAAATGATGACGAAAAGTATAGAATTGGGAAGACTATGAGAGAGTTCTATTCTGATGGCTTCAGATGAGACTTGGGGAAAGGGATAGGGAGAAAAATTATATGAAACAGTCATGCTGGACAGTGAGAAAGGGAAATGCATGAGACTGGTCAGCAGCTCTGAGCACACACCTGAGCCTGCAGTCATGAACCTGTGAACAAACAGCAGGCAGCAGGCCTGGGGAGGGCAGACAGTAGGTTTCACTCGGGCTGGGGTTTTAGCCACTAGGATTAGAAAAGTGAGTAAGAGGCAAGGCAACTGAAGATGGTAAGAGTATAAAATAATCTAAACTGGGTTTAAGTGGGGATGCAAAATAAGCAGTTTCCACTAACCACTGAAAAATGTATAAAATCAAATGGGATCCAAAGACTTAAATTGAGGCCTTGGTGTGGATCACAGTAAGGGTCACAGGGACTTGAAATTCAGATGTGACCATGGAAGGGAGAGACCAAAGTCAATGAAGAAAATGACTGGCAGAGGTGTGAAGGCCAGGCAGCCATCAGTCCAGAGTGCTGGACAGACCATCTCCACCGATGGCTTAGCCATAAAAAATAGGGATAGGAACATGGGAGGAGAGAAAGAGAGCAAGTCAAAATTTAAGGTTGATCCTGAACGACACAAGTGACCAGGTGGCCAAAAGTTAGCAGCTATGAAGACGGCGACAGTGACAGAGCCTGAAGACATGAGCTTCAACGGAACCGGTGTATCTGAAGAAACAGCAATGTTAAGAATGCGAGGGGAGAAAGAGATGCACCTAGGAAGGCTTGCAGCCTGCAGCTGGAGAGGCCAGTGGTCCTTTAGGCCAGGAGGGCCTGGAGACACGAGTCCAGCCCAGGACATATTTATCTCCTCTGAGCCTTGGTGTCTAGCCTGCAAGATGCGGTAAAACTCAACCTGCCTCGAATAAAGAGATGTGGGCAAGCATTCAGCACAAAGTGGCTTAGCTCTCTCTGAAACTCACTCCATGAGCATCAGCCCTTCCTCTAACCAGAAGCCAGTGGAACAGTTTCTCTGGGCAGAAGTCAAGTGCAGCTCTGGAGACCCAGGCTGACTCAGGCCGCATACCTCAGGGCCTCTGTGGTGCGCTTCATCCTGAGTGTGAGGCCCTGGCTCCACTTCCTCCGAGCCACGCTGTTTGGACTCGCATTTGCCTTTCTTGCAGTTGCCACCACAGGACCTCTTCTCTCCTTGACACAGTGCACGCAGCCGGGAGATGAACTTGGCCTTCCATGCCCTGAAGTCGGCTTCGATGCTGCCATGTTTGCTTTTAGCCACGTTGCCGTCGCCCTCCCCTCGCGTCAGCACGCGATGAGCACCGAGCTTCCAGAGCCACCGATCAACATTTTTGCCAACCTGCAAGAGAAAGACGTGGATCCTCTCAATCAGGTTCTCAGACAGTTCTGCGGAAAACCAAGGCTGTCCTGGGGCCCTGGGCAGGAGCTGCTGTCCCGGAAGCAGGAACTGTCAGCAAAAAAGGCTTCAAACCCTCAAATCCCAGTTTCCACCCAAAGGCCTTCGTTTTATAGATTCTGGTATTCTGCTAAGATTTCTTTAAATAAAGGCACAATCCAACCCCTTTTATGGGTCAAAAGCCGAAAAGATTTTTTTGAAATTTGACTCTGAAATCTGCTACTCTAAATCATGCTCACAAGCAAAATACTCATTACCAAAATAAAAAGTTCCAAAAAAAATGTAACAAAGCCCATGGGGCCAAAGCATATTGAGTAAAAAAAGTACAAATATAATCAATTTGGCAAGACTCAGGATCTTGAAAATTCAAATATTTATTTCATTGTGATTAGAAGCAGTCAAGCTGAGCCACAGAGGTTATCAGGAAACATAACTAAAGAGTTCAAAACCTTAACAGGCTTCCTGAATAACAGAGCATTAAACAAAATATTTACACAACAATTTTCTATTTTTATGCTAATTCTTTTTAAATTATGGAGGAGGGGGAAAGACTTCTTTATCTGATTAATACAAAAGGCAGTGAAGGAGAGACACAGAGAGTTCCCTTCCCCTGGTTCACTCCCAAATACTGTCTCCCATGTGGGAGGGTGGCAGGGCCTAAGCACCAAGCCATCTTCTGTGGCCCTCCCAGACACACTAGCAGGGGGGAACACAAGGGACCCAAACCGGTGCTCCCGCATGGGATGCTGGTGTTACAAGTGAAGGCCTAACCTGCATCACACCTAGGGCCCCAATATGCTTACCTCGGCACAAAAAATACAGCATTTTTATAATATGCATTTTTTTCATGAGCCTTTTGAAGACCCTTCAGATGTATAAAGTTGAAAAACTTTTGGGGCCGGCACTGTGGCGCAGCAGGTTAACGCCCTGGCCTGAAGTGCCGGCTTCCCGTATGGGTGCCAGTTCCAGACCCGGCTGCTCCACTTCCAATCTAGCTCTCTGCTATGGCCTGGGAAAGCAGAAGAAAATGGCCCAAGTCTTTGGGCCCCTGCACCCGTGTGGGAAACCTGGAGGAAGCTCCTGGCTTCAGATCAGCACAGCTCTGGCTGTTGCGGCCAATTGAGGAGTGAACCAGCAGAAGGAAGACCCCTCTCTCTCTCTCTCTCTCTCTCTGACTCTCCTCTCTCTGTGTAACTCTGACTTTTGAATAAATAAATAAATCTTAAAAAACAAACAACTTTTTCCACCATAATGAATTTATCTTTAAATTCTACTTCGCACAAATTATTATTATTATTTTTTATTTGCTTTCATTTTATTTGAGAAACAGAGTGTCAGAGGGATATCTACCATCTGCTGGCTCACCCCCTAAATGGTCCCAATAGCCAGGCCACCTAGGTGGCAAGGACCCAAGTAGTTGACCAACTACCAGCTGTCTCCCAGGCTACATATTAGCAGGAAGCTGAATAACAAAGTGGAAAAGCCAGGACTCAAATCATAGGCTCTATTATGGGATGTGGGTGTCCCAAGAGGCAGCTTAACCACTGCACCAAACACCTGCCCCCATTTTCCACAAACTTTCTAAAGTGTTTTCTTGTAAGCAGCAATTTACAATTATAGATAACCCAAGAAATTTATCATTTAGTGCCCAAGTTTGTAGATTATTTCACTCATATGTGTGAGGTGTTTTATTGATTAAAAAAGATCTTATCCCTATAATTCAATATGCACGTACCTTGTTAAAGTGGTTTGAATAGGCAGAATTTCCCAGACCGAACACCGCGTATCTCATCCCCTTTAGGTAAGTTTTGTCAAACCGGAAATCACTGGCTGCCTCCTCTAACCACTTGCAGAACCACTCTGCGCTCTCAGGCGGCCGGCCATCCGTATATGTAGCAAGCAGGAAAGCACAGACAGTTTTACTAGTGACCTAGCCGAGAAAGAACACATTTCAGACAGTCAAGCTACAGATGACCTCACTGATGAAAATTCCTTCTCAAAATGCTGGCACTCATGTCATAGTAACCTTTAAAGACAAAGGGCCTGTTCTAAACATTATTTGTTTCAATGGTGGAAGAAAATACAACAAGGACACCTTGATAGGGGAGAAAACCCAGTTCCTTATACACCTCATTCCTCAGACCTCATTCCTCATACAGGGAACAGGAATTACAAATCAGTTAAGAAAAACAGATCGTGGCCGGCGCCGTGGCTCAACAGGCTAATCCTCCGCCTTGCGGCGCCGGCACACCGGGTTCTAGTCCCGGTCGGGGCACCGATCCTGTCCCGGTTGCCCCTCTTCCTGGCCAGCTCTCTGCTGTGGCTAGGGAGTGCAGTGGAGGATGGCCCAAGTCCTTGGGTCCTGCACCCCATGGGAGACCAGGATAAGCACCTGGCTCCTGCCATCGGAACAGCGCGGTGCGCCGGCCGCAGCGCGCCACCGCGGCGGCCATTAGAGGGTGAACCAACGGCAAAAGGAAGACCTTTCTCTCTGTGTCTCTCTCTCTCACTGTCCACTCTGCCTGTCCAAAAAAAAAAAGAAAAAGAAAAACAGATCGCCTACAACTTGCCTACAACCATAAAACGTTTAAATGCAAAGTAAACCGGTGGCACCATCATCTCCAAAGGAAGGAAATAAGATAGACTGCGTGGAGGATTTCACCTGCTTGAAGGTGTCTTAACAGTTCCAAGTCAGGAGGCAAGTTACAGCCAACTGACTTGTAATTAAGGATCAAAGTTTACTAATAACTTTGCACAACTCGTTTAGAGTAGATCCAAGCTCACTTATTTGTCCTGCAGTGTTTTCTTGGGGGATAAATTAATGGATGTGTGCAGGCCATGTCTGACTTGCTGTCTGGTTTTTAAATAAAGTTTTATTGAAATACAGCCACGTTCATTCATTTACAGCTACTTTGTGCCTTGATGGTGGAACTGAGTGGCAGCAAGGCCCACAATGCTTAAGACACTAATCACCAGGACCTTTATGCAGAAGTCTGTCAACCCCTACTGTTTCTCCAATTTTAGCTGCACCAGAACCACCTGGAACACTTGTGAACCCTTCAAAACCTGCATTTCTAACAAGTAGAACAGATGCTGACATCACTGGTTTAGGGCCCACACTTTGAGAACCATGGCTTTAAGGCAAAAATCCCCTACCTGGGTATGACTGGAAGAGGTGAAGGGAAAAGAAATTAAACCCTCATGGACATCAAGTAATGCGCTGAGGTCACACAGCTAATAAGAGATTGTTCAAATTCCAAATCCATACTCTTTCTGCCCATGACCTTCAGATGGCATACTCAAGGTCCAGGTGCACAGCACACTGCCATCAATGATGACCTTCCTATTGATTATAAGATTCAAAGTGTGTGTGTGTGTGTGCACCTGCATGTGCGTGGGGCAGGCACAGTGGGAGCAGGGGTACTTTACTCCACCCAAGCATTCCCAGTACTACCCCTGCCCCAGGAGACTCTAACTTATCAGGAGGACAGGACTCATAGCATGCTGGAATCAGTGTACAACACACATTCAACGTTTCTCATTCACACCTAACACTCAACCCACTGAAATCACATGGCATGAAATCAGATTGATTCTAAAGATCCTATTTATCCCAGGAGACAGGAGGTCAATTACATGGGACAATGCTGATCGAAGAAATAATAGACCCGTTACTAACCTCTTCTGCCAGGTGATCATCTGGATCATATTCTTTCAGATTAATAGCTTCCACCGGCAAGTCTAGGGAGGTTACTGCTTCAGCAAGATTCGTTGCAAATCCCTAAGAGGAAAACAAAACTCAAGCAAAGTCCTGGACAAGACAAATAAGCAAAACACAGCCCTCATTTACCCAGTTAGCCGCAGAATGTGACAGTCCTCGTGAAGAACTTTTCCTGGGGCTCATATTTATCATCATGAGCTCAAACCCTGTTCTCACTTTGGCCATTTTCTCAAGCACCATGAGAGAAACCCATTACTTAATCTGACAAGGCTCATTCTGGAAGGGGTACGCAGGACTAAGTCTACGTTACTTTCTTCACATTCCAGCTGCTTTACTCCACTAGAATCAATATGCAGTATAAAAAGCAACAGTGATGAGTGAAAAGAATAGGAAAAATAAACAGGAACAGGTTGATGGATATGCAAAAGCCCTAAGGGAGAGTTCTTATTCAGACATCTGACAGATACAAGGGAGAGGCTTGAGGCTTGGAGTCAGCCACCACAAGAGAGGGAAGGGAATAAGGGGAAAACAAGAACCAATTAGCTGACAATTTGTATATGGGACAAGAGCACACAGAAGTCTACAGAGTCTATACAACATTTACAGTTTATCCCCAGGCAAAACACCTGCCAGTTCTCCCCAAAACAAATGAACAAATAAACAAATGTCTGGGGACAGCTGAAACTTCTGGGCAGATGTTGGCACTCCAGAAAAACACTATACTCTCTTCTGCTTCGTGGTCCAACACCTGACTCGCGGTATCCCTGCCCGGGCTTTTAGTCGAAACTAATTCATTCACTGGGCAGCTACATACCAGTCTCGTTTCTGGGCTGTACGACACAATGATTAGCGAGACAAAGTCCCTGCCCTCAAGAAGTTTAAGTTCTAATGGATAAAGAATAAACATAGAAATGAGAAATTCAGGGTATACCAGATGTGATGGGTGCAATGGAGGGAAATAAATCCAAACCAGTGTAGGGGCAAGGGTGTTATTTATTTAACATCTGACAATCAGAACAAGTGCATGTACTAAACAATAAATATTTGGTCTTTGTCCCCAGCCCAGAACTTCTGAAGCCCTTGAAATTTATTGTTTCTTACATGCTAGTGAGATGACTTTCCAGGGAGGGACGTTCTGTAGTTTCGGGATGGGGGCTGGACAGCAGAAAAACCAACCACATTTAGAAGTTCAATTCAGCCCCCTTCATCCAACCTCTGGGGAGGGGATAGGGGGATAGAGATTGAGCTTAATATCAAATAGCCAACGATGTAATCGATCATGCCAACAGAATGAAACCTCCAGAGAAAAAACTGGTGAATACAATGATGTGCTGGGGAGAAGGCACGGAAATTCTGTGCACATGTCCATACTTTGCCTTCTGCCTTTCATCCATCTGACTGTTCCTGAGTTGTATTTTTTATAATAAGCACATAAACATAAATCAAACAACATACCCAATTCTGTGAGCCACTCGATCAAATCATTGGACCCGGGGAGGAGGTTGGGAAGCAGGGACCTATAACCAGTGTCTGAAGAAAGGTCAACCTCATGGAATATACCCTTCAGCCTGTGCAGTCTGATGGTGACTTGGTAGTTAGCAGCAGAGATGGAGAAGTTGGAGAGGGAAAAGGACAAGTATTTGGGATCAGAAACTGTAGTAGATCTCAAAAATAAAATAAGATTTGAGCCAAATCTGAAGAAGTGAGGCACCTAGCTAGGTGGTTATCCCAAGCAGAACCCAAAGGAGCAAACACATTTGGCAAAGAAGTTTACAAAAGGATGCAAGCGATGAGGTACTAGGAAAGGTAGCAGGGACCCACATGTGCAGGGCTCTTGGCTATCACAAGGACCTTGGCAGGTTCATCTGGGTGCAGAGGTCATTGTAGGGTTTCCAGAGAGGACAACATGAGTTCACCCAAGTTTCAAAGAGTCACTCGGGTGGGTAGGGTGAATGTACTGGATTCAGGGGAGGGCTGAGCTGTACTGAATCAAGGAAGCCAGTGGGGAGATGACTGCTGTAACCTGGACAAGACAGGATGGTGGCCTGGCGGTCAGAGTGGTGAGCAGTGATTGCAATCTGGATCTTTTCTGAAAGGAGAACAGGGTGTGCGGACAGACTGGATGGATGGATGTTGTAAGCAAAAGAAGTCAGGGCTGAGTGCCAGGGCCCCGCAGGTTAAGATGCTGCTTCCCACACTGGCATCCCATAACAGACTGCTGGTTTGAATCCTGGCTACTCTGCTTCTCATCCAGCTGCCTGCTAATGTGCCTGGGAAAGCAGCGGAAGATGGCCCAAGTCCTCCAAAGAACCTCTGAAACCGTGAGCCAAAATAAACCTTTTCTGTTTATAAAGTTATCTTTTCTCTCTTTGTAAAATTTATCTATTTAAGAGGCAGAGCATCAGAAAGAAAAGAGACAGAGACAGAGACAGAGAGAGAGAGAGAGAGAGAGATCTTCAATGCACTGGTTTGCATCCCAAATGGCTGCAACAGCTAGGGGTGGGTCAAGCCAAAGTCAGGACCCCAGAACTCCATTCAGGACTCCCACACGGGTGGCAGGGAGCCATCATCTGCTGCCTCCAAGGATGTGTAAGCAGGAAGCTGGGACTCAAGCCAGCACTCAGACACGGGATGCGGGCAGCCTAATCTGCTGCACCACACACCTACACCAGCCTTTGAGAAGCAAACAGGAAAAGGACACTGTTTTAGATGCTCAGAGTGCTTTCTGACTTTCTTCAGGTTTCTGTCTTTATTGCTTACAGGTGAACCTGCACCAGAGAACAAAAAACACTTAGAAGTATTACTCTATACAATATCCACAAGAGGGCAGTAGAACTCTCCTTGGTAATATACACAAATGACGGTTCCTGAATTTTGTTTTTAAATAATTCATTTTCATGCCAGCCTTACTTCGAATCTTTTCCTAGAAAGTACTAAACAGCTGTGACCTTCGTAACTGAGAAGCTGGCAGTATTTAGATACAATTAGATAATCAGAAGTTTCTTTTAGCTAGACACCTGCAGTGTGTATCTAATGTCAGCTTCTAACACTTTTATTAACACTATTAGAAGTCAGAACACATTTCAGTAAATTGATGTGTAAAGTTGTGAAAGCCGGGGCCCACTGTAGACACTGCTGCTGCTGTTCTCTGCTCACCATCCTCAACTCCACACACAGGAATTAATAATGGAATTCTCTCCAACCTGCGAGGCAGAATAAGCTTCAGAACAAAGGCCCCTCATGCCAGTGATCACTGGACACCAACAACCAGCTGTAATTGGGCACAGATTTGAAACTCGGGACTGAGTTGTGGCACAGTGGTTAAACCAGCTCTTGGGATGACAGCATCCCATACGGGAGTGCTCGGAGTCCGGGCTACTCGGCTTCCATTCCTGCCTCCTGTTAATGTGCCTGGGAAGGCAGTGTATTATGGCCTAAGTGCTTGGGCCCCTGCCACCCATATGGGAGACACAGATGCAGTTCCAGGAACCTAGCTTTGGCCTAGCCCAGCCCTGACTATTGTGGCTATCTGGGTAGTGAACAAGTAGATGGAAGGTGTCTGTCTGTCTGTCTCTCTCTCTCTCCCTGTCACTCTGCCTTTCCTGTAAGTAAATAAGTCTTAAAAAAAAAAAAGAAACTCACTAGCCCAGAAGGAAGAATGTGAATAATGGAAAAGCGAGGGAGACTAAAGACTGGATGACTAATTCAGCTCACAGCCAAAGGATGTTATTTCAGGAACTTTCTGAAAATGTCAGGAAATCAAAGGGAAAGCAGCATATCAAGGTCTTACCTTTGCAGTACCAGTCTGGGAACCATAGAAAATCTTCACTCCAGACACAAAGATTTCCCTCTTCTGAAGGGAAATGTAACCATTTGTCATCAATTCCTGGTTTGCTTTTGAAATGGATTTCACCTGTGAGTTCTTGGCCTTGAAGAGAAAGGATTATACACAATCCATTCAAGTCTAAAAATTGTTTTCCAAGTTCAGAAAAGATAAAAATCAGCACAGAAACCAATCCACTTTCTCATCCTCTCCATCTTGCTGCTTGTGCTCCTCAACTATTAACCCCTTAGTAGAATGAAGGCCTTAAAAGACAGAAGGCAACTTTTTAAAGCCTACAGTGGCAGCCATTCCCTCCAGGGTAAAGCAGTCATTCTTCAGTATCCACAGAGGATTAGTTCCAGGACCCACTGAGGAAGCCCAAGTCCACAGAGGCTCCAGCCTTTACATAAAATGGCTTAGCATTCGTATGTAACCCACACACATCCTGCTATACAATTTAACCCACCTCTAGGTTACTTATAATAACTAATATATAAATGCTATGTAACTAGTTGTTATGCCTTATTGCTTAGGTGCAGGGGTGGGGAGTCTTTTTTCGGCCAAGGGCCATCTGAGTAGTCATAATATCATTTGGGGTCACACAAAATTATCAATTTAAAAATTAGACTGGTAGGGGCCAGCGCTGTAGTGCACTAGGTTAATCTTCCACCTGCTGCGCTGGCATCCCATATGGGCGCCGGTTCTAGTCTCAGTTGCTCCTCTTCCAATCCAGCTCTCTGCTGTGCCCGGGAGGGCAGTGGAGGATGGCCCAAGTGCTTGGGCCCTGCACCCACATGGGAGACCAGGAAGAAGTTCCTGGTGCAGCTGCGGCCATTTCGGGGGTGAACCAACGGAAGGAAGACCTTTCTCTCTGTCTCTCTCTCTCACTGTCTGTAATTCTACCTGTCAAATAAATAAATAAAACCTTTAAAAAAAAATTAGCCTGCTATAGATTTATTGAATCTCGAATCCTGCTGTGGTTGCCTTGACAAGACCAGATCAAATAAATTTTGCAGGGCCTTTAACATCCCTTGGGCTAGATGTCCCCCACCTCTGGAATAATGGCAAGAAAAAGTCTGCACATAATCAATTCAGAAGCAAAAGCTTTTTCTGGTATTTTCGAAACAGAGCCAGTGGAATCCATGGATGCAGTATCTGTGGAGGCAGAGCATGGCCGTCCTTTCATCTTCAGTTTTATAACAGCAGGGCCTTATTTTCCGATCCTTACTCAGTAAAAAGAGAACTACACCTTAAAGGCATAAAACAGATTTGTTTTCCTAACGAAGTAAAAATTCCTCATTACAAAAATCTTCCTAGATCTGAAGAATGAAACAGCCACAGCGCACCAAAGAAAAAGTAAATCATTTCGTCTATAACAACTTAGTCTCTAAAAACTTAAAGAAATGTTCTTGGGCAATTAAAATGTTTAGAGACCAAACAAAAAAGTGAGGGGAAGTCCTATGTTTTTCTGTTTTCCCAAAAGCCTTAGAAAATATGCACTGTAAATTCCCCATAGAACCTGATGCTTAAATAACCCTCTATTAAAAAAATAACTCCTCGGGGCCAGTGCTCTGGTGTAGAGGGGTAAGGCCGCCGCCTGCAGTGCCGGCATCCCATATGGGTGTTGGTTTGAGTCCCGGCTGCTCCAGTTCTGATCCAGCTCTCTGCCATAACCTGGTTAAGAAGCAGAGGATGGCCCAAGTCCTTGTGCCCCTGAATCTGCGTGGGTGACCTGGAGGAAGCTCCCGGCTTCTGGCTTTAGATCGGCACTGCTCTGGCCGTTGTGGCCAATTGGGAAGTGAACCAGCAGATGGAATCAGAGAACTCTCTCCCTCTCAGACTTTCAAATAAATAAATAAATTAAAAAAAAAAAAAAAAACACCTCCTCTTACCTGTTTCTTGATGACAATCTGGACACAAATCCAAAGGCTAATGCCAAAGGCAAAGCCCCAGTAAATGTAAAACCTGTTTATCCATAATGATAGTAAAGATGAGGAAAGGCCCCACGCATCCAAAGGAGGATCTAAAATTATAATGACATGTACATGTAATGTTACTTAAAGCTACCTATACAAAGATTCCCATCCCTGATTTAAGAATAAAAAAATTCATACACAAAAAGCCAGCTACCAAAGAAATCTATAGACAGTTCTAAAATAAATGGGGGCCAGCATTGTAGCATAGGGGGTTAAGCTACCACCTACAACAACGGCCTGGTTGGAACGTAGGTTGCTCCGTTTCTGATCCAGCTCCCTGCTAATATGCATGGAAAACAGGAGAGGTTGGCCCAATGCTTGGGCCCCTGCCAGGAGACCCAATGAGGCTCCTGGCTTTAGCCTGGCCCAGCACCTGCTCTTTGTGGCCATTTGGGGAAGGAACCAGGAGACGAAGAATCTCTCTTTCTCTCAAGTCTCACCCTCTGCCTTATAACTCTGCCTTTCAACTAAATAAATAAATTTTTACAAAACGCTAGCAAAATTAATACACCGATAGTGCTAACTAGAAAAGCATGATATATCATTGTACCTTCCTTTGGGTACAATCACTTGGAACCGAGAACATAAAGTGAAAACAGCAAGTGGGAGTGAGTTAATTTTGTTTTGTTACGCTTGCTCCATAAAAAAAAAACAAAACAAAAAAAATACAAAAAAAAAAAAAAAAAAAACCTCAGCACAGTAGTAAAAGCAGGCATTTTTAAAGACCTAAGTAACTGGCTCGCACCTGACCTCACGCCCCAGTGTTTGAAGTAAGACACCCAAGAGCCTGGCCTCAACTCTTGAACCTCGGGCACTTTCAAAAGCTGAAGTCTGACACTGAGGGTTTACAGGTGCCGCTCCACCCCGGGAAGGTCCCCAAGTCCCCGGCACGCGGGTCAGCGGGGCCGAGTCCTCCGCTTACTTGGTTGGAAGCACAGCTTCCTTCTCACCACCCCCACCCCGCTCTCAGGTGGTAAAGCCGGGTCAAAAGCTGGGCTCAGCCCTCCTCTGCTCCCGGCGGGGGCCGTCCCGAGCAACAGTCTTTGAGGCACTTCGTCCCTCCCCTCCTGCCCCACGACTCGAGTCCGCCATGGCCCTTACCCATTCTCCTCGGAGTCCCAGCCTACTACCTCGAACCTGGAAAGCCTAATGGCCAGCGCGGGTCCCAGGAGACAGCCCCGAGATACGTCTCAGTATTAGCTGTGCCCCGAACCGCAAAGCTGGGGGCAGCCATGCCACTCTCGGGCCCGTCCGGATTGGCTAAGAAGTCTAAGGGGGTGGGTTCAGAAAAAGCCGCGGTCCTCCGAGAGGAAAGCAGAGCGCTCCCGGCACTTCTCTGATTGGCCCAGAGAGGAAATGGGCGGGCCGAGCGGAAGCACTGCCCAAAGCTCTGGGCAAGAAAGCAAGAAGCCTGTCGGCCTGCTCGGATTGGCTCAGAGTGCAAAGGGGCGGATCTAGTGAGAAGCGCAATCAGGACATGAGTGGCATGAGTGAAAAAAAAAAAAAAAAAAAAAAGAATGGGGAGGGTGAGCGGAAGGAAAGTCAGAAATCCACCAAATGTAGTTTGTGGTTTCGTTTGGAATCAGAGCAAACCAACTGTGAAAGTGCATTTTTAAGGAAAAATTCGAGTATGAACTGGATTTTAGATATTGAAGAATTATGGTTAATCTCGAAGGGTATGCCTGTCAAAGATATAGACAAGTATTTAATGCTGAAACTATGTTCTGATTTATTTAAAGCACTCCAACAAAAAATGAAGGGGAATAAAGCAGGAATGGCAAAGTGTTGATGACTGTAGGCACAAGACGGGCCATTACACTTTTTTCTCTATTATAGCAAAAATTTTCCATAAAAAAGGTTAAAATGGGTATGGACCCTGAACTCCCACGGAACTAAGCGTCGCCAGGGCAGGGTTTTCACTCGGTCACTGAACATCAGGCACCGGAAGCTTGTCAGGGCTCTTCAACGCAAAGGGGACGTAAATTACGTCTAGAAAGAGCGACTCCCTTTTCGGTCGCGCAAAGATGTCGTAAAACGCACAATGCGCAGGCGTCGTTGCTCACTTTTCCTCGCCCAGCTAACTCACCCACCACCTGACGCCTGCGCAGTAAGTCAGCTGGGCGGCTTGTAGCTGTCTCTGGGGCCGCGTTAGTCACAGCTGCCTGGATTCCGAGGTCGTTAGTGTGTCACGAGCCGCCGGGTCGTTACAGCGAGGCGCCGGGGGCCGCTCAGGCCGGGTGGCGCGGCTCCGCCCTGGTTCGCCAGACCCGAGGTCTGTGAGCAGCCACAATGTCGATCTTCACCCCCACCAACCAGATCCGCCTGACCAATGTGGCCGTGGTACGGATGAAGCGCGCCGGGAAGCGCTTCGAGATCGCCTGCTACAAAAACAAGGTCGTCGGCTGGCGGAGTGGCGTGTGAGTGACTCCTGGCGGGATCCGGTGGCCGCAGAGGCCACCACTTTGCCTCTGGTCCAGCGGCGAGAGTGGGCGCAGCTGGCGGCTCGGGGCGGGGGAGGGAATGGAAAACTTGATCTTTGCAGTGAGGGTGGGAAGTGACAGCGGTCTGTCCGGCGTTTGAGCTCCTTGTTTTTGTTGGATCGGCTCGGATTGAGTTGGTGGCGTGGGGCTTCGTTTTGCTGGTGTCGTACACGCTACAACCCCCCGCCCCCAGTTGTGATTTTTTTTTTTTCCTGGGGTGGTCTGGCCTTGCACTTACGCTGGCAGTTGTGGTATCTGCTGTCACAGACCCCAGGAAGCCGGGTGGTTTCTCGGAAGTGCGCAGTCGCCTCACTGCTGCCATCTCGGGGCGGGTATTCGGTACCCGCAGCCTGCCCCAACCCCGCCCTGGAGTGTCGGACTCCAGTCCCAGGAGCAAATTGGAAATGGAACTGCCGCTCCGAGTTTAGATGCTGAGCGCTCTTGCAGATTATGTGGTGGCCGTGAACGGATGTCGGTGCGAAGGGATGTCCAGGCTGCAGGTGTGTTCACGCTGGGCTTTCTTTTCCTGCCCTCAAGGGAGAAAGACCTTGATGAAGTTCTGCAGACCCACTCAGTGTTTGTAAATGTTTCTAAGGGTCAGGTTGCGAAGAAGGATGATCTCATCAGCGCGTTCGGAACTGATGACCAAACTGAAATCTGTAAACAGGTGGGTTCAGCCAGCTTGCCCTGTGACCCTCAGCTTTGTTTGTAGCAAAAGCTCCTGTAAGTGTGTTAAAGTGTGTTTTTTGGGGGAGCAGAAACTGTTACCATGCAATAATGTAGGCTACACAGTATCATTTTTATTTGTAATTTTCAAAAAGATTCATTTATTTAAAAGGCAGAGTTAGAGAGAGGGAGAGAGAGTGCTTCCACCTGCTGGTTCACTCTCCAAGTGGCTCCTTCTGGTCCTGGCTTAGCCAGGCCAAAGCCAGGAGGCTGGAACTCCATCCAGGTCTCCCATGTGGGTACAGGGGCCTAAGCACTTGGGCCACCTTCCACTACTTTCCCCGGGCACATTAGCAGGGAGCTGGATTGGAAGTGGAGCAGCCAGGACTCAAAATGGTGCCCCAATAAGGAATGCTGGCGTCACAGGTGGTGGCTTAACCCTAATATGACATGCCATAACACAAGCCCCGGCAACATCACTTTCAATGACAGTACAGTTTTTTTTTTTTTTTTTTGCCAGAAGCTACAAAAATTGAATCTTCTCTAAAATATCTAAAAATTGAATTTCAGATGTGTCATCTGTTAGGCCCTTTGCTGACATTGTGTTTTCCCTTCTACTGTTCTTCTGTAGGTGAAATTTAGGAATGGAACATAACCCAGCAGTGCATCCTTTAGGTGAAGCCCAGATCACTCCTTGCATATCAGTAGTTGGAGAGGATGGAGGTTAATTTTCTCCTCAGTTACTGATTCTTGGGGTTAACAAATAGAGTATAATAAAGAAGGATTGCTTTCTTAAATGTGTTTTTTGTTTGTTTGTTTTAGATCTTGACTAAAGGAGAGCTTCAAGTGTCAGACAAGGAACGGCACACACAGCTGGAGCAGATGTTTAGGGATATTGCCACTATTGTAGCAGACAAATGTGTGAACCCTGAAACAAAGAGACCATACACTGTTATCCTTATAGAGAGAGCCATGAAAGACATCCATTATTCAGTCAAAACCAACAAGAGCACAAAACAGCAGGTGAGTGGGCTTTAATGTCCTCAAAACATATCCCTAGAAATGAATGCTCCTTGAAGAAATCATTAAAGTAATGGGTCTGCCTGGAAGCATATGGGTTTTTTCATGTTATTTTTTCATGGAGGTGTGGGGATGAGAGGGGAAGGAATGGGGGTTGTGAAGAAGAATGTAGGATTTTTTTTTTCCTTAATGAAATACAAATATACATTGGACTTTTTCTATCCAAATCGAACCGTTAAGGGCCGGCGCCGTGGCTTAACAGGCTAATCCTCCGCCTTGCGGCGCCGGCACACCAGGTTCTAGTCCCGGTTGGGGCGCCGGATTCTATCCCGGTTGCCCCTCTTCCAGGCCAGCTCTCTGCTATGGCCCGGGAAGGCAGTGGAGGATGGCCCAAGTCCTTCGGCCCTGCACCCGCACGGGAGACCAGGAGAAGCACCTGGCTCTTGGCTTTGGATCAGCATGATGCGCCGGCCGCAGCGGCCATTGGAGGGTGAACCAACGGCAAAAAGGAAGACCTTTCTCTCTGTTTCTCTCACTATCCACTCTGCCTGTCAAAAAAAAAAAAAAAAGAAAAAGAAAAAACTTGGATGTTTCAAGGGATCATTGTGACCCCTCTTTTATGCACATATAATTCACATATCATAAGATCCTCCTTTTAATGTATATAATTCAGTGGTCTATTCACACATCTTTGGAACCTTCCCTGCTACCTAATTTGAGGAATTTTCATCACCCTGGGAAGAAATCCTATATCTGTTAGCAGTCACTCCCTATATCTCTTTTCCCACAAGCACTTCCTACAACTGCTAATGTACTGTCTGTCTCTGTGGACTTGTATGAAAATGGAATCATGTGACATGTGGCCTTTTCAGGGTTCATCCGTGTCATGGCATGAGTCAGTACTGTTTCTTCTTACACATAAGTAATTTTGTGGAACTACCACATTGTGTTTATGCATCCATCAGGTGACAGACATTGGGTTGTTCTCACTTTTTAGCCATTACAAATAATGCTGTTAAATTTGTTGAAAGTTTTTGTATAATCATGTTTGCATTTCTGTATAACTGGGAATGGAATTGCTGGGTCATAGGATAACTAATATTTAAACTTTTGTGAAACTTCCAAACTGTTTTTCCAAAGCAGCTGCACCATTTTTGATTTCTACCAAATTCTCCACATCCTCTACAGTTCTGGTGGTGTCTTATCTCAGTTTGATTTGCATTCCCCTAATTTGAGCAAATTATTGTGTGTTTACTCATGCTTTGCCTATTTTGGGAAAAATTTCTAATCAGACTACTTGCCCATTTCTTTTTTTTTTTTTTTAACTTTTATTTAATGAATATAAATTTCCAAAGTACAGCTTATGGATTACAATGGCTTCCCCCCTCCCATAACTTCCCTCCCACCCGCAACCCTCCCCTTTCCCACTCGCTCTCCCCTTCCATTCACATCAAGATTCATTTTCAATTCTCTTTATATACAAAAGATCAGTTTAGTATATATTAAGTAAAGATTTCAACAGTTTGCACCCACATAGCAACACAAGTGAAAAAATACTGTTGGAGTACTAGTTATAGCATTAAATAACAGTGTACAGCACATTAAAGACAGAGATCCTACATGATATTTTTTAAAAATTAATTAATTTTCTATGCCATTTCCAATTTAACACCAGGTTTTTTTTTTTTTCATTTCCAATTATCTTTATATACAGAAGATCGATTCTGTATATACTTAGTAAAGATTTCATCAGTTTGCATCCACACAGAAACACAAAGTGTAAAAATACTGTTTCAGTACTAGTTATAGCATCACTGCACATTAGACAACACATTAAGGACAGATCCCACATGAGATGTAAGTACACAGTGACTCCTGTTGCTGACTTAACAATTTGACACTCTTGTTCATGGCGTCAGTAATCTCCCTAGGCTCTAGTCATGAGTTCCCAGGGCTATGGAAGCCTTTAGAGTTCGCTGACTTTGATCTTATTCCGATAGGGTCATAGTCAAAGTGGAAGTTCTCTCCTCTCTTCGGTGAAAGGTACCTCCATCTTTGATGGCCCCGTTCTTTCCACTGGGATCTCACTCGCAGAGATCTTTGATTTAGGTCTTCTTCTTCTTCTTTTTTTTTTTTTCCCATGGTATCTTGGCTTTCCATGCCTACAATACTCTCATGATTGCTCATTTCTTAATTGATTATCTTTTCATTCTTGACTTGTAGGTGTTCTTTTTTCTGGATATTAGTCCTTTATGAAGTAGGCTTGCATAGATTTTCTCTCATTCTGTGAGTTTTTTTTTTTAATTTTCTTGATTTTTTTAAGCACAGAAGTTAAATTTTGAGTCCATTTTTTTTTGTGGTTGCTTACATTCTTTGTGTCACAGCTATGAAACCACTGCTTACTCCATCTTGATGGAAACTGCCCTGTTTTTGAATACCTCATGGAATAACGCAGCAGCAGAAGGCAAGAAGTTGCAGGCATTGTCAGTTATGTCTTTACCACAGGCTTTGGAAGTGATAAAGCAGCTGAAGGAGAAGATGAAGATAGAACGTGCCCACATGAGACTGCGGTTCAGCCTTCCAGTGAATGAGGGGAAGAAGCTGAAAGAAAAGCTCAAGCCGCTAATCAAGGTTGTAGAGAGTGAAGACTACGGCCAGCAGTTAGAAATGGTGAGACGGGAACATTCTTAATGCCTTGCTTTGTGTTACCAAAACAGCATATTTTCTAGTCATAAACATGTTAGGAAACATTTAGAAGTCATGGATAGTAAGATATTTAACCTAGATATGTAGCCTGGAATTAGGATAACATGTCAAGGTTTGAGTAGTTAGGTACACTTAGGGTTTTTTGTTTGTTGGTGTGTGTGTGTGTGTTTCATGATTCATGATAAAGTTATTTTGCTCATGTCTATTTTAGATGAGAAAAAAATTTTTTTTTATTTTTGTTAAAGATTTATTTTATTTATTTGAAAGACAGAATTACAGAGAGAGGTAGAGCCAGAGAGAGAGAGGTCTTCCATCCACTGGTTCACTCTCCAAATGGCCACAGGTCTTCCATCCACTGGTTCACTCGCCAAATGACCACAACGGCCAGAGCTGAGCTGATATGAAGCCAGGAACCTGGAGCTGCTCCTGGGTCTCCCACATGGATGCAGGGTCCCAAGGACTTGGGCCATCTTCTACTGCTTTCCCAGGCCATAGCAGAGAGCTGGATCAGATGTGGAGCAGATGGGAATCTCACCAGCGCCCAGGCCTTTAATGCACTGTGCCATAGTGCTGGCCCCAAAACATATATGTTTTATTGAGTCTTTTCCAGACTTTACATGTGGTTTCTGATAGGTCTTCAAGTTCCTTTTTCTGCTTTACATATGGAGGAGATTTTGCTGAACTATAAATTTACACAAGGACACACCAGCATTTGACCAAGTGCTTAAGACACCCAAGTCTCACATCAGAGTACCTGAGTTTGATTGCTGGTTCCAGCCTGTTGCAGTCCCTGAGAGGCAGCAAGTGCTTGGGTTCCTGCCACCTATGCGGGGAAACCTGCATTGAGTTCCTGGCTCCCAGCTTCTGCTCAGCCTTGGCCATTGCAGGCATATGGGGAATAAACCAGCAGATGGGATGTCTGTCTAACCACCTCAAATAAAAATAAAATTTAATGTGAAATTCCAGTATGCAAAGGGCCATAGTCCAGCCCCTTCTCTTTACAGTGGAGGAACCTAGAGAAGTCTTTAGAGAAGGAGATTAATGCCTTGTCTCAGGGCAGAGGCAGAACTAGAACCCAAGCTGCTGCCCTGTCCATCACACTGTACGACTGCAGTGTTAGAGGTATTTAGAAAGCATTGTGTGAAAGGAAGTTAAAGTTGAGTTTGCTGTTTTGTGTTATCATCATGTGGCAAACAACTGTGCTCAACATTTCAGGTGTGTCTCATTGACCCAGGCTGCTTCCGAGAAATTGATGAGCTAATAAAAAAGGAAACAAAAGGCAAAGGTTCTTTGGAAGTGCTCAGTTTGAAAGACGTGGAAGAAGGAGATGAGAAGTTTGAATGACATCAGTCTCTTCAGCTATGAAACACTACTACAAATGTTCTTGTTTCTAACAGCACTGTCTTATTTCTATGATCTGCCAAAAACTTCCTCCAACTATAAGTATTCGACATTTTCCATCCTGATGTTAAATGTATACATAAAAAGACTTTCCTATCCAAGTATAATAATATGGGAATGATTTAATTTTAATTATAAATCAGGGTTTTGGCAAAAATGAAAAACCCAAAATACAAAGTCCAGAGTAGCATTTTATTGCTAGACTGGCAGTGATGTATCATTTCTTTAAAACTTTCCAAATGAAAGTTTCTTGAGGCAACACTTGTGGATAAAATGTTAAATTTTGTAAATTATAGTTAGATTTTTTTGGGGGGGATGTGTCCTATAACAGAGAATTTGCTAAAAAAAGAAACTATATAATGTCTTATTTCTCTGTAATAAAATGTGTGTATAGGGCAAACTGTATTGTGGCCTAACATAAAGCCTGGATGGTGGCTTCCTGATTATATGAAGATAGATATATAATGATTGCAGAATTTAGATAGTTTTCATTGAATGTGCTGCCATAACTTGGGTTTACTCTTGGTAATAAATAAATTAAAAGATAACTAGTCATTTATTTCTAATTCTTAAAGTTTATAATACATATTAATGTAGCAAAAATTATATGTAATTAATAAAACCACTCTTATTTTTATTAAGCTTGTGTTTCTAGATAGCGTCTGAACTCCCTTCCTCTTCTCTGCCTTTGTTTTCATTTGGATTGGGATGATGTTAGGGGAACTAAGTAAGTGCGTAGAACAGGACCTGTTCCAATACACACCTGATAGATCATAAGTCTTATTTGGGATATAATTGAATATTTTAGTATTTAAACACTTAAATGGACATGGTACATGTTTTTAAAAACTCTGCTTATCAAAAGAGATACACTCTAGAGTATAAATGTATAAATTATAAGTTTACTCAAAATAAACAAATATAAATTTTGTGGACAGCAGTTGTTATTTTAACTGAAAACAGAGTTCTTCACCAGGACCTGATTGGTTCTATGAGCACAAAGAATTCCCTGCAAATTTAAGTTCTCATAACTGTCCCATTTATTTTAAAGCAAGTTATGAAACAAACATTTTTTCTTGTGTTAGAAGAAATATTCTTGTTTTATAACATGGTAATGAGCACGTTTCTGTTGACACTGAAATTGGGCTACTATTTTGATGGCAATCCTTAAGAAGAATGCTCATGGGGTGGTCACTGCGGTACAGCAGGTTAAGCTACTGCTTTGATCACCCACATCCCATATAGGAATGCCAGTTTGAGTCTTGGCTATCTGCTTCCTGTCTCACTCCTTGCTAATGTGCTTGGGAAGCAGTGAGTGATGGCTCAAGTGCTTGGGCCCCTGCCACCTGCATGGAAGACCAGGATGGAGTTTCTGGCTTCCGGCCTCATTCTGGCCCATTCCCCACAGTTGTGACTATTTCAGGAGTAAACCAAAGATAGAAGATTTTGCTGTTACTCTGCTTTTTAAATACATGTATAAATACTCTTAGGTAATTTTTTTCAAGAGTATGCTCACAGCTTTAATTTCAGTTACAGAGTTTGTTGTATAAAGATGATCAAAACCTCAAGATCTAAGATTTTAGCTAATTTTTGCTTTATTTCCAGTTTAAGGACTGGCAGTGATGTTTGAGGTTAAAAGAGCCATTACTAGAAAGGTCGGTAGCCACACTGAGTAGGAAAAAATAACAAGAAATACAACATTGCATTAAATGTTTCTGAGGGGGCCAGTGCTGTGGCTCCAGCTGCTGTACTTCTTATCCAGCTTTCTGCTGTGGCCTGGGAAAGCAGTAGAAGATGGCCCAAGTCCTTGGGCCCCTGCACCTGCGTGGGAGACCCGGAAGAGGCTCCTGGCTCCTGGCTCCTGGCTTCGGATTGGCGCAGCTCTGGCCATTGCAGCCAATTGGGGAGTGAACCATTGGATGGAAGACTGACTCTCTCTCTCTCTCTCTGCCTCTCCTCTCTTTGTATAACTCTGACTTTCAAATAAATAATTTTTAAAAAAATGTTTGAGTATTCCTCTCTTCTAAAAATCTTAGATCACATCTTGCCTCTGAACCAGTAATATTTTCTCTTTATCCTATGTTAATCTCATTAGTTGAAGTAGTTAAAAAATTTAGTTCTTGATCATCTTCCCTGCACCATGGCTATAATGGATTATTTTAAGGATTGGTTTATTTTGCTTTTTCAATGCAAGTTACTAATGTGTACCTTTAGTCCAGAATGACGCTTCAGAATTCTTTATATTTTAGCACCAACCTGTGAAGCATCCCCTGTACCCTATACTCAAATTGTTGGAACCTCATACCACAGAGAAATTCCCCTCCAAGGCTTTGATTCATCCAATTTTGGGTCTTAATATAGTTGCTTAAATATGTGTTCCATGTGAGACTGTGATGAGCTCTTTCAGAGCAAGGGACTTAGCCATGCACAAGTGTCCCACATGGGTTGCACCTGTGCATGTGAAATAAATGTAACATAAAAAGCACATGCTATCTCCATGAGGGCCCACACATTAGGAGAAAGGTTGATGAGAACTCTCTGCCTGATGACTTTTCCAAATCCACCTTTAAACCTGGAAGAAATTTTGTCATCTAAGTCTAAACTTCCCACCCTCCATATACACGGGATTTTTTAAGCTGCCTGCTACCCTCAAGACCATGTCATAAGATTCCCTCGTTAGTTGGTAGGTAGTAATGAGGTTTACTTTATGTTTTTTTTGGCCTGCTCTTTCATTACTGTATTCTAGGTATCTGAAAATGCTTTTCTCCTGCTGTAGTTTGCCACTAGCAGCATTCCGTGACAGATGATGAAGGCCGTGGTTTCTCATCTTGGTTTTCATGTCCCTGTGTCAAAAAACAACCAATTGGAGCTTCTCCAAACAGGAAAGGGATAACACTTGAAGTGAAACTTTCACAACCCTCAGAACAGCAGGACTCAGAGGCAAACAGGCTGTTATTGACCTCAGCCAGGAAAGGGTCTGGCACTAACTGGCCATGATAGAGAACAAATCTGCTTACGAACATGAGCCACCAACCTGGCATCACAGGGCAGACACCTACAGGTGTCGATTGCCAGAAAGCTGCGTCTCACAGGGGCTACTGCAAGGTGCATTTTAGTGCCTCACAGCCAGAAGTTTGGGATCTACAATGGTTCCTCATGCTCCCAAGCAACACTGTGAATTGTCAATCCTCAATCCCCCAAATCCATATTCTTGACAATACTTTCAAGGTTTATGAGAGTAATAACAAGGATTTTATGTGTGTATGTTTGTATATATGTGTGTATCTATTTATAGGTACATATTGTATGTATATATATGTAAATGTAGATATAAATTATGCACGTGTATATATTGTGCATACATGTGTAGGTACATCTGTACATGCATGTATGTGAATGGATATGTGTGTGAGGATACATGTGTGTGTACATGTGTGTATATGTAATATTTAGAAAAATAGCAGCACAGACATCTCCCTCACTCTCAATTGTCAAAATCATGGTAGTTGGGTAAGTGTGTAGCACAGCAGTTTAACCACTACTTGGAATGCCTACAGTCTATACAGAGTCTCATTACTGCTTCTGATCCAATTTCTAGCTAATGCACACCCTGAGAGGCAATAGATGATGGCTCAAGTACTTGAGTCCCTGCCCCAATTTGGGAGACCCAGGTAGGGTTCCTGGCGCCTGGTTTTGGCCTGATCCTGCCCCAGATGTTGCAGGTATTTGAAAAATCTCTCTCTCTCTCTCTATCTTGAAGTAAAATTGAAAAATTTATAGTATTAGTTGACATAAAGGACCTGAAAGAAAGTGTGGATGAAGGGGACGGATCACCCCATTTGGAGAAATGAAATAACTGTCTTACCCAAGAGTAAAACTTTCTATGAAGCTTCTGTGATCAAAGCAAGATAAAATTGGCACAACCCGGACCAATCAATGTAGCAGCACAGAGTCCAGGACATGATGTGACATGATAATGCAAGGTAACAATGTGATAAATGAATTCCGGTAGGCTGAGTTAAAGTATCCACACCTTAATCTCTGGAACCTCTGAATACCCTTCCTTCTGCAAGTAGAATCAAGGTTACTTTAAAATAGATTACCTGGATACAGGTAGTTGCAGTATAACCACAAGAACTAAAAAAAAAAAAAAAAAAAAAAAAAAAAGGACGGGGGAGTATTACAGCACAGGGTGTTAAGCCCCTTTTTGGGACACCTACATCTCATGTCAAAATGCCTTGTTCCAGTCCCACTTCCTCCAACAAGATGATGGTTCAAGTACGTGGGTTCTGGCCATCTACATGGGAGACCATGATTGTGTTTTTGGCCCCTGAGTTCATCCTGGCCCAACTCAGCTGTGTGGGCATTTGGAGAGTGACCCATTAGATGAAAGTTCTCTCTTCTATTTGCCTTTCAAATAAAATAATTAATTAAAAAAATTTTTTAGGAAAATAAAAATACTAAGATGGGTATGTTAAAAATCCTAACACCTGGTACCTCAGAATGTGACCATATTTGGATATACGGTATTTAAAAAAATAGATCAGTGTGGTGCGCTGACCGCAGTGCGCCAGCCGCGGCGGCCATTGGAGGGTGAAACAAAGGCAAAAGGAAGACCTTTCTCTCTGTCTCTCTCTCTCTCTCACTGTCCATTCTGCCTGTCAAAAAAAAAAAGAAAAGAAAAAAGAAAAAAAATGATTTATTTAGTTGAAAGGCAGATTGACACAGAAAGAGAGAGAGATCTGGGGCTGGCACAGTGGCACAGATTAATACTCTGCCTGTGGTGTCGGTCTCCCATATGGGCGCCAGTTCTAGTCCCGGTGCTTCTCTTCCAATCCAGCTCTCTGCTATGGCACGGGAGAGCAGTGGAAGATAGTTCAAGTGGTTCAAGTCCTTGGGCCCCTGCACCCAGGTGGGAGACCCGGAAGACGCTCCTGGCTCCTGGCTTTGGATCAGTGCAGCTTTGGCTGTTGCAGACATTTGGGGAGTGAACCAGCAGATGGAAGACCTTTCTCTCAGTCTCTCCCTCTCACTGTCTGTGACACTACCTTTCAAATAAATAAATAAAATCTTTTAAAAATGAAAATCCAAATAACACTTAAAAAAAGAGAGATCTTCCATCTGCTGGTTCATTACACAGATGGTCACAACAGCCAGGACTAGGACAGGCTGTAGCCAGGAGCTACACCCAGGTCTCCCATGTGGGTGGCAGGGCTCCAGGTACTTGTACCCATCACCTGTTGTCTCACTACGATCAAGTGCACTCCAAGGGCATCGTTGATCCTGATCCAGCCCACCAGAAGCTCAGGGCAGTGTGGAGCTCTCTAGACCTCCGGGCTGACACCTAGCCACTCCTGCAAGGTGCACTGCTCTGCCAAACTGCCCGTGGTCAGGGTACTGAACGGCACATACCCACCCAGCATCCTTGGCCTGGTCGGTGCCAGGGCTGCTGCCCGGAGTCAGACAACCAAGTGCACGACGTGTTGTGCCACGGACAGGGAGGTAGGGTGTTGACAATCATTGTGTACTTAAACTGCATTTATGAATTGCATGGAATTTGGATATCTTAAATAAAACACAGTATCTTAGGAGAACAGCTGCACTGTCTTCTCTCAGTCGTTTCCTAGCCCCTCTCCTTATGTCACAATTGTAGGTGACTCAGTCGCTCATCACTTTGTCCGTGGGAACAGTCTGCTGTTCATATCAGATCACTGATATGAAAATCTTGTTAAAAAATATTTTTTCAAAATTGCTAAAAATCTCCAAAACAACAACAATAAAAAATAGGAATAAGGCCCCAATCAGTAAAATCAGAAATAAAAAACAAACTGTGATAATAGAAACCCACTAAATAAAAACAACCATCAGGAATTGCTACAATGTACTGTTTGCCAATGAATTGGAAATTCTTGGAAAATCTCTCTCCCTCACTCCATAACTCTGCCTTTCAATTAAATAAATATTAAAAAACATATTATTATTTCAATAGATGAGAATAGCTGGAAAAAATGCAAAAACCTTTCAGAAAGAAAACCTTAGGCAAATTGACAGCAGAAAGAACATTCCTCAACACAATCAAGGCTATTTATGTCAAACTGACTGATAGCATCTTATGAATGGGGAAAAGTTGGAAGCATTCACACTACAATCTGGAATTAGACAAGGATGCACCCTCATTATTGCTATTCAATATAGTTCTGGAAGTTTTAGACAGAGCCATTAGGCAAGAAAAAGAAGTCAAATGGATACAAATTGGGAAGGAGGAAGTCAAACTATCCTACCTTCAAAATGTCATGATTTTATATACGGGGGAACCAGGAGGCTCCACCACAAGACTATTAGAACTCATAATAGAGTTTGGAAAACTGGCAGGATATAAAATCAACACACAAAAATCAACAGAATTTGTATACACACAACATCGGGGCTGAGAAACAAATTTGAAGATCCACTGCATTCACAATAGCTACTAAAATTTAAATACCTTTGATAAAGGTAACCAAGGAGCTTGAAGATTTAAAAACCAACTCCAATACTTTTCCAACTATTTCAAGATAGTGAACTGGATGGAATAGGATTCAACTGTAACAAACACTTTTTGTGAGGCCGGCATTACTTTGACCCCAAAAGGTAACAAAACATGAAATACAAAGACAACGGATGGCCTGTATCCATAATGAAAAAGATGCAAAGGTTCTCAACAAAACTGGAGCCTAACAAAACCAAAACCACAAGCTGAAGCTCACATATAACATTCAATTGGAATTTATCTCAGAAATGCCATGATGTTCCATATTTGCAAATTAATATACATGATAAATTATACCAAAATAATGGAAGAATAAAACCACATTGTTTGGGCTGGCACTGTGTTACAGTGTTACAGGGCCGGTATCTCACATGTATGCCATTTAGCATCCAGGCTGCTCCACTTCCAATCCAGTTCCCTCCTAACGTGCCTGGGAAAGTGGTGGAAGATGTCTCAATTAGTTGGGCCCCTGCAGCCACACGGGAGACCTGGAAGAAGGTTATGGAACCTGACTTCATATTGGCTCAGTTTGGCCATCGAGGTCTCCTGGGGAAGGAACTAGAAAATAGAAGACCTCTTTCCCACCCTCCCTCCCTTTTGCTCTTGCTCTACCTTTATCTCTCTATAAAATTCTTGTAAACAAATGTAATAAATCTTTTGAAAAACCACATTATCATCTAATTAGATACAGAGAAATCAACAGAATAAAAATGATTTTAAAAACTACACAAAATATACACAGAAGGAATACATATCAAAATCATAAAGGCTATGTATGACAAACCAACAGCCAATGTCATTCTGGATGGGGAGAATGTGAAAGCATTTTTCAAACATGTAACAACTCAAGGATGTCCCTTTTACCGCTCTTACTGAATGCAGTCTCCATGTGGGAGACCTGGAAGAAGCTCCTGGCTCCTGGCGTTGGATCGGCCCAGCACTGGGCCCTGTGGCCATTTCAAGAGTAAACCAGTAGTTGGAAGACCTCTATCTCTGTATTTCCCTATTTCTGGATCTCTGCCACTTAAGAAAATATATATTTTTGAAAAAAGATCACTACACAGCTCATGTGGAATACTGCCCACCCTACCTTTCACCTGATGAATACTATGCTTAGTGGTTAAGTAAGCCTGTGAATATAACATGGACTAAAATTATGCCTTGCAGAAATTGATGAAAGGAAGAGAAACCAGTGAGAGAGGTGGATGGGGAGGGAGAGATAGAGAGAAAGATCTTCCATCTGCTGGTTCACCCCCAGATGAGCACAACAACCTGGGCTGGGCCAAGCAGCAGCCAGGAGCCAGGAGCCAGGAGCTTCTTCTGGGTCTCCCACATGGATGCAGAGAACCAAGACTTTGGGCCGTTTTCTGCTGCTTTCCCAGGCACATAAGCATGGAGCTGGATGAGAGGTGTAGACGGGACTTGAACCGACTCCCCTGTGGGATGCCACAGCACTGGCCCACCTGTTCTTACCTCTTAAACTTCTTATTATCCTTATTACTGTAATAAAAATTTAAAATATGTTATCTAAAAATAGAAGGAACAAAAAGGAAGGAAACCAGGAAAGGAAGTAGGAGGGAAGGATGGAAGGGGGACTCTGGGAGAGACAGTGTTGGAAGGAGAGCAGAGAAAAGGGAATATGGATTTATTCTTAAATCAGTCTATAAATTATATTGAAGAATTTATTACCCTTAAACATATGCACACATCCACTGGACACACTATCAATGTTTAATGGGAACTTATAGAAAAAATAAGCACTCACACTACAGAGAAAACGAAAGACACAAGATGCACACTAGTAAAATTGTGTACGTGAAAAATTCTAGGAATTTTATAAAAATTATATAAGAAAATGTTTCTGTAGAAATAATCTAAAAGTAAGAGTAAGCTATAGAGGCCGGCACTGTGGAGCAGTGGGTTAAAGCCATGGCCTGAAGCACTGGCATCCCATATTGCACTGGTTCTAATACCAGCTGTTCCTCTTCTGATCCAGCTCTCTGCTATGGCCTGGGAAAGCAGTAGAAGATGGCCCAAGTCCTTGGGCCCCAGGACGTATGTAGGAAACCTGGAAGAAGCTCCTAGCTCCTGGCTTCGGATTGGCCCAGCTCAGCCACTGTAGCCATATGGGGAGTGAACCAGCAGATGGAAGAACTCTCTCTGTCTATAGCTCTTTCTGTAATTCTTTCAAATAAAATGAATTTCTAAAAAAGAGTAAGCTATATAATTCTGAACATGTTACTCAAAAATACCCTAAATAACACTGCACTGTAAAGAATGACAAATCATTTAAGTAACACTTAAGGAAAAATGCACTTTCCTAATAAATGTCACAGTCTGACGCAGAGACACAGTTTAAGGACTCTAAAAGCAACTGGAGGCCAGTGCCGTGGCAAAATAGGCTAATACTCCAACTGCGGCACCAGCACACCGGGTTCTAGTCCTGTTTGGGGCGCCGGATTCTGTCCCAGTTGCCCCTCTTCCAGGCCAGCTCTCTGCTGTGGCAGGGAGTGCAGTGGAGGATGGCCCAAGTGCTTGGGCCCTGCACCCCATGGGAGACCAGGAGAAGCACCTGGCTCCTGGGTTTGGATCAGCGCAGTGCGCCGGCCACAAGGCGTCAGCCGCGGCGGATATTGGAGTGTGAACCAATGGCAAGGGAAGACCTTTCTCTCTGTCTCTCTCTCACTGTCCACTCTGCCTGTCAAAAAATAAAAAAAGAAGCAACTGGAAATATCTGAGTTGGCAAAAAAAAAAAAATCGTAGAATAGGAAGTATCCTGAAGTATGCATTCCAACAAAGTAGGAATCTATTCCAAGAGCTCATAACTATTCTTTCTGTTTAAATCCTTTAGGACTCAAGCTATCCCTAGACCCCAAAATAATAAGAGCAAAAACACCATGAAAGCAGGAGCTTTCACGCAGAGCTGCCTAGGAGGATATGAAAACCACCTATCACGACAAACACCCTCTTTCCACAAATTTTTTCAAGGACCCTCATGATGCTCGAGGCATTACCTTAAATAACTAGAAGAATGTAAGCACATAACAGACACATTAGAAAGCCAAGAAGCACACATTTACCAAGAGAGAGTCCTCTGCCCGAATTCTGACTTCTACAAACTGATTACAGCCACAAACTTCATTCCCAGCCTATGACAGGGTCTCCATGTTCCCAAGCCCCCTATTAACCCAGTTTTCTTTCAGATAACATCTTCTCCACCTCTCGGTATTCTGCAGATGTTATCTGAATTCCCTGATTAACTCAGCATCCATTCCCCATCCCTTCTGAAAGTTCCCTCTACCAGCCCCCTCCCATCTTCCTTCCCTCACTTTTCCTAAGGTTTCTCCCCTGACCCTCTCCCAGGTCTAACACTCTGATACTCCACTAGTTCTTACAAGTTGACCTAACACCTCCTTAATGTTACAATTCTGCTGAAAGTCACCTGACTCCTACCATGCAATCCTTCCATTTTCCCTACTAGCATAGGATGATGACATATAGAAATTACCTGATTTCAGCTCCCACCTCACAAGTGCCTTGCATGTCCCAGGTTCTTCCATGTCATTTACCCTTAACAGCCCCCCAGCACAGATTCCTTGCAATCTTGTCATCCTTAGCCATGAATTCTAAACCCTAACTTTTATTTCCATGTCTCTCCAAACCAGACTTTTTGTGTTTTGTACTCTCAGGCAACAGCACACACTTCTTCCAGGTCTCCCTCCCATTGCCTGGATGCCCCAATATTTCCCCTTTTACCACGTTCTTTGGCCGCTGATCTGCTACAAAACTCGGGGGAACTCATTCCCCAATATCCTATATGCCCCCTGTCCTCATTGCACCAACTTTCCTCTATCTCGCTGGCCCCCACATTTCTTTCACCCCAACCTCTGGGGTTACTCCATTTGACCCTCCCTGTCACAGGATGAAAATCAACTTCACTGTCAGGGTGGCCGCCCAGCCCCAGGGACCACGGTGTCCCTTCCCTTCTCTTTCCCTTGGGCCCCAAGGCCGCCGCGTACATACGTGCAGCCACGTTTGCTCACCAGTTGCTCCTCTCCAGGAAGAAGCCCCAGCTGGGTTTAGCAGGAAGCCGAGCAGTCCCCAGAAATGGAATATGACACAGCAGCTGAACTTCAGCATCAACTCGTGTGTCGTTTCAATCCATGAAGATGTCTACAATGAAAATTAATAAACATTAAAGAAATGGAAGAAGACACTCAAAAATGGAAAAATAACCCATGCCCATTCATTGGCAAATCAACATAATGCAAATATCCATTCTTCCATAAGCAATTTACAGACACAATGGGATCCCAACCAAAAGTCAAGTAATATTTTACCCAGATGGAGAGAAAACAATGCTAAAATTCATATGAAAACACAGAACATCCAAATAGTGAAAGCAATCTTATACAACATTGACAAAACTCGAAGCATTGCAATAACACATTGCAAGACACAGAACAGGGCAGTTACAATCAAAACAACTGTTATAATCAAAAAATTGGCATACAGAACAATGGAACAGAAAAGAAACTCCAGAAATCATTGCACGCATCTACAATCAATTTATCTTGGAAGAAGGAGCTAAAGATTAATCCCAGATACAAGGGACAGTTTCTTCGAAAAATGGTCCTGAGAAAACTGGACCTCCACATGCAAGCTATGAAAGATGTTCCATACCATACACCTTATACAAAAAGCAACTAAAAATAGCTCAAGTAACAAAATCCAATCTAAAACCCAATCTCATCAAAGTACTAGAAAATATTGGGGAAAACTGAAAGACATGGCATAGGCAAAGATTTCTGGGAAAAGACAGCAGAAGCACAATCAATAGCAGCAGAAACAGAAACAGACACATTGGATTCCATCAAGCTGAGAAGCTTCTGCACTACAGAACAAACACTCAGCAAAGTGAAGAGAAAACAGAATAAATGGGAGAAAATAATCTGCAAACTGTACCTTGAAACCTATATATTTAGTGAAATAAGCCAGGCCCCAAAGGACAAATAACGTATTTTTCCCTGATTTGTGGTAACTAAGAGTACCTATATGTATTGTATAGGAGAGCAACTGACATTCTGAGATAAGATGATTTTTTATAGTTCTTGCCTCACTTTAAAGAACAGTGTTTTTTCTTCATACTCCTTGTTGAACACTTTTATGTAATTATATGAATATATAGTTAACTGAAAATAGATAATTATAAGAATTAAGAGTGGAAACAAGACAGGGAGGAAGAAGGTGGCAGAGAGTGTAGGCTTGAGAGATGGTAGCATGGGAAGAAGTACCAGTATCTTGAATCTGTACATAAATATACATGAAATTTCCTTACCTGATATAAAATTTTAAAAAGTACATAATCTTCTAACCAGACTAACGATAAAAACTCCAGTAAATAAAATTACAGACAAAAAAGCAGAGATTATAACCAACATCACTGAAACACAAGGTTTCAAAGAAACTGCTATTCAGTACTATATGCTAGCAAACTGGAAAACCAGGAAGAAATGGGGAAATCCCTGGAGAACAAGTAGACCTGACCTACTAAGATTAAATCCAGAAGATATAGACATCCTAAAAAGACTCATAAAAATCAATGAAAACTAAAACACCCACCAGAAACCCTGCTAGAACTGACAAAATAACTAGGGCACAGGTTACAAACAAACATACCTTGGAACCCGCAGTCCTGTCCTCCAGCGCGAGCCCAGCCACCCGCTTCTCCGCTTCCCACAGCTCAGCCGCCGCCCGCCCCCACGGCCGCCCAGCCTGAGGACCTGAGTGTCTACACTGTTCCGAGGAGCCACGACACCACCCCCCGCGCCCCGAGGTCCCAGGCCTCTCACTGTTCCACAAGAAAAACTCACCTTCACTCCCACACTCCGGGCCAGTACCGCCACCGACAACGCCGCCATCAGTGGATAACTCCGGCAGCCGACAACACGCCGCACCGCCGGATACATCCTCTCCATCTCCACCAGTTCGACTGCGCAAGTGCAGTCCATCTAGGACCCGCCTCTTCCTCCCAGTAAGCACAGCGGCACCGGAAGTGGCCAGGCAGCGTCAAAGAAGTGAGTGACAGCTGTCTTGGCTCCAGGCTTGAGGTAGCAGGCCTGTGTTGATCAAGTGTGCTCCAGGTAAGTAACCTTTTCTGGTGCAAAAAAATCCAGTGGTTTCCAAAAAAAGAAAAAATTGAATGCAACTGTAAAACATTACACTTTGTAAAATAAGCCATTGCAAGCCGGCGCCGTGGCTCACTAGGCTAATCCTCCGCCTAGCGGCGCCGGCACACCGGGTTCTAGTCCCGGTCAGGGCACCGGATTCTGTCCCGGTTGCCCCTCTTCCAGGCCAGCTCTCTGCTGTGGCCAGGGAGTGCAGTGGAGGATGGCCCAAGTGCTTGGGCCCTGCACCCCATGGGAGACCAGGAGAAGCACCTGGCTCCTGCCATCGGATCAGCGCGGTGCGCCGGCCGCAGCGCACCTACCGCAGCGGCCATTGGAGGGTGAACCAACGGCAAAAGGAAGACCTTTCTCTCTGTCTCTCTCTCTCACTGTCCACTCTGCCTGTCAAAAAAAAAAAATAAGCCATTGCATTTCTGAGCTTTTCTTTGCTGGGAGGGCCTTTATTACTCTTTCAATTTTTGTCTTCAGTTATGGGTCTGTTTACGTTACCTGTGTCTTCATGGTTCAATTTAGGTAGGTTCATGTGTCCAGGAATCTATCCATTTCTGATAGATTTCCCTGTTTGCTGGCATACAAGTCCTTGTAGTACTTTCTGATGATTCTTTTTATTTCTGTGGTGTCTGTTGTTACGTTTCCTTTTTCATCTCTGATCCTATTGATTTGGGTCTTTTCTTTTTTTCGTGAGTTGTGCCAATGGGGTGTCAATTTTGTTTATTTTTTCAAAAAACCACCTCTTCATTTGGCTGATCTTTTGTCTTTTTTTTTTTGGATTCAATTCTGTTTATTCTCTAATTTTAATTATTTCTCTTCTACTAGTTTTGGGTCTGGTTTGCTGCAGTTTTCTAGATCCTTGAGATGCAGTGAAAGCTCATTTATTTGGTGCCTTTCCAATTTCTTGATGTAGGCACCTATTGATATAGACTTTCCCCTTAACACTGCTTTTGCTGTATCCCATAAGTTTTGGTATGTTGTGCTGTTATCCTCATTTACTTCCAGAAAATTTTTGATTTCTCTTTTGATTTCTTCTATGACCCATTGTTCATTCAGGAGCATGTTGTTCAATCTCCATGTGTTTGCATGTGCTCTAGGGATTCCCGAGTTGGCTAATTTCCAACTTCATTCCTTTATGGTCTGAGAAGCTGCATTGTGTTATTAGCATACAGATCTATTTTAAGGGACTTAAAGGAAGACTTAGACTCCAATATTATAGTATTGTGCGACTTCAATACTCCACTCTCAGAAATAGACAGGTCAACAGGACAGAAGATCAACAAGAACAGCAGATTTAATCAACACTATAGACCAAATGGATCTAAAAGGTATCTACAGAACTTTTCATCCTACACAGAAAGCATTTACATTCTTCTCGGCATTACATGGAACCTTCTCTAGGATTGACCACATACTAGGCCATAAAGCAAGTCTCAGCAAATTCAAAAGAATTAGAATAACACAATGCAGCTTCTCAGACCATAAAGGAATGAAGTTGGAAATTAGCCAACTCGGGAATCCCTAGAGCACATGCAAACACATGGAGATTGAACAACATGCTCCTGAATGAACAATGGGTCATAGAAGAAATCAAAAGAGAAATCAAAAATTTTCTGGAAGTAAATGAGGATAACAGCACAACATACCAAAACTTATGGGATACAGCAAAAGCAGTGTTAAGGGGAAAGTCTATATCAATAGGTGCCTACATCAAGAAATTGGAAAGGCACCAAATAAATGAGCTTTCACTGCATCTCAAGGATCTAGAAAACTGCAGCAAACCAGACCCAAAACTAGTAGAAGAGAAATAATTAAAATTAGAGAATAAACAGAATTGAATCCAAAAAAAAAAAGACAAAAGATCAGCCAAATGAAGAGGTGGTTTTTTGAAAAAATAAACAAAATTGACACCCCATTGGCACAACTCACGAAAAAAAGAAAGACCCAAATCAATAGGATCAGAGATGAAAAAGGAAACGTAACAACAGACACCACAGAAATAAAAAGAATCATCAGAAAGTACTACAAGGACTTGTATGCCAGCAAACAGGGAAATCTATCAGAAATGGATAGATTCCTGGACACATGAACCTACCTAAATTGAACCATGAAGACACAGGTAACGTAAACAGACCCATAACTGAAGACAAAAATTGAAAGAGTAATAAAGGCCCTCCCAGCAAAGAAAAGCTCAGAAATGCAATGGCTTATTTTTTTTTTTTTTGACAGGCAGAGTGGACAGTGAGAGAGAGAGACAGAGAGAAAGGTCTTCCTTTTGCCGTTGGTTCACCCTCCAATGGCCGCTGCGGTAGGTGCGCTGCGGCCGGCGCACCGCGCTGATCCGATGGCAGGAGCCAGGTGCTTCTCCTGGTCTCCCATGGGGTGCAGGGCCCAAGCACTTGGGCCATCCTCCACTGCACTCCCTGGCCACAGCAGAGAGCTGGCCTGGAAGAGGGGCAACCGGGACAGAATCCGGTGCCCTGACCGGGACTAGAACCCGGTGTGCCGGCGCCGCTAGGCGGAGGATTAGCCTAGTGAGCCACGGCGCCGGCTTGCAATGGCTTATTTTACAAAGTGTAATGTTTTACAGTTGCATTCAATTTTTTCTTTTTTTGGAAACCACTGGATTTTTTTGCACCAGAAAAGGTTACTTACCTGGAGCACACTTGATCAACACAGGCCTGCTACCTCAAGCCTGGAGCCAAGACAGCTGTCACTCACTTCTTTGACGCTGCCTGGCCACTTCCGGTGCCGCTGTGCTTACTGGGAGGAAGAGGCGGGTCCTAGATGGACTGCACTTGCGCAGTCGAACTGGTGGAGATGGAGAGGATGTATCCGGCGGTGCGGCGTGTTGTCGGCTGCCGGAGTTATCCACTGATGGCGGCGTTGTCGGTGGCGGTACTGGCCCGGAGTGTGGGAGTGAAGGTGAGTTTTTCTTGTGGAACAGTGAGAGGCCTGGGACCTCGGGGCGCGGGGGGTGGTGTCGTGGCTCCTCGGAACAGTGTAGACACTCAGGTCCTCAGGCTGGGCGGCCGTGGGGGCGGGCGGCGGCTGAGCTGTGGGAAGCGGAGAAGCGGGTGGCTGGGCTCGCGCTGGAGGACAGGACTGCGGGTTCCAAGGTATGTTTGTTTGTAACCTGTGCCCTAGTTATTTTGTCAGTTCTAGCAGGGTTTCTGGTGGGTGTTTTAGTTTTCATTGATTTTTATGAGTCTTTTTAGGATGTCTATATCTTCTGGATTTAATCTTAGTAGGTCAGGTCTACTTGTTCTCCAGGGATTTCCCCATTTCTTCCTGGTTTTCCAGTTTGCTAGCATATAGTACTGAATAGCAGTTTCTTTGAAACCTTGTGTTTCAGTGATGTTGGTTATAATCTCTGCTTTTTTGTCTGTAATTTTATTTACTGGAGTTTTTATCGTTAGTCTGGTTAGAAGATTATGTACTTTTTAAAATTTTATATCAGGTAAGGAAATTTCATGTATATTTATGTACAGATTCAAGATACTGGTACTTCTTCCCATGCTACCATCTCTCAAGCCTACACTCTCTGCCACCTTCTTCCTCCCTGTCTTGTTTCCACTCTTAATTCTTATAATTATCTATTTTCAGTTAACTATATATTCATATAATTACATAAAAGTGTTCAACAAGGAGTATGAAGAAAAAACACTGTTCTTTAAAGTGAGGCAAGAACTATAAAAAATCATCTTATCTCAGAATGTCAGTTGCTCTCCTATACAATACATATAGGTACTCTTAGTTACCACAAATCAGGGAAAAATACGTTATTTGTCCTTTGGGGCCTGGCTTATTTCACTAAATATATAGGTTTCAAGGTACAGTTTGCAGATTATTTTCTCCCATTTATTCTGTTTTCTCTTCACTTTGCTGAGTGTTTGTTCTGTAGTGCAGAAGCTTCTCAGCTTGATGGAATCCAATGTGTCTGTTTCTGTTTCTGCTGCTATTGATTGTGCTTCTGCTGTCTTTTCCCAGAAATCTTTGCCTATGCCATGTCTTTCAGTTTTCCCCAATATTTTCTAGTACTTTGATGAGATTGGGTTTTAGATTGGATTTTGTTACTTGAGCTATTTTTAGTTGCTTTTTGTATAAGGTGTATGGTATGGAACATCTTTCATAGCTTGCATGTGGAGGTCCAGTTTTCTCAGGACCATTTTTCGAAGAAACTGTCCCTTGTATCTGGGATTAATCTTTAGCTCCTTCTTCCAAGATAAATTGATTGTAGATGCGTGCAATGATTTCTGGAGTTTCTTTCTGTTCCATTGTTCTGTATGCCAATTTTTTGATTATAACAGTTGTTTTGATTGTAACTGCCCTGTTCTGTGTCTTGCAATGTGTTATTGCAATGCTTCGAGTTTTGTCAATGTTGTATAAGATTGCTTTCACTATTTGGATGTTCTGTGTTTTCATATGAATTTTAGCATTGTTTTCTCTCCATCTGGGTAAAATATTACTTGACTTTTGGTTGGGATCCCATTGTGTCTGTAAATTGCTTATGGAAGAATGGATATTTGCATTATGTTGATTTGCCAATGAATGGGCATGGGTTATTTTTCCATTTTTGAGTGTCTTCTTCCATTTCTTTAATGTTTATTAATTTTCATTGTAGACATCTTCATGGATTGAAACGACACACGAGTTGATGCTGAAGTTCAGCTGCTGTGTCATATTCCATTTCTGGGGACTGCTCGGCTTCCTGCTAAACCCAGCTGGGGCTTCTTCCTGGAGAGGAGCAACTGGTGAGCAAACGTGGCTGCACGTATGTACGCGGCGGCCTTGGGGCCCAAGGGAAAGAGAAGGGAAGGGACACCGTGGTCCCTGGGGCTGGGCGGCCACCCTGACAGTGAAGTTGATTTTCATCCTGTGACAGGGAGGGTCAAATGGAGTAACCCCAGAGGTTGGGGTGAAAGAAATGTGGGGGCCAGCGAGATAGAGGAAAGTTGGTGCAATGAGGACAGGGGGCATATAGGATATTGGGGAATGAGTTCCCCCGAGTTTTGTAGCAGATCAGCGGCCAAAGAACGTGGTAAAAGGGGAAATATTGGGGCATCCAGGCAATGGGAGGGAGACCTGGAAGAAGTGTGTGCTGTTGCCTGAGAGTACAAAACACAAAAAGTCTGGTTTGGAGAGACATGGAAATAAAAGTTAGGGTTTAGAATTCATGGCTAAGGATGACAAGATTGCAAGGAATCTGTGCTGGGGGGCTGTTAAGGGTAAATGACATGGAAGAACCTGGGACATGCAAGGCACTTGTGAGGTGGGAGCTGAAATCAGGTAATTT